>NC_088884.1:11605725-11906019 GCF_037157495.1 Lathamus discolor | reverse complement strand
GCTTGACAAAGTCATATAGAGGACAAATCCACCCCAGGACAACTAGGAGATGGGAGATCTGGGACTGAATGCTCTCAAGTTGAGGAGGACAAATACGCCAGATCATTTGTTTGTCTTCGGCAAGTATGTTTTTAAAGAAAGGAACGGCCGATCCACAAGTTTTGAAGAAACCATGTAGGCACCTGATGGCAGAAGTTGCAGAGTATAGACAATAAATTCCAGTCCAGCACATTTCACTTTACAGTCCCCAATCAAGAACCAAAGTACCATAGGACATGGATCTTCAAAGCACCTCCAGTGCCTGCTTTCAATGGACCGCATTTTGAGATACTCAGTTATCCTTGTGTAGTGCATATGGTGACCCGAGGCCTTGCTCAAGCACAAGAGCTCCATGGTGAAAGCCACATGTCTTAGCATTAGATATTCCTAGGTGAACAACACATTGGCTAGTGAGTCAGTTATGAAAACAGGCTTTAAGTTTTTAGATTTGTTCAAGTTTAATCACATAGATGTTTCTTTAAGTGAAACACATTCAAATGTAAGAATAGTTATGTTCTGTAGTCCAGCACTGCCCACTGTCTTCTGTGTTACTGTTAATGATTAAAAACCAGAAAATAGTATCAATTTATTATCAAATCAATGCAAGGTTATCCATTGCACAAGAAATACTTCATGTTAACAAACTAATTTGTCAATCACCTGTCAGATCTGTTCTTTAGCTTCTGAGCCATGAAAATACGTACCTTACTGTACTATCCTCTTTTGAATCAGGAGCTTACTCAGTGGGTCCCTATTTCCTTCTCCAGAAAGCTGCAGTGTTGTCTGCAGATCTGACTGCATATGAACCAGAGAACTAAGTAACCATTGACTGTCAGGATGATATTCAATACTTTGTCTCTCCTTCCTTTTTCTTTCTTTTCACTGGCGACTACTGTTAGTTTGACTTTTCAAAACGACCACCTTCTGCAAACCACAGAGTTTGTGGCTTGAGCTCTTCTCAACACTAAATGGACTGAGGTTTCACATTGATTTGATATCCCATCTTTTCCTCAGTGTGAAGAGAAATGGCTTTCTATTACCTCCAAAACACGAGAAGAAAACACAAGCACTAAAAGGTTAAATGCTGGGCACTCACAGTGATTTAGAAGAGCTCCCAAAGGTCACAGCAATAATGCTTGGGAACCTGCATCTGCTAAGTCCCAGTCCAAAGCCCTCACTGCAGTTCATCCTTTCTATTTCTCACACAGTAGGATGGGTTTCAAAGAAGGCTGCGTCAGGGCAAACTCACACCCTGCTGCAGGCTGGGTTATAACCTGGTGTCAGCCTTCCAGTGGCTCAGCCACTTGAAATGATTCCTTTCTGGATATTTCAGAAAATCCTTTTGAATGAAAGGTGCTATTGTCCCCAGAAATAAGACACCAGTGCTATTGCTGAGTTAAATGAAAATCGTCGTGCTGTCAGTGTGTATAGTTACCTGGTTTATTACTTTGAGTTTTGGCCTTTCCATTTCTATGAATATCTTTGATCTCGGTTAATACCTTCATTGGGAGATTTAGACAGCTGTAGTGCAAATACAAGGGATGGCATTGTTTCCATAATGATGGGGAGTTCCTCACCTGCTGTTTCATTTTATCTTATAATGCAGCTAAATCAGGTGTTCTTATTTTCTTGAGTCACCTCCTACTTGACAAAGCCACAGTTTGGATCAAAATCACCTTCAGAATTTCGCATTTAGCTCCAATTGCTCCTGTCACTCACTTTCTTTCAATTATCTCTCGTAATTAAAAGCTCATCTAAACAGATCCTGCAGGTGGCTACAAAATTACCGACCAGCGGAAAGGATGTCAGAGTATTTGTTTGAATTTGTGCTCAAATTGGCAGCAAATGAAAGTCACCATCTTACGGCTGCGTATTTCTTTGTCTGGGATAATGACTATATACATTCAGACAAATTAAACTGTGAGCTGAGGGCCACATCACAGCAGTCAGCTCCATCACCTCTTGTGAACAAATGCGATACTTAATGCCGACGTCAGTGATGACTTGGTCAGGTTCTCAGACTATCTCTGAATAAGCAATGTTTGTTCAATCAAAATAAATTACTCCTTTGGGGCTACTTCTGAAGAGAGATCATGTATGCAAAAGAGTTGTAGTATCCAGTTGTCTCGGGATGTGTCTATCTGTTTGTTAAGGCTGTGTGACTATCAGCACCAGCATGGAACAATCTTATGCAGAAGAGGCTGCATCAGAAATGTTAAGGTCAAGCATGCAGAGTCAGAAAATGCCGCTAAATGCCGTTGTGATAACGTGCTAGGAAATAAATTTAATGATATTGGTTTATACTGTGTTTCCATGGGCCTGCAATCTCACCAAAGGCATAGAATAGCCAGAAACACCAGACAGGCAGCCATGGAAAGTCTCCCTTGACTTTCAGCATACAGTGCACAGCCGTAAGCTCCACGGAAGAGTCCAAACCCTGCTCTGAAGAGATGTATTTATTTCCTCATGGGTATTTCATTATATTATAGCACCATCCATGCCTCACAAACAATAAACAGCTTTTCTCAAAAACTTCAGAAAAGGAAAGGATCATTTATCTCCAAATGGGACGGGGGAGCAGAAATTAAAGGGAAAAGTCTCCATTGAAATTAGGCGCCAAACCGACCCTTACAGTTGAACTTTCACAAATAGGAAAGCCAAGGTATCATTACCCTCAATTTCAGTTCATGGCTCAGCACTTTGCAGATAAGATCCTATGGTCTCAAGAGAGCTTTCCCTTAAAGTGAGGACACATTTATGAAGCTTGTGGGTAAATGCCTTGACAAATATTTCACAGGAATTCTGTGCTGGAGGCAAGGACGGAATCAAGTCCCACAACACTCGGCTGCTGCAGTTCCACATTTTTACAATTCTGTATTCAACTGCCTGAAACAAAAGCCTATTTTTCCTTTCTCTATAGACCCCTCCATCATAAGTACAGATCACAAGACAAAGCCTCTTTCACTCCACTGTTCTTAGTCTTCCTCAGAACTCTATCCATCCTTCACATTTTCCTGTGGGAAAAATAATTAATAAAGGGCCGTATAATAGCAGAGACACAGAAGTCTGAACTGAGGTTGCACCGGGAATCTCAGTTTCAGTATCTTTCTTCTTGCTACCATAATATTCTTTTGATGCACTTTCTAGCCAGTAATTTCCTAAGCATTTAGGAAAAGCACACGCAGACCCCAAACCTTTTTTAATGTGGAATTACAAATTATGTCTACACAAAACCTCCTTCCACACGCAGCAAGGTTAAGAGCAGTCTCAAGGCTGGGAAAGCCACGCCTGGTCTGCCCACATTATTGGCTGTGGCCTCTGTTGTAGCTTGGCTGCGAACATGAAAACTGCTTAGACAAATCCAGCCTCAGGGTATCTGCTAGTGGATGGGGCTGCAAGCGTGCTTGGCTCACAATATTCCTGACCCACATGAACTGGGTAAAAGAGAGCTTGGCTCCACTGTAAAACATCTCGAACATCCAAGCCTTCTCCTTTGGGAGATCTCTGCAGCCAGGTTCATATAAGGCTTCCAGGCAAGCCTGATTTGCAGAGGCAGCTCTGAAATGCCAAGAACACCTTGGCTTGTAAAGGAAAGTATTCACTATTTTGTGTTGACTTTCTCTCTGTTCCTCCAAGGTTTTTGTCCTGGGAACCTACCCTTTATCCTTTAAATTAAATCCTATCTAAGGCCCTGTAAAACAGTCTTTGGCACATATCCTGCCAACCTCAATATTAAAATGTACCACAGTAATCTAGTAAAGTCTATGATGTGAACCCCACAAAGCATCATATTCATTTCACAGTCTATTAGCACAGATACGTTTCTATTTTTAACACTATAGCTTTGTTTTTAAATAGGCCATGAAAGCACAGAAAGGGAAAACTGCAATCAATTGTGCTCACATTTTGATTCCTACTAAGTACTGCCATGCAAACTGTAGGCAAAACGTTCTGGTAGGGGAACCATTTGTATGCAGTCAAAATAAATAGCTCAACATGAATGTGGGATCCAACGCAGAGATCTTGCCATGACAAACCAGCATATGGTTTGTCCTGGAGAACCAGCAATGGGGCAGAGATTCTATGAAGGGTGTGCGAGCGTCTGTAGAGACTTGTGCAGTCTCTTCTGGAGTCTGATTCATATGAGTTGCACCAACCTGATGTTCTAGAAATAAAGAATGCGTACGATAGCAAGCATGTGTCAATGTGCTCTTTAAAACAGAGCACGACGAATGTGACACTTCACTATTTTCAGTTTCTCCTCCATATGCACGTCTCTGGAAAGCATTGATCCTTTTGACAGATCGCTTTATTTCAGTGCCTACGTGTGTCTCTCTTGGAACCTTTGTGATTAGACTCCGTGGCATGTAAAAATCAAATGCTCTTCCCACACACATACTTCTGGTGTATTTGTCTGTCTGGCTCTGGTTTTACCTCAGCATTCCTGCACAGCCACATGATGGTCTTTCATCAAGAACCTCAGCACAATATGCTGTTTTATTCCTCACTGGCTCTTTAACAATATGACAGGCTGGAAATCTCCTGCTTAATGCCGAAAAGCAGTTTAAATCCGAGAATCAAATTTCTTCTGATGTTTTTACCTCAGATGGACAATTAAGCTGATAATAAACTGAATTATGAATTGTTTCACCTGCACAATTTGTCTGTCTAAAACCAGGAATGTTGGAAGACACAGCAAATTGCTCGTATATGACAACGGAGAACATAAAAGGGGCTACTAATTACCAGTGCTTCAGAAGACAGCTGAAGTTCTGACAGTAGAAATGCTAATCGGTTCTTTTCATGTATCCTTTCTCAGCATTCTAACGTTGGATGAAAATGATGGTAAAAAGCAAAGCTTGCATGTGACAAAAGAAAGACCTTTGATATTGTATTTTTACAATTATTTCCTGATGTTAGCTTAAGAGACCACAGCATAAAACATAGTTGTCCCACACAGTAAGGGATTTACCTTCCACATCTGCACTGCTTTAATATATGTGGCAGGAGGGAGAAGTTTTCAAGGATGAAAAGTTTTCACATTCACCTGATTCTCATTTGTCAATTCATTAGAATATTTTATACTCCGAACCGAATGCCACTTTTTACTGCATTTTAGAATAGCACTTCATCTGTTTGCTCAGCTAAGCCTTAAAAGCACCAAAGACGAACCTGTCCTTTGAAGATGACAAATCACTTCACAGTTCCTGAACAGAATCAGCATCAAAAAGGTCCTCAGAGGAAAAGTATCAGCTGTAGGCCAGCTGCTTTGCCAAAGCCAACATACCAGCCTTCTGCAAGCTTGGTTTTCTTATGTTTGTTAAGGCCTTTGTTATGTAAATTCAAGTAGGAGAAGCACTGGATGCTGCTGGATCTCCCCTTGCTCTAACACCCTCAAACCCATACTGGAGAGCTCTCAAGGGCTGAAGGGCTGAGCTCAGTAAGAAAATGAGGCAGTGACTTTCTGAACTATGCTCCTACTGCGAAAATGAACCTGTCCTGCAGTTTTACTTTACACAGCTCTTTCCAAACCAGCATAGCTATGCAAAGCTTCAGTGGTGGACATTGAAGGAGCGTGGCAAGTTCTCTGACTGGAACGTTAGCATTAAAAGGCCACATTTTTGGGTTAGTAGGGCATGAGTTATTTGCCACTCTCATGAAGATCCTTCTCAGCATATAAGAGAGAGGAAAGGCTTTAAATGGAAGATGAAAAAAAGAAGTCAGGTTAAATAAAAGAGTAAAATACCACAAAAATGCATGATGTGGGAAGGACAGAAGGGGAAACGTTGTGTTATTGTTTTTATCCTATTTACTGATTGAAAAGTACTGAAAAGCAGCTATAAAGTAACAGTAGGACACAACCTTTGGGTTCGTTTGTTTGAAAACAAGTAGCATGAAAGAAAACTTTAGAGTCCATTTGAAGCTGGGAATACCACAATCACACTGGGGCTGCACTTCAAGGGAGACAGACCAAAATCAGGCTCTTTTCTTCCATTAAATTGTCTTTTATTTTAAACTGCTCTTTAATCTGTGTGCTCCTTGATGGCCCACACCTACCGTACTATATATTCCCTGCAGTATCTCAACTGTCTCCTGCCAGTCAAGCTGCCAAGGATTTGACCCGAGGTCCTGACTGCAGCCTCCTGTGCCCATATGAGTGTACGTGGAGACTTGCATAGTCACTCACCCTCGTGCTACAGCTGTAAACCTCTCTCTGATCTCTCGTGTTTTGAGAAAAGGGTAGACCCTTCTATAAATTGCAAGGCAGCACCAGATCAAACCCATAAGTATGTTTTATTTAGTGCAAGTCACACTCTGAACTGATACACTGAACGTGTACTGAGAAATACTGAGTTAAATGGGGCTATGCCAATTTACGCTAACACATGTAAGTATCTCTTACTGTCTCACTGACTTTCTCTTCCTATTATTCATTTCCCACTATCATTCTTTTTCAAGCACTGCTTACTTCTCGGACCATCTCTCTCTGCATTCCTGCCTTTCCCAACATCACTCCATAGTGTATCGATCTTATCAATCCCTTTTGATATAACAATCATGCCAGCTTCCACAATCACCTCCTCTTCACACTTCCTTTAAACCAGCTGTTGAAAACATCCACCTCAAAAGTTTCTTTTTCATCTAGAAGATAATCTCATGCTGTTTTACACACCCCCAGATATACTTCCCAGGCTTGGCTATCTGAGTAAGAGACAGGTGGAGAGCTCTCAGTCTTTAAGGGAGCTTTTTAATTTGATAAAAGTATATTGCGTTTTCTTCCCCTTGGGAAAAACAGATGAGAGTTCATTTACAGTAACATAAAAACATATATCGTACACTACTCTGGGAGAATAAGTAACTGATGGGCGGCTTGAGGCCATCTAAACTGCCTGAGAATGTGTTTATGTGAAAATGTTGTGAAACAGAAAACTACTCTTAGCCTTGAACACACACTGGCAGCAGATAAGCACTATCTGTATAAGGTGTCTAGCCAGGAGTTAGGGCTTACGGGCACTGCAAGACTGTGAACTCTGCCCTGTAGTTTTCCAGGGTTTTCCTGAGTAACGTGGTTTAATAGTTTGTCAGCCATTTAGCTAACAGGTGTTATTTAGCAAGGTGCAAAAGAAAGTGGCTTTACACAGGAAGCGCTGGGATTAATTACATGCTCTGATTGAAGGGTGCATCCTATAAACTATGTGTGCTGCAACCAGAGTTTGATGAGTGAGGGAATCTTTTGAGTGAGCGGTTCTGTCAGGCAGACATGCCATGGGCAGAGCCCATTCCACTGCCCAGACACAGGCGTCTGGCTCTTCCTTGGGGTGGTCATGGGCAGGGTGGGAGGGTCAGGACCCGTCAGGGCTGTGGGTGTCCTCAGGGCCCAGGATGATTCAGCCCTGAATCTGAGGCACATTCTGATTCCTAGCAGAAGGCTCCATGCCTCCTTCCTGAAATTCCTTTCCCATGGGAAAAAAATGCTACCTTTTTAGCTGCCTTCATGGGATGGTTGTCACCTGCGCTATGTACCCCAGGGAAGATGCTAGATGACTTGACCAGAAATGCCTGGCTTTACACAGCTACTGATGCATCCACTGACAGGTCAGAGTGGAGGGTAGGTTTTGCCTGTTCCAGTCATTTTAACTTGTGCTGAAGGAAGCATTACTCCAGGGGCAATGTCAAGTGTTTTGGCATGTTACATCAAATCTTCAGATATAAATTTAGGATTTAAAAAATGTACCCCTAACTGATATGGTTAAGCCCAAACATATAGCCCAGACTTTGAAAGCTGACATGTTGATTTAGGTGCTTAACTTGATTTTCTCTGAGATATTGCCTCTAAGGCTTGGGTTCTCAACAGTGGTTAGGTACTAATGACATTCCCAAATGTCATTAGTCATATGTGACATTCACATATGTATACTTCCCTGTTTTCCCATCCCAAAACTCCGATGCTCAAAAGCAAGGTTCTCATGAAGGACAATCTTTCCTGTACCTCTTCACTAGGACCTGGACACTGAGCATGAGCATGCAGCAGTGTCAGTCTGTTGTTGCAGAATAATCTGCTAACTACACCACACGGACCCAAAGTCTTTTCCACCTGAATTAAACTTGACATTTTATCTCCCATATTCAAATTTCAAGAAGGTCTTTCTTTTATTTTCAGTCAAAAATTTCATTCTTTGACACTACCATCATTAACAGTTACTTTTACAGCCTCTTAATGTGGTTAACAGGCTATGATGAAATAGGATTCAAATTTCTGCTTTGAACCAAGCAGAATACAAATCCAAACCAAGACCTTTCAAAACCCCTGAGCATTTTAATGGGACTAAAAAATGCTCTAAGCTGGTATGCCTTCTTCAGTGTATCCCTCATACCTTCAACTCTGTTTCAGATTACTGGTAACAACAGTATACATTTTCTATGTATATAGTTATTCTGTAATATAGTAGATCTTAAATAGTCTAAGCTATTTAATTATATAACTGTAAATTATATACTGTATAATGGTGATGAAAAACTTAGAGAACAAAATTAGGGTACAAGCCTGTAAGCCAGGGAATTGTAATGGGCAAATCTATTACAGGACAGAAGTAGCGGACACTTGAACTGTGATCCACCAGGGAAAGGCTGACATGGCTTCTGTAAAGTATTGCCTTGCAGTCTCCTTAGAGTTCTGTGGAAAGGTTATGAGCTGCATGGAAATACCTGCTGCAGCGGAGATGGTGCACTTGGGCTCCCAGTAGGCACTCGACAAAGTCCATCACCAAGCACCTTTAAGCAGTCACTGTATAAGCTAGAGGGCCCCAGTTCAGTGTGTGTATTAAAGGGGTGAAGCACAGAGGTGACTGATGATGATACTGAGTTACTCAGAGTAACAAAGAGAGAGTGTGAAGAACTGCAGAAAACTGCAGAAAATCCAAAATCTTATGATGCTAATGACAGGGTAATACAACAGCTGATGAAATTTAGAGTATAGATGCATGCAAAGTGACTCACAAACAAAACAAATCCTAACTTCACACAAAAAATAATGAGCTTTCACCTGACTTCAGGGTGAAACCACCACTCTGGGGTGGAACTCTGGGGTCATGTTACCTAGTTCCCAAAATACGTTCCTTCAATGCTTGAGGAAGAAACGTGTGTCTAAAAGAAAATCACATAGGAGAGGTACAGGACAAAACAAATGTCAAAAAAAAACCCCTTCATGTCAGTGGAGAAATCCATACTTTAAAAATAGAACTGTGTGCAGTTCTAGATCCCTCATCTCCAAAAAGCCACATTAAAACCCAAGAAAAGTTCACAGAAGGACAAAAACTATTGTAAGCGTGGAATAGCTTCCATAGGAGCAGAGACTGCATGGCTGCTCAGTTGTAGTAAGCAACTGATTTACATGAAGGGATCGATACGGGAAGCATACAAATGGCTGAGTACCACAAGGATGGATAAAGTCTTTACTGTTCCTTGTATAGAAATATAAGATCCAAAGATCATCAAATGAAGTCAGAAGGAGGGAGTTTAAACCAACAACAACAAAAAAAGGTGCCTCTTTGTACAACGGGTATCAAACATGGAACTCTGGGAAGAGGTTGAACATATTTAAGGGAAGATGAGAAATATTTGGGAAAGAAATCCACTGAGAGTTATTATATAGAAAAGACACTGAGGCTCAGGAAATTGCCTGAACTCAAAGTAGAGGATACTTATCATATGGACTTCTCTTGCTTTACTCTTTCCTACATACCCAGTTATAGGAAACGTTGCAGACAGGATGACAAGACTGAACCTTAGCTCAAGTCACTGTAGTTGTAGAGCACTAAATTCATATCCAGTTTAATTCTATGTATTTTTTTCTATATAATATCGATATGAAATCACTAAATGATTCATGTCCTGCTTTCACAAATGAATGGTTTGTCCACGTATTAATACAGTTCTTTTTTATGCAAAAATCTGAAAATCAGAAATCTGACTTATTATTAATAGTATCAATAGAGATGCAAACAGAGATCTGAAGGTAAGAAATACAAAGTGCCTTTTTCTGGAAGTTGGAGAGGGTGTCCTAGGTTTTGAAGTGCAGGAACATTCTGGAAGACAGATAAAACCAAGTTTTTTGAATCAGTCATTTCTAAAGTTGATTAAAAACATTACTGTTCTAAGCAGGTAGGAACATTTGTGCAGAAGCTGAAAATGCATTTAAATTTCTCTAATACAAGACTAACTTTTGCTAAGCGGAATAAAGTAACTCCTGATGGTGCAAACATCTGACTTCATTGATTCTGCCTTCCTTGCAAATACAACATCACCTACATGAGCAAGCTTTTTGGTGTGACAGAAACAGATTAACATACTGGAGCACTGAAGCACCTGTCTGTACACAACATGTGGTTCGGTGGTTTTACTTTGGGCTAAATGTTGTTTAGACTTCACAGCAGCATGCATCCCTGTATACGGTCTGAGGCTATCCAAGTGACCAACTTCTCATTTGGATCCCTGTTCCTCCATTTGGGTGCTTGGCATGCAGCTGGAACATGCTTCGGGGTTTCATTTCGTCTGAAAAGGATCTAGAGCTGAACCAGTGGGCTGCAAGGGATGACTGTGGACTGAAAGAAAGGAAAGTGTTAATAGTTTCTCAGCTTGTTCCCTTGAGCTTTTATTATGGGCAAAAGTTCTGCAAGAGAAAGGAAAGGAGGTTTATGCTCATCAGCTGGGTGTAAGAGGTCAAATCACCAGCTGACAGGCACCGCCACTAAGAGAGGAATTAATGGAGTTTTAATGAGCGAGCTGGGCCAATAATCACACATCTACCTGGCTTCTGAACTGCCTTTATGATAGGAATGTGATTTTAAGCCACCTCATTCCAAAAGACCTGAAAATTTGTACATTCTCATTGCGGATAATACTAGTTGTCAAATTTGTAATGAATTAAAGGTAATAGGATTTCACAGATTTTCCCATTCAAATGCCCAACTATCTATCATCTGTGCTGAAAAAAAATCAACTGCCATTGAACTTAAAACCCCTTTTGTTAGAAACAGAATCAGAGACCCATCTTCATTAGCATTAGCAAAGTGCTAAGGCTTCTCAGAAAAGGATGGTAGCAATAGAAGTGCTTAGTAAGATGAGAGATGACTAACACACCTATCTTTCCCTTAAACTCAGGTCAGTGCACAATGATAATCATTTCTAGATGCAGGGGCACAGATGTTTTGCTTATATAGATTATACTCAGGGAGGTGACTATTGCTTTTATATAAACCCTCTGGATTCAGCTGTTCGTGTACACAAACCTGCAAAATAGCTGCTAGGATTAAGAGAATTAACTACAAACAAATGCCAACTGAAATAAGAAGGATGTTTGCTATATAAAGACTCCAATGGCAAACTGACTTTTCCCCAGTAGAGTATTTCTACTACAGGAATTTAACCCATGGACACACATAATTAGCTCTTTCACCTTAAAGTTGCTGAAAGAATGATTTGCTTAAGAAGATTAGTCCTTTTAGTGTTCAATGGAAGTACTGACAAATGAGCCTAAAATTATTATAGGGGAACTCTTTTAACACCACCTTCTGATCTTTTATTTTAAAATAGCATGCCTTTCAGTCAAAAACCTTTAATCTGACCTTTTGTGGTTTCCCTCATCAGGGCTCAACTTCTAATTCTTTCTGTATTCGAATCTTGTATGTGATGAGATAGTTGTCAAGGCTGTTTTGAGTGACATTGAAGAAGACTACAATAGTCTTTTTAAAAAGAACTTCGGTGCTAATTTATTTCTTCTGGTCATTGCAGCTGCATGCAGCTTCCTGTATGCACTGGAGCATTTTACCACGTCAGTGGCCACAGAACAAATCTGTGTGAGCTGTGCTGTACCAAAACAGCTTGATTTAAAAATACTTTTCCAGAAGAGGGGTATTTTTAAGGGCAGGTGAAAGACAAAAGAGATGATACTGACAAGCGAAGACAGAAACAAAGCTGTCCCAGATGGGTCATGGCAGGGAAATGGCTCTATACCATAAACCTGAGGTGTATAGTAAGCACCGTAATACAGCAAGCACTGTAAGTCACCTGCAGTGGCTCTATAGCTATTGTTTGCCTGACAGTCTCTTTTCCCTTATAAAAGCTAAGGGTCAAATTTTTAATTACTTATGCAGACTTAAAGAGTAATTTTCTTCAGTGATGCAGTGATTTATCTGGATTCTTCATTGCTGCATGGTTTTATACAAGCACTGAAAGCATGTGAAGTATATTTCTGTAATTTTATTTTTCCTGTTCTTATAATTCTACATCTATTTATCAGTGTTTGGAGATTTACCTTACTCAGCTGTTAGCAACAACTGAAAGACTGATGCCATAAATAGAATTCAATGCGTATTACTGATTCTTACTCGCTACAAATGAGTAGACTTTGCCGTAGTCATACTGCCATCTACAGCTTGAATAAACACTTGCAATGTCCTGCGCAGGGTAACAGGGTAATCCGGGTTGGAACAGACCTCTGGTCTCTAGTGCAACCGCCTCCACGAATTAGGGTTACCTCTGAGCTCTGACCAGGCTGCTCAGAGCTTTATCCCATTGGGTCTCAGAAACCTCCTCACACGGGACTGCAGAGTCTCTGGACAGCCTGTTCCACAGCCTGACTGTCCTCATGGGGGGAAAGTTTAAAAGTGTTCATTTAAATTTATGTTCACTGCCTCTTGTTCTCCTGCTGTGCACTACTCTGAAGAGCCTGGCTCCACCTATTTGCTAACCTCTCCATAAGTACTGGGAAGCTGCTGTTGGTTCCACCCCTAAAGTATGTCTTCTCCAGGTTGAAGAATCCCAGTTCCTTCAGTGTCTCTTCAAACGGCAGGGGCTCCAGTCCCCAAATAGCTTGGAAACCCTTGGGTGAACTTGCTCTATTTTTTTAATGTCTTTCTTGTGCGGGGGATCACAAATGGACATAAAAGTTGAATGTGGTCCAAAAAGTGCTGAAAAATGAGACATAATCCCTCGCCTCCGTCTTCTGTCTGTGTCCCAGGAGGCTGCTGGTCACCCTTGCTGCCACGCATACAATCGGCCCATGTTCAGCTGCCAACCGGTCCCCCAGACCCATGCCCAAAGAGCTGCTCCCCAGTCTGGCTGCTGCAGGGGTGCTTCCTTCCTGGGGGCAGCACTTTGCATTTATCCTTGCTGAATGTCATAAGGTTCCTGTTGGCCTGCTCCTCCAGCACATATAGGTTGGCCTGAATGGCAGCCTGATCCTTCAGAATATCCATCTGTTCCTTTAGTTTGGATTCATCTGCACATTCTAGGAGGGGAAACTCCATCCTCTCGTCCAGGTTACTGACAAAGACATTGAACAGCATAGGGCTCAGGAGACCCCTTAGTGATACTCACTCTGGGTAGGGTATGA
Source organism: Lathamus discolor (assembly GCF_037157495.1). Taxonomy (NCBI): domain Eukaryota; kingdom Metazoa; phylum Chordata; class Aves; order Psittaciformes; family Psittacidae; genus Lathamus; species Lathamus discolor. The sequence continues at coordinate 11,892,587 of NC_088884.1, read as the reverse complement.
CCCATTAACTGCTGTTCCCCGAGCTGCATCATCCAATCCCCTTTTTTACCCATTTGGCTATCCACCCATCCAGACATCCATGCCATAACTCGGTTTCAGGAATATTGTGGGACAGTGTCAAACACCTCGTTAAAGTAAATGTCATTTTCTGCTCTCCCCTTCTTCACAGATCCACTCATTTTATCACAATTAATTTATTATTTTTTTTTAAACTAAGACAAAAAAAATACAAAAGCTTTTTTCCAGGGATGGTTCCATTAACATATTTTTGCTACCATAAGGCCTCACAGCAATAGAGTCCTGTAAACAGTAAAACAGGGGTCTGGTTTTATATGAATGGTTTTGCAGCTATGTTAATTACTCACCTCATCTTGATGAGCTTACTTGAATAGGCTCTAACTAACAGCTATGCACTACTTAATCCTGGAATCCTTGGCATTAACTTAGTTGGAGAATTCATCAAACTCATCACTGTTGATTCAGGACTTTTAACACTTACTTAGTACCTGCACACAACAAAACCATATTTAATGCACCTCAGTACAGCAACTTTTCAGTTAGATACCTATAGGCTGCAAACTTGTAACACTGCTTGAACAGCACTTAGTATAAACCACTTTATAAAAAAAAGATTATGAAATAAAGGGTGCATTTCTTTACTGCAAACATTTTTCCAGGGTTTAACTTTGCAAGGCAGATGTCTATGCAAACATGAAATACATGCTTGCAGCCCATAGTTTCTTCATGTTCTGTTAGACCTGCCTAGCATAAAACATAGTTTTACTCCAATGCATCCAAAGGTTTCCATTTACGGTTTGGAATGTCTGGTACATTCCAAAGGTTTTGAGTGGGCTTATTTTCCTAAGCAATATGAATCTCAATCTACAAATTGTTCCCGTTCCTGGCTTGAACCTGTTATTCTCCCTTATTTTCTTGGCATTGTACATATCACCATTGTATTATATTCCTACAGTCTTTCATTAACTCCAATCTTAAAAATCACATTTCATTATTTCTCTTAAACAAACTGTTGCATAACATGAAGGATCAAGGTCGAATGATATATGAAGAGAGACTTTTGATTCATTCAGATGGTTGTCTTCAACTTTGATTCCTTTTTCACTGACTTCAAAAAAATATGACAAATTCTGAACTTTTTTCAAGATGGGTCTGTAGCATCCAGGTATATTCAGCTGTAGAGGAGACACTCTGAATTTGCACATCTGCAGCTCATCCTTAGAAAGCCTTTCATGGTACCATTGCCCAACTTTATTACTGGGATACTTGATACTATGTCCCACCACTGGAAGAACCACCTTCAAATAAAAAAAGATGACAAATATGTTTGAAATAAAGCCCACCAAGTCCCCTTTAAATAAATGTGATTGTAATTTAAAATGTGCCTATATCTTGTGTTTGGGGGCATAACATAGTAAAACAGCAGCTTCTCTGGTGAAATGAAGCTGTGTAAAGCAGGTATCTTGGATGTAATTAAAGCAGGAAAAATAGTCAGTGAACCAGAATTCCTAAAACAAACTAGAAATATACTAACGTGAATTTCCTTACTTGTTGGGAAAGACACCTCAATAAAGACTTTAAGTTGCCTCTGTAAAAATTCACAACTATGCACCCCGCACCTTCAAAAATTAGAACATCAGCTGCTCGAGTGTTTTACCCAGTAGAATAAAAAAGTTTTCTAAGTATTTACATTCAGCTTCAAGATAAATTGAAGTGCCACAACGCAAATGACACTGTACATATTTCCACTGCAAAGTAAAAACTCTTTAGTTTGTTATGAGAGTGGAGATTAGTTCATGTGTATTCTCTTTAATGTGCTTTCTGGCAAGGAAGACCGCACCAGTGAAATTAATCCCATTATTTTTAAAACAACACATTTAAACAAAGAGATCAACAACTCGGAATTTTTCATACAGACTTACTTGGTTTATAGAGTATTTGTTGGCCAATTCTTCTGCAGCCGTGACTACATGAACCTGACAAGACATTTAAGAAGAAAAAAAAAAAGCTTTTTTAAAAATAAACCATCCACTTTATTTTAGGAATTATGCACTGCACTCCCAAACTCGTAAAGGATCCTAAGGCTATTTGACAATGACAATAATCTATTTCAGGTATGAAAAACAGTAGAGATGCTTAATATAAAGTAATTTGTTTACTGGTAAATGGCATTAAATGTTTCCTGATGCTAGCTACCACTACTTAGCAAACTATCATTCCAAGCTCATATTCTTCGAGTTTGAAGTTAACTGTGTCAATGCAATCTTGTGCTACATCAGCAAAAGCAAAAATAACTAAGAAAAATATTTTATATTAAATAGTAATAGAGCTATATTAAACTCAGTAACTCAACACTGAATTTGCTACCTCTGCTTTTCATTTTATTTGACCTACTTGTTTTATTTACATTCACTCTCAAAATACTGATGAAGAAAAACTGCAGTGGAAACAGAAGCCTCTCTACAGGGACTGGAGGTTATTCAGTAGCCTTTCAAATGATCTTGCTTTCAAACTGGTAAGATGTTCACCCAAAAGAAATCAGACACGTTCTGCCTACATCCACACCCAGGAAATTTGCAATAAAACACTGCAAAATTCTATGCTTTGTCTGATGATCAGGAGAAAGAATCATAGAATTATTTACGTTTGAAAACACCCTTAAGATCATCAAGTCCAGCTGTAAACCTAACACTGCCAAGTCCACCACTAAACCATGTACCTAAGCACCACATACCTCCAGGGATGTGATTCAACCACTTCCCTGGGCAAACTGTATCAGTGCTTGACAACCCTTTCAGTAAAGGAATTTTTCCTAATATCCAATCTAAACCTCCCCTGGCACAACTTGAGACTGTTTCTTCTTGTCCCATCACTTGTTACAGGGCAGAAGAGACCCAAATGTTTCCATAATAAGTAAAAGGTCTGCTAACCCGGAAAGGAGAGAAGGCTTCAGAATGGACTTCAGCATGCCAAGACCAGGGAACAGACACTCTACTACTGGCTTCTGCTCACTGGCTCACCCATGGCACCATGCACAGCACGCAGGCTACCCTGTGAGCAAGCAGAAGCACTCCTTTACCCTTTACTACTTTTTTTAAGCAGACTGCTGCTAACAGTTTAGACCCACCATCCATCTAATTGCCTGAGTATCTGAAATTGTGCTAAACATGCTTCAGCAGCGTACCTGCAACGAGATTGACAGTTCAGCCTGACCATGGGCTTTCCTGATGCATCTTTCACCATTCAGTATACGTAACGGGAAGATCTGACCCAGACAGAAAGACTCAAGACTGGATGGTAATACAGGCCCACACAGAGTCCACTCTGAAGTTTTTTCCTAGTCAGATCCTAAGATGAGTGTGATATATCATGCAGACTAAATTCTTACAGGTATCAGTTCTGACATTCATAGTTTATATGCCCATTCATGGTAAATAAGAAAAAGCTGCATCACTTTTTTCATCTTTGGAACTAGTATTAAATATTTTAATGAATGAACTAAAATAAAAACATTAGAGTGTGTCTAGTATGAATTCAAGTGCATTAAGCTTTTTCAGGTTTTTTTAAAGAACTATTTTGTGAAGACTCACCTTGTCATTCAAGGAAATATTTTCAGCATTTTCTTCTGAGAAAACAAGATCACCCTCAACAACTTTCGAACCATAAATCTTCAGCCTATATGATGCTGCTTCATTCCAAATTTTACTGCAATAAGCATGGACATAGAATATGCGCATGGAATGAGGAATGTTGAGCCATCCTTTGGTACAACCTTCATGATTTACACCATAGCGATGTAAAGCTCGTAGCAACATCTTCTCTCTCACTTTAAATTCTGGCAGCATCACAAGTGCACCCTTTGCATCTTCTGATATAAACAAAAATAACCATGTAAGTACTCCCTGATTTTTCACATATTACGTACCAGGGAAAAATACACCTAAGAAGATGAAACAATCAGGTAGAGAAAAAGGTGTCAGCCTTTTATGCTGACCTTTAGGTTATTATTTCCTTTCCTTTAATGCGTCATGTTAGACAAATTGCCTATCAACACAGTCCCATGAATTCTATTCTTTTTCATGCAGTATAAACTAAACTAGCTGATAATCAGTTTATCTGCATTTGAGGTTTGGTATTTTGCTGGGAGGTTTTGATTTTTTTCTTTAGAAACTTCATCAGTATGAAGTTGGTTTTAGACCAGGTAACTGAAGTTAAAAATCAAGCTACAAAAGAGCATTAAACCTCTACTTCACATCAATGTATTCATATGGGGTAAAAAACATGTATTTATTTTAAAGGTACAGACTGAATTGCCCACTGGGAAGCTTGAGCCCCAACCAAGATGAAAATACACATAATCAGATTTGTACTACAATATATAAATGTTCTAAGTTCAAAATCTTATGGTCTACATATTTTCTAATTATAAGTGATTACCTGATGAAGCCTTTTGCATAGCCTTTTACCTTTTGCTTTCAGAAAAAGGCAAGCAGCTGTTTCTCAGAGTCTACATCAATGTCTTTCCATGCATCATACAACAACATACAGCACAGAACAATTCATCTGAACTTTTTTGTGAAATTAAGTATGTATCTGCGTCTATTTAAGCCATATGTCATAGAATCATAGAGTAGTATGGGTTGGAAGGGACCTTCAAAGGTCATCTAGTACAACCCTCCTGCAATGAGCAGGGACAAATTCAACTAGAGCAGGTTATCCAGAACAACATCCAGCCTGGCACTGAATGCCTCCAGTGATGACGCATCTACCACCTCTCTGGGCAACCTGTTCCATTGTTTTACCACCCTCATTGTCAGGAATTTTTTCTTCAAGTCCAGCTATCACAGTTGTTTTGTCAATCTACAGTGATAAGCTGGTTAATAGATGTGGAATATTTGAAAAGATGTATCTGAAGTCAAGAACAACTCCCAAAATTTTTAGTTTTGGAGAGAAACTTAAATTGAATGATGAAACAAGTAAATATAACAGCATTTTATTCAGCACACTTCCGCTTTTGACATATTTTGTTTCAGGTCAAGACAGAAAGAAGGTAGATCACAGGAAAGTATGGAAGAGATACATAATTAAAGAGATGCAAGATTAGATACCCACATCTGTTAACTTCTGAGTATAAGCTGGGTGCCTCATTCCTATATACAGATGGAAGGACAGATGGAAGGAGGCTAGAAGTGCTTTGATAAAATTATCTTAGTCTTTTCCAGCATTATGCTATACGGTGTTTTTTCTATACTGTCTTGCACCTGAAGTACATTAGTTTTCCACTACTGTGCATATTCAGGGCCTCATCATCACCTAGTTTTTAACGGTGCAACTCTACTGAGTAATAACCTGCAAGTGATTATTATTATATAATAATTACAGGGATGCTGGGGAGGGACTCTTCGTCAGGGACTGTAGTGACAGGACAAGGGGTAATGGGTTAAAATTTAAACAGGGGAAGTTTAGATTGGATATAAGGAAGAAATTCTTTCCTGTTAGGGTGGTGAGGCACTGGAATGGGTTGCCCAGGGAGGTTGTGAGTGCTCCATCCCTGGCAGTGTTCAAGGCCAGGTTGGATGAAGCCTTGTGTGGGATGGTTTAGTGTGAGGTGTCCCTGCCCATGGCAGGGGAGTTGGAACTAGATGATCTTGAGGTCCTTTCCAACCCTAACTCTTCTATGATTCTATATATTACTATAAATATTATATAATTATAAAGTAGCAGCAAAATAAAAAGTACCTCTCTGTGCAGCAACACCTTATTCCCTCACAATACTGACCCTGAAAAAATACACAGACAATTTAGATGGACATACCAGTTCGAAGAAAGTATCTTCTTGCATTGTTTACAGGGTCATCAGTATCTTCAGGTGTAAATAGTAACTTCACAGCTTTCACCTTTAAAGAACATTAGTAATTTGTACTTTTTTGAATTTAACTATTGTCAACTAAAGAGTCATGCATCCAATTCTGTGTTAACACATTTTGCAAACTCTCACAATTATATCAGTTCTTTAGGGTCAAAGGCAAATTCTTCCTTTCACAGAAGATGCCATGAACAGCAAACCAGTATGGTTCCATTCCTTCTCAAGTTAAAGAAAGGGTTTAGTCACACAGAAGACACAAGGCAGCTTTCACAGCTCTATGAGAAATCAGTCACTCTTTTCGAACATTCAGTTAGAACTCCTTCACTTTTTAATGCCATCAAGAATCCTGAACAGGAAGGTTCCTTCTTTCCTTCCTGCATATTTTATACAAAACATAGACTGACCACTTCTCACAGTCTCACACAGAGGGACAACATTTTTTTTTAGATCTGTATTAGATTAGATGACACCGTGACAAGGAAAACACTATGCTAACCCCTGCTACTTGCAGCACCAGTGGAGACACGTAATTTGCTGGCACTTACGCTAACCCATGACAGCTGGTTCTTGTCCTCCTCTGCACAGGACTGTACAAGCCCATAATGGCACAATTTTAATATAAATAGGAGGTCCCACATGTTTTAAATTTAAAAGTAACTGAGTTAAGACTAGAGATTTAAATCATTACACTTCAGGGACTGGCACATGCGTACCAACTGCTCATTCAAAATGAGATACATCAACAGTAACTTTTCTGGGCTGTCCTCAAACCTTGATTCCTCTTACATTTGGAGGATAAGTTTTCCTGACTTTTCTCAGAATCAAAACAAATTACATGAAAAAGATACTCAAGTATTCATTTGCCTATGTGATGTTTGATTCTGTTTTACACCTGTGCCAAGTATATACAATATACATTGAAAAGTATATGACTTATCTTAAGAATTATTACTTAAGAAATAAGGTCTCCTTAGCTTACACAGGAGCAATCACTCAGAAATAAGAAGTTGGGACAGTAGCCAAGAAATAATGGAAAGCAGCAATCTCTTCTATAGAGCATTTAAGTTACTCTGGTATTGAAAAAGCAAATCCTTTCCTACGATTCTATGCAATATCTTGTGACATTTTAAAAAGGCATATAGACCCTTAGCAGGATAAGAGGCTACAAGTCAGCAGGCAATCAGGACCATGAATAAACACTGCTTAATTTAGTGTTCAAATCTTTTATGGAATGCAGATACTTTTCTGCCAAGGGGCACGAGGATGATGGCAATCACATACCAATTATAGACAGAAAAATTACTTCTTGAACTATTTAAAGCTGCACCTACTCTTTAAAAAAGATGTTTTGTTTCAGTATGGAGATCTTCACACTTACTTTGTTGTCAAAACTGATCTGGCAATTATTTCCAGCACATATATGGGCTTAGCTCACAAATGAAATTCATCACTGGGAAGGTCAACTCCAGCTCTAGATACTGCAACACCAATGTGAAATTAACTTGACAGTAGCTACTTAGATTACAAAATGAAAATACCATTTTTTCATTCAGTAAAGCCAATCCTATTTGATCTGTCTGTACATTTTGTCCTTGTCCAAATCGTTGAGGTCCGTAGTAATTTACAAAACCTTTTGTCTAAAAGATAAAGAATAAATACGTTAAAAGCATGGAAGTGCCACGTACAATTAGTAAGAGTAAGCATACAACACACATCTACATTTACATCCAAAATGCATACAAACTATTTTAATCAAAAGCAGTATGTACCAAAATCATGACTTATGATTCATTACAATATTGTAGCACCTAATTTAGAAGCACCTAAAAAGACAACCAAGTTCTATCATTGTCTTTATTTTCACAAAAAATAGGTAAATGAAACAAAATTATTTCTAGGCAGTTAATCCTTATAAACACAGCCAATGTAATTGAGCTTTTCATGTGCACAGATTCTGAAATCTCTACTCAAGCCATGATAGCACATGATTAGCACAGATAATGAACAGTAACCACTGTTGGACATTTTTTCTTAAAAATACTCATCTTTTTTCATGAGATCCTTTCTATTATTATTACAATAGTAAAGATCAAGAGTTAGCACTTCTGCTAATTGGGATTTTAAGTCTCCCGAGGAGTTATAGGTCATATGTGGGCAGTAAAATCACAGCCATGTGACCCAATGAGAACATCCTTGTCTACAAAATAGTAAGTATGCACGGAGTAGACGAGCAAGAAAATAAATGGTTATTTGTTGTGGAAATGGTTATTCAGTTCAAACCCTATAACCTTGCTTTAGACATCCAGAGGTCCCATAAGTGATTTTGTTTCCACGGAAGATGAAAAATCCGTATTTTGGTTTAACACACATGCTGGTTCTGTCACTCATTGACCAGTAAGTTAAATCTCATAAAGCAACACACACAACCATAGGAATTTGTGTTCATTTTCCAAACAGCAAAACAAAAAAAAACCAAAACAAAAAGTCAGGTGGAGCAGAGAGAGAGAAACACTAAAGTAGCAGCTGAATGCTATATTCAGTAAGAAAATTAACTTACAGAATACATGTAATGTACTTTGCTTTTGCATAATGGGTATTTTGCATTAAAGTCTTCATTGCTGGATTAACATTCTTACAGTAATTTATATTACAGTTATTACTTAGAAAGATAAGGTAAGAAAATTACTGCTGCACAAAACACCTAAAGTTTTTCTTTTCTATGAGTAGTAACTCATAGAAAGAGCTTAAGAATGTCTGATGATGGGGTTTTCTTCTAAGAGGAACGATAACAGAAATCAAAATCCACTGAATTTCAGGGATCTTCTTTCTCTGCTACAGATATTTCACATGTATTTATGCCATTACAGTTTTTCACCTGGGCCAACCATACATGTTCCTAGCACGACCAAAAGAGGCAATCAGTTGACATGTGTAACTATATTCTTTCACCTTGTCAACAGCCACAGTGAAACCCACCACTTCGGCTGGCCTTAAGTATGTGCAACAATAGCTGATACATCCATAATCTGCTTCTAAATTTCACATCTGTTTTGCTGAATCACTCTGGGGCCTGCAGTCTGTAACACAGAATTAATTCACTTACGGTCCCTCCTTGGAAGGCAGGTTTAGTCCTGATTCCTTAAGTAATGCAGGAAAGACATAAAACTGTAAAAAGCATCAAAACTGGGAAACAGGTTTTGTGCTATTTGTGCTATTTTGTGCTATTTCAAGCATTTTCCTTAAAAGTTTTGTTTTGGTTTTTGCAGCACAGAATTAAAACTCTGCTCATTATTGGGAACCACAAGGCTTTTTTACCTCAACATTTTCCATTGCTTCAGATATTCTCATTTTCAAATCTGCAGAACAGTCATGACTGTGGTGTTTAAGATCTCTCACAACTATATCAAAATGATTGCCCTTCAGCTGACCAAGTCTCAGGTGCTGGCATGCTGAATGTACGTTGTGTATTCTGATACCTTTTTTTTCCATTTTGCTTCCAATTTCTTTCAACCTGCATAAATAATTGGGAGAAATCATGAACCACCCCTACTAAAGCTATCCAACTTCTAATAAATGCCTTCTTCATCTTTGTACTAGAATTAAAAACACTTAGGGAAAAGGGGGATTTAAAGCAGATTATTATGAGAAAAACAAATAAAATCAGAGATAGAAGTCTTAAATTTTATAGACCAGAAATACTTTCTCAATGCTTTCTTCATTTGCATTTACAGTCTGTAGCTTGACAGATACTAGAATCAAGCAATTCACTGAATTTTCTCAAGGCAATTGCACGGAATTTTGCATTTTCTATTGAAAAAACAAATAATTTACTCTTCAGTTTCAAAGTCTGCTCTTCATTAATTAAAAAAAAAAAAAAGAGAGAGAGAGAAAAAAAGTAATGTGCTCTTGCAGACTCCAAAACACAATTGTTCTTTCTTGGTCAGCCTTAACAAAAACAAACTCAGTGCACCCATTCTCTGGGTGTGCTTGCAATTGGAAACACAGCTGGCAGTTCAAGTATTTGCCCTTTAAAGTATCCACTCAGCCTCTTTGTTCTTATGTATAAGTAACAGTCATTCAAACCAAAGGAAACTTTCAGCATAAGAACTTCTATTCTAACCAATATTTTAATAACTTTAAAAACTATTTATTTATAAATGTTATTTCTTTTCCCCATTATGCTTGTGGCTTGGAAGCATTTATTATTTCTTTTCCCCATTATGCTTGTGGCTTGGAAGCATTTAACTATTTTGCTTGATCATTTAAATATTAATGTAAAGATTTGTTAATTATCTCTTGAACTAAATGGCCTTATTGCTTAGGATGCATTTGAAATTTACTATTGATATATATTTCTGTCAGTAATGAATCCTAGAAACATACATTCTACTTTCCTTTATTTGTAAAGTCTACCTCGTTACTAAGACCAAAAACCACAAGAAAGTTAACGCTGGGGAAGAAATAAGTTATGGTTTTGACTCAAACAATTCTTTACAATTATTATGGCAGAACTTAATACACAGATATATTTATCCACTGAATTGGCTACAGAGAATAACAAAATGAGAAATGGAAAATCACATCCTGTATTATTGACACATTATCCAAAATGTATTTTCTGCCCTCAGGTTTGGTGATAGCTTCTTCATTTAGTCTCATGTTTCTAAATTGGACGATACCATAGAAGTTCATACTTAACACTCAGAGACAGTATCTGTCCAAAGTATATTTATAATGATTTTCTTTGGTTTTGTAGCTGTATAGAGCTTTTAAGTTGTTGAATGTGGACCACAAGACAATACTTTGCCAGTACATGGAAACCTGTCTTGTCATGTACTACTGGCTTTTTCTCACTTCCAGCTAGTGGATGGTATTTAAGAAACTGAAAAGTGGATCCCATAAGCATGAACTGGAAGGACAGTGTCCCAGATGATATGAAATATTCGTATTATGAAAAATACACAGAAAGGCAAGACTTTTCTTCAAATTCCAGCACTGGAGACTTCAGCCCTAAGTTGTATATTCACTAAAGCCACAAAATATTAAAGCCATTTCCACTGTGCTGTAACACATGAGAAGACACATCCATAAGAACATTTCAGAAGATTGTACCATGTTAATACTTATTAACATATAAAAATAAGTGCTAAACCGAATGCACTCAGACTGTAAGTACCTCTCAGGTGACACCTTCTTCACAACCATAGGTTGGTAAGTAATCGCCTTCTTATCTTTGATGCCAGTATAACTGAAGTCTGAAGGAAGAACACCAAGTTCAGCAGCCAAAAAGCTGATTGCTTCCAGTGTTTCTAAGTTTTCTTTCTGAAGGGTGAAAGCTGAAACAACCATCTCAGAACTATTAGGAATATGCACTTGTAAATCATACAGGTGTTCTGCCATGACAGATGGGCAGGTTCTTCTCTTCAAACTAATAGCATGGAAACTGCAAAGAAAGAGTCCTCCCACTCCACAACACTAAAGGAAAAGGAATTTTTTCAGTATTGAAAGAAAAATAGACAATACACAAAACTCTTAACAACAACCAGAAACCTCTGCTGCCTTTAGAAATAGTACCTCATAAACACCATTCAGTAAACATGCATTGAGATAGAAACACTGTCTATCAGAAATCAATTGCTTTAAGGAATAAGACCATAAATCAATTTTGACCTTACTAACTTGTCCAACTTTTAGGTACATCTTCGAAAATCACACAATTACTTTCAAGGGAAATCTAGCACAAGAGGAATAACACAGAGTTAATACTACAGTACTAATGAAAAAAGTGTAACTATTATCACTGAACAGTTTGTGTTAATATCACTGCAGTAACTCCATTCATTCATCTCATCCTCCAGTGATGTAACTATGTTCAATTAATAATGATTTACTTCAGAATAAACAATGGGTCAACCAGGCCTAGATGTCACATAAAAGTGACTGAGTTTCAGTCCGTACTAAAGAACACCACAATACCTGACACTTTCGCTAAAAATGTAACATTTACCTGTATAAAGATCTTGTTTTTCCTTGAAGCCACCAGCAGACCTTTTTCTGGACCAACCTTTTTCTCGAAAACGCACCATTATTGACATATTTGGCTGATCATTGACATCTGACACAGTAAAAGACTTTGTTTCTAAAAGCTTTCCAAACTTTCTATTGATAAAGTGGTGAACTACTTTTCTGTGCTCTTTGTCCCCATCAGGCTCAAAAGAAAATGTAGACTTTTCTAGCTTTGCATCTAAAAACTTAAAGAAATCGCTTGTTTCCTTTTCGCTCACGAGCTGACAAAGCTCTCTGTAATCTCCATTCCCTTTCACAATCATTTCATTGCCTTTCGTAACAGTGACCAGAAAGGGGAATTGCTGCCTGACAGCACTGTGTAGGCTAGCTCGACTTTTCTTGTCCAGTACAGGTCCCAGCGAGAGCTCTCCACCGCCACCCCCGGCATCCCTGTCCCGGTCCCATGTGTCCTTCAGACCACAGACAAACTGATGAAGCCGCTCACTCATGGATTTCCCTAGTAAGGAATCCAGTATATGGCCTTCCCCAGGGTCCGGTTTCAGTTCAGGTTCACCCTCGCGCTGCTTTTTGTTAGGAGATGCCGAACAGTCGCCTCCTACCCTGCTTGTGTCCTGCTCCGAAGGCACGGCACCGGGACAGCCCTCGGCAAGCAGGCCGGGGGACTCGGCGCTCAGCTCATTGGGTTGCTGCGGGCCTGGGGTACTTTGCTCTAGCGGCTCTCCGGCGGCTTTCTGAAGCGATTCAGCCCGAGAATCCCTCAGTAAGTGTTGGGGCACCTCGATTTCTGTCACTATGAAATCGCTGGGTGAGTTTTTGATCGTACCACGGAAGCCGGTGTGGTCAGTCACGTAACTGAAGGACGGAAACATGGCTGCCCTGCCTTCCCGTGCTCACAGACACACACACCGCCACGCCTGCAACGGGAGACAGCGAGGAAAGGCGGGGGTGATGAAATAAGTTCAGCTACTACCGTTTTCGGTGCCTGAAAGGCCGGCGGGCAGAACGGGGTGAGGAGGGCAGGAAGTGCGGACAGCCCGCCGGCCACGAACGGCCACGAACGGCCACGAACGGCCACGAACGGCCACTACCGGTCGGTTCAACAGCAGCACCACCACCACCCACACCGCCAGAGGGCGCCACGACCTCCCGCCCCCCTCGGTAAGGGCCCGAGGACAGTACCAACTTCTGCAGGAACGCGGGGAAAGAGAGAAAGGGACTTCCCCCCCCCCCCTCCCCCGACCACCCATGGAGCGCCCCGGAGGGGCGGGGCATCCCCAGGCAGCCTATGGGAAGGCGCCGTGGGGAGCGCTTCCGCTTTCTGCGCAGCGAGCCTCTGCGTCCGTCCCGGTAACGAAGCCGCCGTCAGAGGCCGGGTCACTCCCTCTTAAAGGGGAAGCGAGGCAGCGGGAGCGCCTGCCGTGACGCGGAGCCGCCCCCGACAGGAAACGACGGGGATCGGGGAGGGGAGGGGAGGTGCGGTGCGGTGCCTCGACTCCCGCCGCCGGTTGTGGGCGGGGCCGCTCGGCTACCGGGGGCGGGCCTCGGTGGGCGGCCGGAACCGGCTGGCCGTGAGGAGAAGGGCGGGGCGAGCGCTGTGGGTCGCCGCGGTGTCCGGTCTGAGGCCTGCCCGGCTTCCCTCGGCCCCGGCGAACCTGTTCTGTAACGGTGCCGCAGGTGTTCCATAGGAGCTGAAAATGAGCACGTCGGTGACGATGTCGACCTACGTCCGGTGCCTCAGCTACGGGCTCATGAGGCAGCTGGCAGACTTCATCGACCCACAGGAAGGGTGGAAGAAGTTAGCAGTAGATATAACCAACCCGACTGGTGAAAGCAGATACAACCAAATGCACATAAGGTCCTATATGGCTGTCACGTAACGTAATCTTACTAACTGTTAACGCTGTTGTCCATCCTGTTACTGTAATCTGTTGCAGTTTGTGTGCCAGTAGGTACTTACACATTACAGTGCTGCTTCCTGAGGGAACTCAGGGTAATTACTTGCTCTGTAGTTTTCAGACAAACTATAGCCAAAGAAAACTGAGTAAGGAAATTAGAATTAATTAAAGTCACAGGCATAAGTATTTTTAGCAATACAACATTAGCTGTATAGCTTTCTGTGCAGACTGAAAAACACTGACTTCACTGTGCATCTTCCCACAAGAGCAGCGCAGGACACAACTGGACTGTAGCTCCTCATTCACCATTCCCAAGAGAATGTCCAGCAAATGTGGGTGACCCAAGGCCTAAAAGTAACAAGTTTAATGGAGAAGTAATGTCAGCAATAGTTCATGAACAGCTTGAAGTGAATCTTTTAAGATGTCTCAAAGGTTATGAGGTTTTTGGATACCCTGTGTATCATCTTGAGTTTTCCAGCCTGTGGTGGTTTAACCCCAGCTGGCAGGGCACAGTCTTTCTAGTGATGTTAGCAATAAGTCATTTGCCTTTCTGTAAAGACACTAAGTCAGTCAGAATACTGGACTTCAATTTCTGCATAATGTACATCCCAAACCATTCAGAATGAAGTGTGAATATCAGATGGGTGGGAAAAACAATTTCATTCCATTTGATTGGGCTCTGACTTGCCCTGTGTCTGTCACTAACATTCTCTTCTCTGTTAGTTCCATGTGCCAAAATATTATGGGTCCTGGGCAACATGTTGAAGACATGTATGCATATTTTCCCTTTATTTTTCCCAAATTTTGCATTATTTTTCCACTTAGTTTCATTTTTTTAATTACTTTTAGATGCATTTTCAAAAGATTTGCAAATAGTTGTATAGTTCAGTACATTCAGAATTTTGGGGGGTTTGCTTGTGGGGTTTTTTGTTGTCATTTACTTTTAATCTCTTTCCCTTCTTCATAGTTCTTGAGATCACTTTTTTTTTTAATGTTGGTCTTAATTTGTCTTTTCAGGAGATTTGAGGCATTTGTCCAAATGGGAAAGAGCCCCACGTGTGAATTGCTTTATGACTGGGGAACCACAAACTGTACAGTTGCTGATCTTGTGGACCTGCTGATTAGGAATCAGTTCCTAGCACCAGCAAGCCTTTTGCTTCCAGGTAACTGTTACTCTTGTATAGTTTGCACTGTGTTCTCAGCTTTCCGAGATGCTAAAAAGCTTCCCAGTAACATGAAAATGAGAAAGGATTAGGTTAAAATAAATGAAAGTGGATATATTTTCCATTATTTGTAATAACAGTTTAAATAAGAGTTATAAATTTAAATAAGAATCCTGCAGTGTAGACATGGTGGCAGAATATAACCTTCTCATGATGTTTATGTGTCACCTAACCTTAGTAAATGCTGGCATTAATGTTACTTGTTTTATCTAATTCCTAATGTAGTTAACATGTTTTCTAAATTCCATTTTCAGAAGCTGTAAGGATGGCACAGGAAGTTACATTACCTCTTTCTTCACAGGAAACATTGCCTATACATCACAAACAGCTGCCTGTACAGGAAAAAGAAGTGGCTTCTATACAGCCTGTTTTAGCTCAGAGTACTGAGAAGCAATGTTCAGCTCCTTTTTTCAGTCAAGAAAACAGCAGCCCACAGTCCAGTAGCACAGGTAGGCACTTAGTTTGGTAGAATTAAGTACAATCTTTTTTGCTGATCTGGCCTTAACCCCACATAAAATAAATCCTAGCAATGTATTAATGACTATATTCCTATTGTCCTGCATGTTATAGGAAACAGCATCTTGCTTTTGCTTCTGTTCTGTATGGCTGTGAATTTAGCTTGGGTAATAAGATGTCCAAGTATGAGATGCACCTTGCTGACAAGGCAGCTACTGTGATGAAAACTTGATTGTTAACTAAATCAGTTTATTTTGTGCTACATATAATCCTCTTGCCCTTTTTAAATACTGATTTTATGGACTGTTTAGCATCTGGCATTTTCAAGCTGGATTTTATATGTCAGAAATGATTAAGAATGTTGAAGAAAAGATGACCAAAGAAAGCATCCTGGGAAAGTGTATGGTTGGTCTACACCTTCCTAAAGGTCCACTTTGGTGTTGCTGCCTGAAGCATGATGTGGTCTAGATATATTTTTACATCTGACACAGTGTGGCTCTCCTTTTTCTTTTTTTTAATTCTGATCTGCTGCACTATCATTTATATTATGAATAATAACAAAAACTATTAGCAGAAGGCTGCTTCAGTGCTAATTGTGAAGAAAATGATGAATATCTATTTGCACATATTTATCTCATATATAAGTTAATTTTTTTTCTGGTGTCTTCATCACAAAGCTAGAAGTAGGGCTCCATTATGCTAGGATTTACGTGGTAGCAAGTTTGTGGTTTAGTAGAACTGAAGCAGAAAATCTATTCAATGTATTTGTTCCTTAAGTGAAAAACATAGCTCTGTGCTGAATGGTAAATGTGTCTTTCAGGCTTCCATAATTTTTCGTTTCATGATTTGGAAAGTGTTACAAATAATTTTGATGCACGACCAGAATCAGCTGGAGGTAATAAACTGGGAGAAGGTGGCTTTGGCATTGTGTTCAAAGGCTACATCAACGGCAGAAATGTGGCTGTCAAGAAGCTTATTGCTGTGAGTTGTCCTGGGCATTTTTCCTTTTAATGACTATGTACTTTATAGCATAGACTTATTTATCTGTGGAAGGTGTTGAATGATATACTTCAAAAAGCATCACCAAGTTAAACATTAGTTGAGTTGAGAACCTTATCCTGTTAGTCCCATGAGTGGTGTGAGTCAGCACAGTCACCAGAGATGAAGTCTTGCCTCTTCTGTAGCTCTCCTTTCAGTGGTTCAGACAAGCTGTCTGGAAGAGCAGAGCACCCTGCCTGTTCCCCTCCCTCCCTCCCTCCCATGCACCCAGGAAGTGGCAGAAGGACAGGAGTGCTAGAGAGGTTTCCCCTTCAGAATCACATGAGCAATTCACAAGCTAAATAGTTATTGCCACAGAATTTTAGTCTTTATAACTAATGGTTTGTGTGAATAATTAATTGTGCAATGAGTAAGTGCTATAAGTGGGTAACTCCAGTGAAATGGGTAAGTTTGTGACTGTGCTGAAATTGAATCAGTTTGTCCAATAATAGTGTATTCCAAGGAATTAAAAATCATGTTCTGATACTCTGTGTTGAGTAAAAAAATACTGTAAATAGTTAAGTAGTTGTTACATGTAACTAATCTAAAGAAGGGCTTATAATTCTGGGTTGTTTTTTAATGAACAACTGCATGTTTTAATATGGCCAGCAATATTAACATCAAATACTTTCTTTTGTAGATGGTTGATGTTAGTGTTCAGGACTTGAAACAGCAATTTGATCAAGAAATAAAATTGATGGCAAAGTGAGTACAGCCTTACACAGTATCATTGTAGCCTTTTGCTGGAATCTGAATTGGCAGATAACACATTGGCTAGTGTGATCCCTTATTTTTGTCTTTCTAGCGTAACTTAATGATTTTCATGTTAAGTGAAAATGTTTCATATACAGCATGGCTGTATTTTTTATTTTCATTTTAAATGGCACCACTGCAGAAACCTAGCTATGTACAGTAGTGCTGGAACAAGTAATTGGAGATTGAGTTCCCTCTGCTTTCTGTTTTCCTCAAATGTTGGGAGTCTTTCAGAGCATATACAAATAGATTTTTTTTGCCGTAGGTGTCAGCATGAAAATCTGGTAGAATTACTTGGTTTCTCAAGTGATGGTGCTCAGCCATGTCTGGTGTACGAATACATGCCCAACGGTTCCTTGCTTGACCGACTTGCTTGTCTGGTAAGTAAAATGTTTTTGAGCTTCCAGTTGTTGTATTTTGCTGAAGAATAGGTATCTACGAAATGGCTTTGAAACAGCAATGAACCGTAATGGCCAAATGATGTCTCACTACTTACTTCTATGTTCTGTAAGGTAAATATAATGACAAGTATTCTTCCAGTAATATTTTATACAAATGTTTTAGATGCATCAAAGTAGGCTGACAATATGATGTCATGCACCAGTACCTGAATTAGCACAGGAGCTTGAACTTGTTATGCTTTGGTGAAGCAGAGCAAAGTGTGCTGCAGTATTGTTCCTGATCCTGACATTGGTATGATGTGTGCTAGTTCTTGAGATTTTGCATTGTGCAATTGCCCGTTGTTTGATGCCCTTGTGGGGTAGCAGTTATAACACAATGTTCACAGTCTGCATATCTTTCTGGAGTGCCTAAATAAATCGGAATTATGTTTGGGGTTTTTTTCAGTTAGCATTTTGTATAAATGCAATGCTTGCTTCTGATTTAAACTAATGATGTATCTTCTAGCCTTGGCCTTTCATAAATAATAAGTTGCTTTGTTTTTGGTGAGGCAACTGTGTATGAAGGACAGAGTGATACCAGTAGTGAGCCAGACTTAACCTCAGAGATGAGTGACCATCTTAGTTTGTTGAAGGAATTAAAAAATCTGCTTTATACTAGGCAAATGCAGCTTCTGAGGTTGTGATCTGGTGAACATTTTAAACTGGTGCTACTTCAAGCCCCCATACTCCCAGAACTTAAACATGTCATGTTGCTTTTTTTGCATTGGTCTTCCTGTTGTACAGTCTCAAGCATTTAGTAATTGGGTTAGGAAACTGATCAGGCTGAAAATACACTCTGTAGAAAAAAATCTTTGGGTTTCACTCAGAGACATTTCCTCTGCAGGGCCACACAAATACTTCTGCCCCAACAGGGCAGTAGTAGTGGTTTTAGGGTAAGAATGAGTAGCAGTGGTTGTGGAAAAGACTGGATTTATTTGTTAGCACTGCTGTCTCAGGTTGATTTGACTGATTTGCTTGCAAATGACAAATGTATGTGTATGATTTATTTTTTTAAACTGAACTGGTGCAGAAGACAGACAAAGTTTTACTTAAGGCACTGCAAGTTTATAGGAATGAGCAGCGCTTAACAAGGATGTCTAGAAAATGTTCATTCATGAAACTTTGGCTGTTAGCACCAAGTGAGATTAAAAGATTGGTTGTAATTGAAAGCTAAAGTAGAAATAACTGAGCCCTTTACAAGGAAGAGACAAACTTTCTGTATATGTTACAAAGACTCTAAGTCAGAATCAATAAATCAGAATCTTCTGATAAATTGAATATGTGAGGAATGTGCATACTGAAGGTGCGTCCTTGCTGGTAACTTCATTTTGTGACTTGACGTGTTTGAGGCACGGACTCTTGCGTATGTCTTCTTTTTGTTATCTGGACTTTAAGGAGCTAGCAAGGGAGGTGGTAGAATGGTGAGATACTCTAATGTTCTACCCTTGGCCACTGACAAGATTAAGAGGTGGTTTTGAAATGTAGGTGTCCTCACTCCCAAGGTTTAGTTAGTAACATGAATTGAACTAAACTCGTGATGTGGTGAATCTAAAACAACTGGAAGATTAACTCCACACAGTTAGTAAAAACTCTTGATGGCTTTGCATTACTTTGGGTTAAAGGCTCCGATATTGGTGCTGGTACAAAGTGGAAGATGTGGTAGATACAGAGAGTTCTTGTACAGAACAAGATAGATACAGAGAGTTCTTCTACAGCAGCTGGCCTTGTAGGGTTAGAGTTGACTCTTATCAAGAACACTGCAATGGGTGAATTAGTCTCAGGCAAAATGCAGGGAAAAGAACTGAATGTGACAAATGCATGTATTTCTGCCCAGGTGAAGAACTGTATGGTATTAGTCTTTTTAGCAATTTACTTGAAAACTACAAAGCATAGCAAGAAGTGGATTTTGGATTGTGGGGTTTTTTTATTGTTTGGTTTGGTTTATATAAGCATATATGTATTACAATTTCGCCTTTCTACTTGCCTTTCTCCTTTCTTATTAAAGGATGACACTCCACCAATTTCTTGGAATACAAGATGTAAAATTGTTCAAGGTACAGCAAATGGCATCAACTTTTTGCATGAAAATAATCATATTCACAGAGATATTAAAAGGTAAAAGCTGCTGATTATCTGGCTGTGTTTTCCCCCTTTTTTATTTTTTCTTCTTCCCCCTGTTAAAATCATTTTAGAGAGAATAAACCGCAACAAGCATTGCTTCAGCCAAGGGCACAGTCTTTTCTGCAAGTGACATCCATCACCATAATCTTGTCTGTGCCACAAGGACATGACCAGTACAGATTTCTAAAGAGAATTATGAAGCTATTAGAATCGTAGAATTGTTCAGGTTGGAAAAGGCCTTTAAGATCAAGTCCAACTGTTAACCTAGTGCTGCCAAGTCCACCACTAAACAATGTCACTAACATCCACAGGTCTTTTAAATACCTCCAGGGATGGTGACTGAGGCACTTACCTGGGCAGCCTGTTCCAGTGATTGACAAACCTTTCAGTGAAGAAATTTTTCATAATATCCAGTCTAAACCTCCCCTGGTGCAACTTGAGGCTGTTTCCTCTTGTCCCATTGTTTGTTCCCTGGTTGAAGAGACTGACACCTCCCCCTACCCTACTACAACCTCTTTTCAGGTAGTTATAGAGGGTGATAAAGTCCCCCCCTGAGCCTCCTTTTCTCCAGGCAGAACAACCTCATTCCCTCAGCCAGTACTCATCAAAGATTTATTCTCCAGACCTTTCACCAGCTTCATTGCCCTTCTCTGGACCCGCTCCAGCACCTCAATGTCTCTTACTGAACACAGTATTCTAGGTGCGGCCTCACCACTGCCGAGTACAGGGGGATAATCACTGCCCTGGCCATGCTGGCCACACTATTTCTTGGCTGCCTGGGTGCAAGCTGGCTCATGTTCAGCCGGCTGTTGACCAACACATCCAGGTCCTTTGCTGCTGGGCAGCTTTCTGCCAGAAAATTTTCTATTATAATTTGGATTGTAAATGTAACTTGTAAAATGTAATGTAAACTTTAATTTGTATTGCACTCTGTTACTATCAAATAGTCATTTGAGTGCTGCAAGAGCACCCAGGTGTTCTGTTCTTTCACAACTACTGCTGATGAAAAAGCTATTAGAGAACATAATGACTTTTTAAATGAGGAATTTTTCAGATGAAACCCACCTTCTTCTTTTTGCTAGAACATTTCCTCAGAGTGTCTCCTTTGATTTACTGCTATTTATTATAAAGACAGTAAAATTACTTCAGTCAGGTTATGAAGTTTGGGCTTCTTTAAGGATAATGTTCACTGGTTTGTTACACCAGTTTTTAACTAGACATAGTCGCTTAGAAGAGGTGATGGTTTTGTTGTAGAGTTTGGAGGATTTTTTTTCCTTTTCTTTTTCTTTTTTTCTTCCTTGCTACAGTTGGTTGTATTCTTGGGGTTTTTTTAAGTACCAAAGCAGTCCAAATCTTTGAAGGAAAGCCCCAGGTGCATTACTCTTCTGTGGGCTAAGAAGGATGAACTGGCTGATTGGGTGTCATAGATGAATATTTCAATAGCTTTCTGGCTTCTGACACCTGCTAAATGTGGGCTCTTTGGTTTCGTGACCTTCCAGCTTGTAAGGAACACGTTTTTCTTTTTCAGCCTGCCTCATAGAATGTGCTTGCTGCTTTAACAACTTGTATCTTTTTTCTTCCCTGCTTAAGCCTCTGGACAAGTGTAATGACTGGAAGGGATGCATTATTTTACCTTGTGCTCCTCTACCCTTCTAACTGCTGTGAGTTGATCATATTACAGGATTGGGTTTTATTTTGTTTTTTTTTTTTTATTTTGGATTTCATTTTGCAACCTCTTGCAGTGTGAATAGTTAATAAATTTGGTTGGTGTATGAATAGTGCTGCCGCTCCCAGGTGAAACATAGAGGAAGAGACATTTAAGATTAACCTTGGTCTTCATTTTGCTGTGATGTGTGGAGACAATTCATAACCACATAGGCACTAGAACAGCTTCTCTGTAGGCTAGAGAGGACAAGACTGAATGGGTGTTCTCAATGTTGTCCATAGTTTTTTGGCTTGGTTATGCCCAGGAAGTAGTTAATTTCTCTCTTGAAGCTGGACGGTTGCAGTAAAACTTGCTTCTATTGTGCTCTTTGTGGTGAATCAAAAAAGTGGCCACTCTTTGGGCTTGACTCAAGTTGATAAGAAGCTCAGATATATGAACTTATCATCCTTGCCTTCCTTCTTTTCAGTGCTGAGCTTTAAATACAAAACCAGATGGGGGATGATGCCTTGACCAGTGTTTGGCCCTTTGCAGTGGCCTTTTATTTAACACTATTTACCGCAGTTCTAACACCAAGTGATCTGTTGTAACTAACAGCTGTATTAATTTTGTTGAGAAGGTTTGGAGAACAAGAAGGGGAAGTTAGACATGCAAGTTTCTAGTAAGTGTTAATACGCTGTGTTTGGCTATGTGGTTTGCTTACGGTTCCATTAAGGGAGTCAGAAAGTTAGGATTATGGAAGTGTTAAATCGAGTGATTTTTCAAATGGTCCCAAGTGCCAGAAGTTTAAAAAAACAGTAGAAGATTTATGCTGCAGTTCAACCCACTGAGTATTTTATGAAAGCATTAAGGTCTGCTGGATGAGCCTCATTTTTCAGGGATTTTTTCAAGGAAAGTAAAAGCTGGAGATCAAGTGCAAACACAGCCCATGTATTATTCCAGCATTAATAAGTTTTCTGTTTCTCTTCCAAGAAAAGAATTAGGAGTATTAGTATTCATTTAGCACATGAATTTGGAATGGTTGACATAGTACTAGATAATAGGTATAAAAACCTGCTTTTGTTAGTTCTGAGTAGAGATTTAGACAGTTAAGAATTGTACTGTGATCCAGTACCAGTTGATCAAAGCAAAGTATTCTCTATTATCCTTCTTAAAGAAAGAGTATTCAGATGCAAAACAGGGGTGTAACATAATTGGTGTCTTATAAGGAACTTCTTATATTTGTAGGATTTGTGGGTAGAGGGGGTGTTTGGTTTTTTCCTATATGGGTTTTATTTTTTTCTCCCGTTTTGTGTTTGGTTTTGCATGCACAAAGGAAAAATATGGATGGTTCATGGCAGCCAGTTCTTGATTTATTTAGAGCAATTAATTTTGAAATGGAGCCATTTCCAGCAAAACTAATCCTCTTTTTTTTTTTTTTTTTTTGTTATATGGATAACGTATCTTAGATTTCAGGAAACAGTTACTAAAGAGTTATTAGTCTATTTTAAATCCTAATTACAGTACTAGTTTGGAAAATGCTTTTTTCTGTTTTTTTCTTTTCCCCTTCCCTCTCTCCCAGTGCAAATATCTTACTAACTGATACGTATATGCCCAAAATTTCTGACTTTGGACTTGCAAGAGCATCTGTAACATTCACACGAACAATCATGACTGAAAGAATTGTTGGAACAGCAGCCTATATGGCACCTGAAGCTCTGCGAGGAGAGATAACACCTAAATCGGATATCTTCAGTTTTGGAGTAGTAAGTAGAATGTGGGAAGCAGTATACAACTTTCTTTCTGGTAAATAATGAAAGCATACAAAATCAAGAATATCTGAAATGAAATAAGCTACTCTGATCTATCACTTTTCTTTGCCCGAGTATATGTGCTCTTAAAATAGCATTGCTAAACTTTGATGGATTTCAAATAATTTGAGTATGTTGAATTTGCATGTTAAGGACCAGAGTGAAATAACATTCCAGGTTCTAGTTAAATGTAGTTTAAGGTAATGTGGAACATTGTTTGTTCTTGCATAGTATGGCACAAAAATTTTAACACAGGCTGGAGAAAAAAAAATGGCTGGAAAAGAAAATCATAGAATCATAGAATAGTTAGGGTTGGAAAGGACCTCAAGATCATCTTGTTCCAACCCCCCTGCCATGGGCAGGGACACCTCACACTAAACCATCCCACACAAGGCTTCATCCAACCTGGCCTTGAACACTGCCAGGGATGGAGCACTCACAACCTCCCTGGGCAACCCATTCCAGTGCCTCACCACCCTCACAGGAAAGAATTTCTTCCTTATATCCAATCTAAACTTCCCCTGTTTAAGTTTTAACCCATTACCCCTTGTCCTGTCACTACAGTCCCTGATGAAGAGACCCTCCCCAGCATCCCTATAGGCCCCCTTCAGGTACTGGAAGGCTGTTACGAGGTTTCCACGCAGCCTTCTCTTCTCCAGGCTGAACAGCCCCAACTTCCTCAGCCTGTCTTCATACGGGAGATGCTCCAGTCCCCTGATCATCCTCATGGCCCTCCTCTGGACTTGTTCCAACAGTTTCATGTCCTTTTTATGTTGGAGGACACCAGAACTGCACACAATACTGCAGGTGAGGTCTCAGGAGAGCAGAGGAGAGGGGCAGGATCACCTCCTTCGACCTGCTGGTCACGCTCCTTTTGATGCAGCCCAGGATACAGTTGGCTTTCTGGGCTGCCAGCGAACACTGCTGCCGGCTCATGTTCATTTTATCATCGACCAGCACCCCCAAGTCCTTCCCTGCAGGGCTGCTCTGAATCTTTTCTCTGCCCAACCTGTAGCTGTGCCTGGGATTGCTCTGACCCAGGTGTAGGACTTTGCACTTGGCATGGTTGAACTTCATAAGGTTGGCACCAGCCCACCTCACAAGCGTGTCAAGGTCCCTCTGGATGGCATCCCTTCCCTCCAGCGTATCAACCGGACCACACAGCTTGGTGTCATCGGCAAACTTGCTGAGGGTGCACTCAATCCCACTGTCTGTGTCACTGACAAAGATGTTGAACAAGACCGGTCCCAACACCGATCCCTGGGGGACGCCAAAATAAGTTCCAAAGTAAGTGTGGTTTACTGTATTTCAGCACCAAAAGTATGTTACCCATGTGGGATTTGCCTTAAAGCTGAGTACAGAAAAGACGTGAGCTTAATATTTGGGAGAACCTGATGAAATCCATCAGGTCCTGAAGGAGCTGGCGAATGAAGTTGCTAAGCCACTGGCCATCATATTTGAAAAATCATGGCAGTCGGGTGACGTTCCCGACGACTGGAAAAAGGGAAATATAACCCCCATTTTCAAGAAGGGGAAAATGGAAGACCCAAGGAACTACAGACCAGTCAGTCTCATCTCTGTGCCTGGTAAAATCTTGGAGCACATTCTCCTGGACAGCATGCTAAGGCACATGAAAAACAACAAGGTGCTTGGTGACAGCCAGCATGGCTTCACTAAGGGGAAATCCTGCCTGACCAATTTGGTGGCCTTCTATGATGGGGCTACAGAATTGATGGACAAGGGTAAAGCAGCTGACGTCATCTACCTGGACCTGTGCAAAGCGTTTGACACTGTCCCACAGGACATCCTTCTCTCTAAATTGGAGAGATATCAATTTGATGGATGGACCACTCGGTGGATAAAGAACTGGCTGGATGGCCGCACACAAAGAGTTGTGGTCAATGGCTCGATGTCCGGCTGGAGACCAGTAACGAGTGGTGTCCCTCAGGGATCAGTGTTGGGATCGGTCTTGTTTAACATCTTCATTGCTGACATGGACAGTGGGATTGAATGCGCCCTCAGCAAGTTTGCCGATGACACCAAGCTGTGTGGTCCAGTTGATATGCTGGAGGGAAGGGATGCCATCCAGAGGGACCTTGACACGCTTGTGAGGTGGGCTGATGCCAACCTTATGAAGTTCAACCACAGCAAGTGCAAGGTCCTACACCTGGGTCAGAGCAATCCCAGGCACAGCTACAGGTTGGGCAGAGAAGAGATTCAGAGCGGCCCTGCGGATAAGGGGGTGTTGGTCGATGAGAAAATGAACATGAGCCGGCTTCAGTGTGTGCTCGCAGCCCAGAAAGCCGGCCATATCCTGGGCTGCATCAAAAGGAGCGTGACCAGCAGGTCGAAGGAGGTGATCCTGCCCCTCTCCTCTGCTCTCCTGAGACCTCACCTGGAGTATTGTGTGCAGTTCTGGTGTCCTCAACATAAAAAGGACATGGAACTGCTGGAACAAGTGCAGAGGAGGGCCATGAGGGTGATCAGGGGACTGGAGCACCTCCCATATGAAGACAGGCTGAGGAAGTTGGGGCTGTTCAGCCTGGAGAAGAGAAGGCTACGTGGAGACCTCATAACAGCCTTCCAGTACCTGAAGGGGGCCTATAGGGATGCTGGGGAGGGACTCTTCATTAGGGACTGTAGTGACAGGACAAGGGGTAATGGGTTAAAACTTACACAGGGGAAGTTTAGATTGGATATAAGGAGGAAATTCTTTCCTGTTAGGGTGGTGAGGCACTGGAATGGGTTGCCCAGGGAAGCTGTGAGTGCTCCATCCCTGGCAGTGTTCAAGGCCAGGCTAGATGAAGCCTTGTGTGGGATGGTTTAGTGTGAGGTGTCCCTGCCCATGGCAGGGGGGTTGGAACAAGATGATCTTGAGGTCCTTTCCAACCCTAACTATTCTATGATTCTATAATTCTATGAGAACACTGAATGCATCACGAATAGATCCAAGACCCTGACTGCTACTGGCCTCTTACTTCATGGAATTTAGTTTTATGGGGAGGTGGGCCAGACACTGTGTCTGAATACTTTGGAAATCCTTCTGTCATGCTCTGAAGAGATACAGTGTAGGGTGAGAAGAACTTGCATTGAAATTCATAAGCAAGACTGCTAAGAACAGTTAATGAAAATAAAGGTAGGAACAACAGTCGGTTGTGTGGAGAGCTCTCTTTGGACAAACATAGTTCCTGTGAGCGTTTGTTTGAAAGAGTGGGGGTCACGCTCCTTTTTCCAAGTGATGTACATGCTCAGGATTATTCTGTGCTTCATTTTCTCCTCTTGACTATTTTTCTCCTAGGTCTTACTAGAAATAATAACGGGTCTTCCTCCAGTAGATGAGAAACGGGAGCCACAGTTACTGGTATGTTCTTTTTGCTTTCTCCTCCCATCCCCGTGCTCCAGGATCTCTTTATGTGCAATAATAGTAAGCAAGTTGTGAGACAATCAAGTTAGCCATCAAAATACGTAATTATGAAAACCGCTCTTGTGTCAATGTTTGTCTTAGAGGTG
Organism: Lathamus discolor; assembly: GCF_037157495.1. Classification (NCBI taxonomy): domain Eukaryota; kingdom Metazoa; phylum Chordata; class Aves; order Psittaciformes; family Psittacidae; genus Lathamus; species Lathamus discolor. The sequence goes on along the minus strand of NC_088884.1, from coordinate 11,865,787 downwards.
AGGCTGAAACTTTTCTCTCTTGGCTGGAAGAAGATTGTTCAGTCCCCAAGGTCATCTCCTGATCTGATATTATAATTCTCTTCATTTTGGTACCGCTTCATATTGTAATATCATTACGCTTTATCAGTGTACTCCTGTTGTACAAAGATACCCTGCTAGCTCCTCGTTCACCAGAGCATTTTAAACTCTCCATCTCAGTTGTTTCTTTATGGTTCCCTACACTTCTTAGCATTCCTGTATCAATTTTCATTTTCTTCAACTTTACTAATAACTTGCAAATACCTTGTGCTTTTAACCTTAGAGAAGTTTGGAATGTAAGGGCTTTTTTGCAGGGTGAGGGGTGGGTTGGACTTTGTTTTCTTTTTTTACTGTTCAGTTAGTAACTCAGTTTACTAATGAGGAAAGTTATGTCTTGGAGCTCTCTTTAATTAAAAATCTTACCAGGCTATTTTTGATTTAGCCTTTCATTTAGTTTAAGATTAAATTCTCAACTACTTAGTCCAAGAAGTTTTCCTGGAATATTTATTACATAAAGACTTACTTGCTAAGTATGAAATCCCATTGAGATTTGGATTGGTGTTGCTGCATACTGTTTGACAGCAGATCTCTTCACAGCTTTAGGAATACCTGTGTACTGCTAATAGAGTTTTTTTCCTCTAAGCTGTATCTTCTGGGATGTCATAATACTTATCCAGTTGAGCTCTGTAAAGACCTTGGAGAACAGTCCCTCTCGAACTGAACCTTGGGGTTTTGGGTTGGTTTTGTTTCGAAGCATGTTTTTTCAGAAATAGGGTCTCAAATGGAGCATAACATAAGATTGGAGTGGTATGGGTTATCTTTGTAATGTACTTTTGGGAGCATAGAGAATGGTCAGTGCAAGATGTAGCATCCTTAGCTGTGAAAATTTTGGGGCAGTTTTATGTTAGCAATTTCAGACTGATGCATAGAGGAAGTCAGAACTGCCTCTACTGTACTAACCTGTCCGAGGTATTCCTCAGTCAGTATTTGTGATGACAGATAACACATTTCAAGTGTGTTGGAGCTGGAGAGCTTGGACTAAGCGAGTCAGATTTAAAAACTGGTTTTAAATCTGGACATGCCCTTTAGAATAGATACAGCAACCACGGAGACTGATGGCAGAAGGCATTGGTTTACAGAAAGAAGCTTTATAAAGTTGACAAAAGAGTTATTCACACTTAAACTTGTGTATTTGTGGGTTATTAAGTAAACATAGATATTTTATGTTGATCTTAAAAAGTGCTTCTCTTAAAAAAGAGACAATATTAGGAAACAGCCTTCAACTGGGAGAAAGATACAGCTGTATGATGCAGCTTCAAGAAAAGTGCTTTACAATTTTTAGAAATTGTATTAGAATTTAGAAATTAGAAATTATGATTTTAGAAATTATGTATAGATTAGAAATTATGTATAATAAAAATGTGTAGTTCATTTATAGTCTTAGAGGCTGATAAACAGTTATTCTGCTGAACCAGTGTCATAATTCTTTGTCTAGAAAAGGGGTTGAGAGAAGAAAGGGACCCTCAAAAGCAAGCTTTCGAAGTGTTTGTGTGGAATACATAATGTTTGAGTGCTTACAGACTTGCCTGCTTATTGGTACAAACTCTCTTGCAGTTAGGTATCAAAGATGAAATTGAGGATGAGGAAGCAACTATTGAAGATTATGTTGATGAAAAGATGAGTGACTGGGATGCACCCTCAGTTCATCAAATGTATTCAATTGCTGATCGGTGCCTGAATGAGAAAAAAAACAGAAGACCAGACATTAAGATGGTATGTAGTCTCACAGAGCAATGGCTTCTTTTGAGTGTGTGTGTTTACAGTGTCAGTTATTTGTATTTCTCTATGTTCTCTTGCAGGTTCAACAGCATCTACAACAGATAAACATTTGATAAGTGTTTCTTCTGATACACACAAAAAAATTTGTAATGGAGTAGACACCAGTAGAAAATATTTAGTATTTAGTGGGACACTATCAGCTTTTCTGCTATTCAGAGCTTCCTGGTCTGCATTTAAGGTGGGCTGTTGGCTTGTCACCATGTTTTTACTAACTGAGAAGCCTTTCACATACCCTTAGCCATTGGGCCCTTTTTAGTATTCACAAATTGCAGTGCTGGTATATCTACTCCACGGCTTTTTAAATGTGTTTCTGTATTAGAATCATAGAATCATAGAACAGTTAGGGTTGGAAAGGACCTCAAGATCATTTAGTTCCAACCCCCCTGCCATGGGCAGGGATGCCTCACACTAAACCATCCCACCCAAGGCTTCATCCAACCTGGCCTTGAACACTGCCAGGGATGATTTACAAGTATAAAGTATGTCTGCTGCAAAGGCATATGACAGTAATAAGTAAATATTTTTTCTACAAACTGCTCCCTTGGTCAGGTGTACTATACCTCTTCCTACTGAAGGCAAAACCATTTAATAGGTATGAATGGTCCTTACACTGTCTGGGAGAAAAAGCAATAGTAGCACCTACTTAAAACAGACTTTGTCATTTTGACCTGAGAATTTGTATTAGTGCAAATGGACTAATTGATAATGTTTGTAAATGTGATTGCTTTTCAGAATGTCCTCTCAGGATTAGTTTTAGTCAAATAAATGCTGCGAGATGTATCCTGGGTTGGTTGGTTTTTTCAGTTTTAAGGATTTCCAAGCAAAATAACTGCTGTGCATTGCAAATGCAAAAATATGTCTGGCTTCCTTCCAGTGGACTCTGTATGATGACAAACCATTTAATTTCTTAGCTGCTTTGAGTATTCTGTACTTCAGGGGAAGATTCAGTATGGATTTTAAATATAGATGGTTTATTTTGTTAGAGGGGGCAGAATAATAATTCTGTGAAGACCAATTCTGCATTTTGCTTCATCGAATAATTGTGTTCTTTTAAAAATACATGTATGTATGTATATTAATAACTAACTATTAAAATGCACTTTTTAAAAAGCACCATGGAAAGCTTTCTAAAATAGAAACACCAAAGATCAAAGCAAACTAAAAATGGAATGAAAGTGACTAGGAAGGTTCTAGATACTGAAGCAGGTATGAAACTCCACACTGAGTACGTATGAAAATACTCCTGTTGTAAATGAAAGAGGTTATTTTCATATAACCCTTTGTCTGCGCCTCATGACCTTTTTCTTGTCAGCCTAGAGGAAGGCTTAGCTTACAGCTAAATTTGAAATTCCATGATTATCAAAGAAAAAGGAAACACTGAGAAATGACCCGACTGCATTCAAAGATGTGTGTGTGTATATATATATATATATATATATCTTTGTAGAAAGCAAGCAATTCCTAACAAGTGTATTAATACCCTTAGATCTCTGTTAACTGTTTCTGTATTGCCTTTTCAAACTTCTAGCTTTGTTTGAACAGAAATTGTAAAAAGCTGTTAGCATAAATAAAACTTCTGCATCACCATGGCAGATCATTATTTCTGCTATTAAAACATTAAGCCTTGGAAACACCGCTTGTTTTACATTGCTTGCATTTCTGATTGATAACATTGTGCCAACCTCACTTCATGGAGTAAAAGTGCACAGCTCTGAACCTGGGCTTGTGGAGAAGAAAACTGCTATAAAGCTTATCAAAGTAAAATCTGCTGAAGCCATTCTCGAGTTTTAAACATCTCCAGCTCTCAGGTGAGGGTTTCTTATTAGATCACATCTGCTTTTTACCATTCCCTAGAGCTAGACTGTCAGCTGTAGCGTTGTCCTGAAGCATGGCTGCTGAGTAACCCCAGTCAGTGATGTTTACCTCTGGTACAGGACAACAATTTTGGTTATGCATCAGCCATGATGTTCCAAGTATTAGAGGAATCTTAGCTACAAGCATGTGAGTGCCGGTTCTTGTGTCAGACAGGATCATGACTGGTTACAGCACTGCTGTCAGTACTGGCAGCCATTTTCCCCCTCACTGAAAATGAAGCATGTTAGCTACCATTTCATACAAGGGGGTGATAAAGGGGTTTGAATTTGTTTAATATTATTCTAGTGAGGAATGAAAATGGGAGGTGTTAGGTAAAGCCAGCTGACTTAGTTATTTGAAATACACAGGGGATGAGGAGAAGGGACTTGCCCTTCCTTCCCCTCTTCCCCCACCTCCTCCCTCCACTCCCCGCACTGTTATTAAGGTCTTTCTACAGTAAAGTCAACACCTACAGACGCTAACAGGGGATAGGAGTAGCTGACTTTCGTTTCACTTATTCACTGCAAAAACCTTAAGCTATCCTAGGATCTATACGGCTTTGTATTAATTACTATAGACATGCTTTCCAGGACACAAATCAGTAACTTGAATCATTCAGGTTCTTTGTGAATACAGGGATGATCTAGTTCCATAGAATGGGAGGTGAGGGAAGGTTTGCTACTGTTGGTGGGTGAAGAACATGCCGCAGGGGAGATGAGACAGTTAGATACTCTCAGGATAGAGCTAGGGCTAATACAAGAGGGAGGCCAGCCCTATGGGTGGGGAAGGTGCCACGGGGGCAGCCAAGGCCCACTGCCCTCAGTTAAAGAGCCAGCCTTTTGCTTGTTAAGCATCTGGAGAACTGTTACATAAAGCAGTTAATTTAGTCAGCCCCATAAGGAAGCATGAACAAAAAATAGCAGGAGTGATTTACTGCAGTTCCAACTAAGACTCTAGAAAGAAGAGGTAAGATAAAAGCAAATCTTAATAAGCGAAGGAAAATTGCTGTGAAGGAAACCTGGTAGGAAGTGCATCAGTTCTTCCCTTGACTACAGCAGGAGGTAACAGAACACCTGTTGTGAATCAGAGCAGGGGTGTCCACACAGCCCTAGGGGCTGGGACTTGAGCCATTAGCGGTTGCTGAGGAAGAATGCAAGAACAAGACAGATCTGGAGAGTCAATGCACTGCAGTATGATGGTTTGTACTGCTTGCAGCTCATTAGCTTTGAAAAGGATGTGAGGTCTTCATTAGTTACTCAGCCTCTATCAATTTTTCTTTGATCAGTTTGCCCAGTTGCCTTTTGAGCCAACACACCTTTTACCAGCCATAGTAGTTCCTGTTACTGAAATGAGAAGAACTGCCTCACCTTCAGATTTGGGCTGGCCAGCTGAGGTTTAACATCCACTGACAAGGCGGCAAATAAAACTGCACCTGATATTCATGCTCATACAGAGGCCAAGCCTGTTCCCTCCTCTTACCTTGCTCCTGCTCCTCTTATGGGAACAGCTTTGCTCCTGTATAGCATTTCACATTAAAATATTCTCTCAAATCCTAGTTCAATATGTCTTCAGATTTCCTTCTTTCAACTGCAAAATTGCCATATCACTGACTTCCCGTGGGGATGTGTTGGCAGGACAGTTAAAAGAAAAGCCAAACCACTAAATGTTCTTTTCAGCTTGAAGTCTGAGGGCAATAGGAAAACTGCAACTACTTTCAGCTTACACAAAAACCCAATAGAATAACATCATTTGAGTAGTTTAATTACATTACCTCATGCTGAGCAAGTAACAACACATAGAAATTAAATTACTAATCAACTACTTCAGCCTTTAAAAGGATAGAAGAACTCTTGAAGGGGCTTATTATTGAAAGCATAAAAACCTCAAGAGATGAACAGACCTGGATCCTGCTATGGAGGTTGCTGTGCTGCTTCCATGAAGCAATAGGGAATTAGCTGTTTCCAACACACTGGGTTTTCTACAATAGTAAAAGCCAGGAATTTTGTTTCCATCTCCCTTCTTAGGCCCTCAGCCACTTTTTCCATACTGCTTTCTAGTCCTGCAGGAACTTCCTATTAATTACAAGTTGTGATGTTAGCGTAGAGACCTTTGTTAAAAGAGATTATGAAATGATTCAGACAACACCAAACTAAAGCATCAATCTTTATTTATAAAGTAAATTACAAAATAGGTAAGGTAAACTTAGTTAATTTTAGCATCTGAAGGTGGTCTTCATTGAATACACAGACACTGTAGATCAATGTGTTTATCCAAGTCATGGAGCAGTTATTGCCTTGATTAGTTTTGCAAACCTCTGACAGGAGTGTTTTAAAAGATCAAGTTCTCCCTACTTTGCCACATCAACTTTTCAAACAATAATTACCTGTCATGTTAATTAACTATTTAATAGCTTGTGAGTTAACTGCAAGCAGCTGCACTGCTTTTGGGCGTTATGAAGGCCAACAACAGTTTGAATGGACACTTTCAGTTATTTAATGACAAGAGACAGTTAAAGGAATAACTTCCATTAATGCCCTCATTTTGTGCTGGCTCTGAACATTCATTAACAGCAGTAGTGTTACGTGAGGCAACTACACAGGTGTAAACATGACAGATCTTACAAAAAGATTGGATGCTCCTTATTGCTTATTGTCAGGAAGAGAGCTACTAGAGGCCTGGAGAGGCAGTTGGTAGTGCAAGACTCTATACAATTCTCTTTTAGGGGAAAGGTGAGGGGGAATTACACTCAGGACATGACTCTGCAGGGTGGTCATGGGGTTGTACACCCCCATCGAATATTTTCAAGTAAGGTAACTTGCAGTGCCTAGTTTGGGCTGAACTCTATAGCAGCCCATGATAAATGCCCTCACAGAATCACTTAACCAGTTCTCACCATCCTCCATACCAAGTTTTCTGCCTCCTATCCTCATCTATCTAGGACAGGACTAGAAAAAAAGAAACCCCAAACAAAACCCAAACACAACATGCACGTTACCATATCAGGTCAAACTGTTCATTGTTTAAAACATTTGGTATTAAAAAGCTGAACTTCTTTACTGGCTCAAGTAAGTATAAAAACATATGTGCGCTCTTGGCACGGCTGACACATAGGCAGGAATACTAAACTCAAACAGAAAACCCTGGAGCAGCAATTTTTTTAAGTGCTGCACTCAAAGGTTTTCCTTAAAAAAGCCCAAACCCCAAAATGAGTTTGGTGTGCTGAAAAGATTCAGGGTTCAACTAAAAATACATTTAATTACAGCGTACAATGAGCTGCACGCACATTGCCATGTTTAATAAACAGTGACACTTGCCTGACAGGTAGCACACAGAAGAAACACTTCAAAGGCCACGTCCTTGCCCTAGAGGGAGAAGGCAAGAGGCAGAAAAAGAACACGGTAGCCTAGGGCAAGCAGATTAGCTGAGGAGCCAGAGCTATTGAAGTGGATTGATGTAGTGTGTAAGATTAAATGAAAATAACTGAGGTGTCAGATTTCTGCTGCATGTAAAGGAACCACAGTAAAACCAACAACTATTGCAATCTTCACATTATATAGTGCAATCTCTGACATCAATAACAAGCTAGTATCTCCAAATAAAATAATACATAAAGATAAAACAGATTTCATCAGGAACTAGTAATGTCAAAGCATTATTTCCCTAAAAAACTAGGTTAAAATCTATCTCCCAGCAGGCAAACGTGATTCCGCTATATAATGTGCACACCCTGCACCTATGACAATATGCAGCAAATCAAGACTTGCAACTCCCATGTAGCTTAGAAAAAAAAATTCAAACCCCACAAAGCTCACATGCAAGACACTAAAAAGCAAGTCCCCACTGGGAATACGACCTATCCACTAGTATTTGTCTCATTACATGACTTTAAATATTTAAGGTCACCCAATACTTGACTTCCACATCTAATTCTTCTTGAATCCACTTATTAAAATAATCTGGTTTCCCTCTTCCTATCAAAGACATCACTCATGGTTCAATCAAGTTTAGACAATTCTGGGTGATTTTAGTATTTTAGAGAAGGGAAGGGTTAAAAAAAATAGAAAACAAAAGACAAAATCCTAACCAGGTGCTGCCAGCAGTTATTCAAGACCTAGCTGGATTTTGTTACAGATTTAAGTCACTACTAAAGTTCAAACGTTTAGGAAAAGTAATTTTCAGTATACTTTGGAGGCTAAAACTGTAGTTGATGCTGCAAATGCATGAGGATCTCAAGAATAACTCACCATTCTGAAGCAAGTTATTTCCATTTTTACTGAATTTATACAGTTTTAGATCCAAGTGCACAGATAATCAATTATTTATTAGAAACTTTAAGCATATTGCTTTGAAAGCAGCTCCATAATCTACTGAGTATACTAACTCATGCACTTTTAATCACCTTTCCCTTGGTCATTCAGTACTTACTATGTACGGCCTATGAGTGGTACAGAAGCCTGGAAAAGCTCTAGTGATTCTATGTCAGAATTCTTTAAAAGACAGTTCCATGAAATTAGTTATAAATTTAACATGACCATGCTTTCATGTGGGAAAATACCCAGCTATTCCTGAGCAGAGATATTAATTGATGAGTAACTAATTTTAGTTTATCTTTTGTATAACCAAAAAACCAAACCAACAACAAAACCCAACAATGCATCATGTCAAAACCAGAAGAAAACCTTCTATTGTACTAAGAGCTACAAGGATAAATAAAGACTTATATAGGATGATGCTACATAATCCTTCAGCTCTTCTCACATGGAAAGGGTTACAGGTTTCCATAGGCTACTCACAAGAACACACACAGACAGCTGCAACTGACCCACAGGAGATATGAGCTTCATAGTCTTCTGTGTGCAGAATTTATGATCACAGCTATTAAATAATGGATCCTAATCTAAAATAAAGGGGTACTAGCTTAGTTTTCCTCTTCTAGCTTTAATATAATTAGGTCTTCCGCATGTCATGAAACATGGTCAATGAATATAATCATGTAACAATATAAAAAGTGTTGAGGTCAGAGAAGAGTAAAAAGAGCCTTTTTTGTTTGTTTGTTTTCTAGCATCTATGAATGGAATGATTTCAGTTCATTACCCAAAGCCAGAATTTCATTTCTCACTGCAATACTTAGTACTAAACAGCAGTTTCTAATCACTAGGTGTTTCAGTCTCTGCTGGACCTCTAATCAGTCTTCGTATTCCCCTCTTCCCGGCAGGACCTTTTGGTTTAGCAAAACTTTGTTTGTAAGCGTGTTGTTTTGGATGAACCTCTTCGTACAGGAAGTCAGCAGTTAACTCATCACCATTATCTATTTCAATCTGGGAAAGAAAACAAACCAAACAACGTTTATCATATTCGTCTTAAAGACATATTTAAAAACATTTCAGCATTTTGCTGAAGCTCTAAATGCTGTATTAAAACCATATGTCCGGTAATGATCAGAGTGAAATGTTCTCCAACTTGTGCCTAATGCCCTGAGCAATCCCAAATAGTTTTTCTATGAATCTGCTATACTCTTACCAGTATTAAGTGTGATTCAACTTACATATTTTTCCTGAAATACAAGTGCAGCATATGCCAAGAAACTTCCTCTGTCCCGAGCTTTAGCACTGTGTACATGTCAATACTAACTAGGAGTACACATTCCACCTGGAAACAAGTGCTTATTTACTTACTTCTTAAGTAATTTCCTTAATAGAAGAAAGCAGCGTGAGGATCATTAGAATTACAATTTCCTTTCTTTATTCTCCCCTCTAAAATAAAACCTCTTCATTGTCCCAATGTAATCTCCACATTTTAACATTTATTTTTTTCCCCCGCTAAAGCGTGCTTTAAACACGTATTGTAAAAGCAGTGTGCACAAATACTGTTGTCTCTTGAGACAGAAGGGGAGGAGTACAAACAGCTTACACAATTAGCTGGCTACTGCAACTCAGCAACTGTTCGAGCCAGGGAGAAGCTAAAATAAGTTTAATGAACAAAAACAGAGGTTGCTTTGGTTTTTAAAATTTAAGCATAGAATCCCTAATGGAAAAGCTGTTCCAAGCCAAATCCCACTGTTCTGAATTGCAGGAATTCGAAATTCAGAGAAAAACTTTGGCCCTGCTCTCCTAAGCATTCAACACTTCGTGAACTGCCAACCATAGTACTTGCCAGCCACAGGATTGCTGTTACAAGCACACGCTACAGAAAAATGTCTACAGGAATTTCAGAAGTCACATGGTGCATTTATTTCATTGTGGGAAGGAAATTTCTGAGAAATAATTACATCTAAAACCACATAGTAATAATCCACTTAATTCGTGTCACCTCAGTAAAAATAGTACTAACTCTGCTATTTTTCAGGTATATATTACAATAGATAATTTCAGGTAGATTATTGTAATCCCCACAGAAACCCAGCCTTAAAGATTTTCTAAATGTAGAACACAATAGTTAAGAACGTAACCAGAGGTCACATATTCCACAAATGGACCATTCCTATGCTGTCTGCTCCGGAGGTGAGAAGCAAATTATTGCATAGTAGTAAAACCTATTCAATGTGAAAAGATCGGCTAACTTTTAAGTTCCAGAACTGCAACTTGATACTATTTTGAAAATCCTTAAATAACCTTGGCTTTAAAGAATTCAGTGTTCAACAACAGCAATGAGGTCCAAAATAGAACAGGCCTTTTACTAAGGAATCATATTAGGTCTAAATAGTCCTTCAAAGTACTCTCAGATGCTCCCTTGATGCACAAGGATATGTTTGCTAAAGCTGTGAAAGTGTAGAAGTTACAAAACAAAGGAAATCTTCCACAATTTAACTTTGGAGTTTTATCAGTAACTATTTGTCATTCAGGACAAACTTTAACAGTTACACAGAACTTTTCGTTGTTTAGATAAGGTGGTGGCAAAGTTATAGTTAGATACTAAGAAGTGAACAGAGAGAAGGAGAAAATACCAGTATACTCGCTGTACTTACCTTTCTAATTATCTGCATCCACAACTGTCTTTCTACAATTTCTAGCAGTGGACTTTTGCAACTAGAGTAGAGCATTCGTTCTCGTATACTACAGGTATACCCTGGCATTGAGTAGATGAAAACTGCAGAGATAAAAAAACAACCCACAAATCAGACCATAACTATACTCCATCAAAACCTGTATCATAAAATCATTTACAGCAGAGGCGTTGCAAATCAACTATACAGTCTGAAAGGGAAAAATTGTAACACTATTCTGGATCTTTCTTTGCTTCAGCAAGTGTTTCATTTCAAATGAGGGATGAGAGAATGGCCACTAACTTTATGTCTTGACAGGAGGACTATCAAAAGGGATAGCTCTCAACTTTCTAAACATAGGGACTCCTCAGAAGTCAGTTTCACAACCAACTGCCTCTGAAATTTATGACCACGCTGACAAGACAGATTACTTCTATGACACATCCTTCTGCTTTGAAATTCCTAAAGTATGTGAAACAAGCCAATGAAATTTCATATTGTGAAATTTTTTCATACCTATGGATTCCAAATAGTCTCCTTCATGGGCATGCTTATACAGGAAAAAGTGGTAACGTGCAGCATCCTTTGGAATTCTTTTTGGCAAATCCTTCAGTTCAGTATGAAGTGTGTTGGCCAAAATAATAGTTTCATTTTTCATATCAATTTGCTGTTAACAAAGCAAACCTGAATATAGTTAAGACACAGAAAGCAAACCAGAGAACATAACAGGATGGGAAAAAAATACTAATCTAATACAGACTGGTAATTTATCAGTGTATGTCACCAGCACACACTGGTTAATGGGTGGGTAATCTATTTTATACTCACTATTAAATAAAGTATTTTATACTTGCCAGTTGTACATAATTGATTTTCTTATTTTTCAATTTCTCCAAAGCCTGAATAGCTTCTTTAGCAATAGGGAATGCTACTCCTTGCAGTGTCTGATGCTTGGTATCTATACCAACGTCCGTCTGTACCTGGAACACAGGTCAATAGCGATGTGAATAGAAACCTTTGCAAGCATTCATGGGGTTTCATACAATAACTTACAATGCATTGCATATGGTTACACACAGAGTTAGCGAGAGCTATCCTGAGAACAACCCCAAACATCATCCCCATATGCAACAGATTTGCGCTTGTTAATGTACAGGTCATGTTTGCTTGCTAACCTGAAAACAGTTTCAGATCTCTGAAACAGCTAACGTGGCAGAGCCAACAGAATCAGCAGAGGGAAAACTGGCTCCAGCATCACCAAAGAAGCTCCAAGTTAAATTCCGGTATAGATATAATAAACCAGGAGGAAAGAGCTTGATTTTCATATGCTGTGTTAGACTTTTGAACTGACAATATTTCTCCTAAGCTTTGTTGTATCTTTAAACATTTTAGACCAAAACGTGCAAATATAATTTCTAGGGAATCCAAACTTTCAGAGGAAGAAAGAAATGATATCTTATAAAACAAACTGATCTTGAAGGAAAAGCAAAGCAACTGCCTTCCCTCCTGCTTCAACACCCTCCCCTTAAAAGCCTGTACCCAAAAGGAAAGCAAACAAAACAAATGAATAAAGTTTTAATTTTTGAATTCTAGAAGGTCTAACGAAAAGGAAAAAAATCCAGGGTAACTGCAAGCTAGACAATTGTTCCTAACCCAGCTGTGTTAGCCACAAATGCCATGAGAAAAGTACAGTTATTTTAAGGCCATTTTGCAAGAATTTATGTTTATCTTAGCACTCATGCATGAGCTCTGGCCTCCAGCTTTCTGAAGTCTGAACTTATTGGCTAAGTATTAGCTTTTGAATATACTGACTTTCTTTTATGATTTCATAAATATATTTAACACTGGTGATGAAGCAGCAATACTCAAAAGTGTACGAAATGGGAAGTGTGGGTCTCAGATCTACTAACTGGAAGATGTTCAGCTTCAATTAGAGATGCTAATGAAATATGAAACAAACTGATAAAAGAATAAAAACCAAAGATACCTGGGGCAACACCAAACCATATTCTACATTTTAAGGAATGAGGGAAGAGGAGGAAAAGAAAGCAGGTGGTAGAGCTTACTTTTGTATAAATATTGATAAATTCATGAAGAAGGGTATAGAAAAAGAGTATTTGCAGGATATATCTGCATAAAAGCCTGATTAATAGATACAAGCATTACAAAAATAAAAGCCTGATTAATAAATACAAGCATCACAAAAATAATAAAGCATAATTAAACATAACTATATAAGCCATATTAAAATACAACAGGCAAGGGAAGAGAGTAACCCAGCATAATTCCAGAGTTAAGAACATGAACAAAATCCGTTTGTCTGTACTGCAACATGGTTCAGACCATTAAAGCAAAAGAAAACCACCGAAGTCACTTAAATATATTTAAACTCACACCATAAGATTTGTTAGTGCTGGCTGCTGAGTGGAGGATAAAATGGAAGATGAAAATTCCTGTGAATAAGTGTAAAGTAGCACACCCAAGAGGAACAGAGAACCTCTCTTCTCCCTGTGCTGTGATGCAGTTGAGCTAGCTACTGCCATCCAGGAACAAGACCTTGCAGGTCACACTGAGTATCTCTGAAAATATAAACCCAGTGGCCAGTCATGGCAAAAAAAGGAAACCAAACAAACCCCCCAAAAACCCAACACTCAGCACCCACAAGTGAAAGGTTAGGAATTCTTAGAAAAAGAGTAGAGAACAAAACACGTTGTTACGCACTGTAGGTACCAGTAACATGCCTGCATCTTGAATACCACATGCAGTTCTGGATTCCCCATCCCTTCATCTCATAAATTAAATAGTAGAACTGGAAAAACCTCAGAGAAAAGCAAAAGGATCAGTAGTATGGACAGCCTTCTTTAGGAGGAAGAACTACCTGGATTAGGACTTTTCAGCCTGGGAGATACCTGATCAGGAATACAGAGGTCCATGGGTATAGAATCATACAATATTGGAAGGGACTTTCCAAGGTCATCTAGTCCAACCCCACCCCCCGGAAATGAGCAGGGACATCTTCAACTAGATCAGGTTGATCAGAACCACATCCAGCCTGGCCTTGAACGTTTACAGGGATGAGGCGTCTACCGTCTCTATGGGCAACATGTTCCAGTGTTCCACCACCCTCACAGTAAAAAATTCTTCCTTAAGTCTAGTCTAAATTTAACCTTGTCTAACTTAAAACCATTATGCCATGTCCTAGCACTACAGGCACTGCTAAAAAGTCTGCTCTCATCTTTTTTATATGCCCCCTTTAAGTATGGAAAGTTACAGTAAGGTCTCCCCAGAGCCTTCTCCAGGCTGAACAACCCCAACTCTCGGCCTGTCTTCACAGGAGAGGTGCTCCAGCTCTCTCAGCATTTTTGTGGCCTCCTCTGGACCCTCTCCAACAGGGCCATGTTTTTCTTGTACTGAGGACTCCAGAGCTGCACACAGTTCTCCAGGAGGGGTCTCACCAGAGCACAGTAGAGGGGGAGAATCATCCCTCAGCCTGCTTACCACACTTCTTTTGCTGCAGCCTGGAATACAGTTGACTTTCTGGAATACAGCTGACTTTATCAAAGGGGAGGAGGAAACAGGAATGACTTAATGACTTTTCTTTGCCTTCCCCAAACAATCCATAGGGATATCAGACTAAACTAGTAGATAGCAGGCAGTGGTTCTTTACATAGTACTTTGTCAAACTGTGGAATATACTGCCAACAAAAACTTTATGTGGATTTAGAGAAAAAGACAAGACTAAGTAATGGATGAAAACCCTATGAAGAACAATTATATAGTAAGATGTCATCTCTTGCTCAGGCAGATCCCTAGCTGCAAATGCTGAGGCAACAGAAGAGTATTATAGGGATTATAGCCACCTTGCCCTGCTTTTACACCCTTCCTAGATTTCTGCTGTTGTTCACTCAGGGACATGACGGCAAACGAGGTGATGCTTTGATCTGAACCAGTAAAATATTTCTTAGGGTAATAATGAAAGAAAATATATACGTAAAACTTTTTCTTTTTTATTTTACATCAGAAAGCTTTTAGCTTCCCGAGTCTAATTACAGGCTTCATAATGGTGGAAACAATGAAGACAGAAATGACATAAGTCAATGTATTACAAGATGCTTCAAACAAAGCATAGTTTATGTATCTCTGAAAAGTGCAGCTACTGCTGCTGAAGTTTCATAACAGCACATAATACTAATACCACAAGTGATCTTCGATACCACAGAAGTCTTACATTCATTACTGTTTGGGGTTTTTTTTGAAGTTGTTCAAGTAAAATGCAGTGTGCGGTGATGCTGAACGCATTTCTACACTGTGTGAAAACAGACACGGAAAAAGCAAGACACCACTGGGGGAAAAAAAAAGCCAAAGAACAACAAAACTGCAGCAAAAGCACAGTAGAGTGGAAATGTAAGAGAAGATGCAGAGCTGCATTTAACAAGATGGCTTGCTGGTATCCAGCTGCAGAAACAAATTATACTTCAAACACACATACCACAGCTGTAAAATACAAGCCTGAAGAGCTCATAGATCAGCACATGACCTATTTTAATACATGTCTGAACACAAACAGTGATCAAGTGAAGGAAAATGTGAGAAAAGGTCTCCTGAAACTTTTTGTTCACAACCTAGCTCACAAACACCAAATCATTTGGTTAAAGGCATTTGTTAGAGGTTTTTCTGTAAAGCATTTATAGCAAAAGGAAATCTGTCTATTAAAAGGACTACCTACTTGGTTTGGATTTCTATTTTATTTTTATTGGAATTCCATTCACTTCCTCTCAGTTTTAAAGACAAGTGCACTGGTGCTGGAAGCTGAGTACGTTTCCTCTAGGAATAAGGCTGCTGAAATGCTCCTGACAATCAAACACTGCACAGTTTCTCTTTTATGTTTTCTCTACAATTTCTGCCACCACGGGAAATGCATGTGGGCAGTCACAGAACGGTTTAAGTTGGAACCTTCTGAGGTCATCTTGTCCAACCACTCTGCTCAACCAGGGCCATGTACAGCCAGTTGCCCAGCTCCCTGTCCAGATGGTTTTTGACTATTTCCAAGATGGAGACTCCACAACCTCTCTGGGCAACCTGTGCCTGTGCTTAGTCACCCTCCACTGCATTAGTCACCCTTCACAATATGGTGATGTTATAAACATGTTAAGGGCCAAAGCTGCAACGATTAATCTCTGCAGTTGTGAAGCCTCTGACTCAGGCATTAGGCCCTGCAAATTCAGCAAAATCATGTCACTTCAACTCCAGCCATCATCATGCAGCCTCAGCTCATTGAGGAAAAAATTATAGTCTCATCCACTCAAACTTTCTGTCACTGTCCACTTTCTGTTCTGCCCTTTTTACCCTAGAAAGACTTTTTTCCTACAATGTGTTTGGAACTCTGTACCCAGTTTCCCATCCACGCTCAAAGACGTTGTAGGTACCTCATTAATCTTAATTTGTCGAAGTTCCTCTTCTGCTGCAGTCAGAGGTGCAGGGGAGGATTGTGATATCAAATATTTTTTATATCCATTCAGTGAAACATCATCCTGAAAGCACAAAATTAATCATTTTTTGATACTAAGAGTTTTCTTCACAGATGTGTGCAGTGTTAAAAAAAGCCCTTACCTCCCATACAGCTGTGGTCCATACAGAATGTATGTAATCCATACAGAATGGATTGCAAGTGTAGGTGCATCTGCAAGTTCAGCTCATCTTCTTGCACAGCAGGGCCCACTGGGCTGCTCTTGTACCTAATTATACTGTGGGCAGCATTTCTGCAATCAGTCCCCAATTACTTTGCTCAGTCAAAAATTCCCATTAATGAAGAATGTGCATGAAGCTATTCAGCCTTCTTGGACAAAACCCCACAGAACTGCCACAATTTAGTAAGTATCTAAAAAATGAATCTATTTTCTTGTAAGATCTGAATGTTCAGACTGGTAACTTATTGGTAGTTTTTGACCTAAAAATGTGAGACAGAAACGCTACCTTAGAACACAGAGTAAGCACATGATAACTGCCAATAGTTTAGGATGCAGCATCACAGAAGTGATGAATTCTGATAAGCTGACAAGCACTTTACTGAATTCATTAATACTCAGTGTCAGCCCTGGTCTTCTCCAAAGAGGTTGATACCAGAGGCAAATACTGCTGCAGTTTTACTACTAAGGTGGTTGATCAGAAAAGGGCAGAACTTAATGCAATCATATGAATGTGATTTTATGCTCAAGTTCTGAAGAGAAGGAGAAAGCTCCTTCTTGGCTCTTCCCCTTCTGGAAGAGACAGACCTTCCCAAATACAATTTCCAGTGCCAATATTCCATCATGCCTTGTTTCAGGAGCCCAGAGGTATACAGGTTAATACATGTGAAGTAGCAGATGGAACCACAACCAGGTTCCACCAGGATAACAGCTGGTTGCCAACTAAACTATCCATGTGCCTAACGAAATAGAGTAACCCACTGGATGCTGATAAAGATTCTGAGCAGCATTTGCAACTTGGATACCTTGAAAAAGCTGTGATTTTCACACAGATGAACATTAGAAGCCAGCTACAATTAACAAGGTTTCAAAGACATACAAACCAACCAACATAGACATATATTCAACTGTAACATAACGACCTTGGAAAAAGTGAGTTACATTGAATCTATTCTCTTAAGTGCCCCAGGCACGTTCTAAAATAACAGTAACAGACAAATGCAATGCTCCTTCCTTACAATTTAAACAGAAGCTTAGACTTGGGCTCCCAGTTGTAGGGCTAGATACAAATTCTACATATTATATAGACTCCTAATAGTTTGGTGTCAGTGGTGATGAGACATCAGTTGATTGAATGAGCAAGAAAAAAATAACATGACCTCTACCAATAAACCTTCTTAGCAAATCAGTTACCTACTTCTCTAGAGTACTTCAGCCTCTCCAGAGAGGTTTGTTAGCATGTTTGTTTGGACAATGAAGCCTCCATCACAGGTTAATGCTGACTATAAAAAATTATTTACTCAGTGAGCAGTGCAGTTAGCCTCATATCCTTATGGATTTGTGTGTCCATCATAACAGCCCATGTCTCTTTCTCAGCTTCTTCCCCCACAACAGTATCCTCTGTTCTTCCCCGTATCTCCAACTCCTCCTCTTCCTTCAGCACCAGCTCCCTGTGTCAGTTGTGGCGGTGCTTTAGTTCAGATCTGTGTATATGATGAACTAATTAACAGGCCAAAGAGAAGATAACTGCTGCAGTCTCTCCATCTTTGCTGAAGAAAAAGGTAATGGTAATTTGGATCTCTACGTAATCACCTGTTTTCATGAAAGCTAAGGAATTTTGTATTTTTGAGAACTCTAACTTGTACTTTTTTAAAATTGGCAACTATAAAGACTGTCTCATGTCTTCCTGACAAACAGGCAGACATCACAACCATATAAGACTTATTTCCCAAAGAAACCTTAAATAAAAAAAGAGCAGAAACACCACAAACTCATACCAGTAACATCTACTACTATATTTAGTGTCTAAAGTCAGTCTGCTGACTACCAAAAGAAAAACATACCTGTACTGTTCCAAATACTTCATCCTTAATATGACCACCTCCAAATTCTTTCTTAAGTGTTGCTCGGGTTGCTGCATACAACATTTTTTGACGAACCTAGCATATAACAAAACAGTGCTGGTTTGGTTTGGGTTCTTTTGGGTTTTCTTCTTTGGTGTACACAGAATATCTAACATGTTGGTGTATCAAGTCCATCAACAAACATTTTTCTTGAACAAATAATTTAAGTGTTGAAACTGCATTATGAAGTTGTAATGCATAATAAAGAATAAACTCCATGGAATGAGTTCTGGATCATAATACTAATACATACTATGAAATTCTGAAAGGCTTGATGACTATGCATTATTATCAAAGTAATTCTAAAACTAAATTGAAGCTTTAGAAAGAGTAGGAGGGGTTGGTTTTTTTTTTTTTTTTTGCTACTCCAGATAGTTTTTGTTCAATATGGAGAGGGAAAATTACATTTCCTAGGGGTAAAGATCAAATAAAGTTTGCTTCCTATCAGTTTGTGTCTAACATAGTCACTTACTGCTCTCTCAACAGTCCCATCTTCTCACCTTATTTCTCTGTCATGCCATCCTCATCACAATAGCTCACATCTTCCACCTAATCTCTTCTGTGCACTCCAACTCTTGGTATCTTACTATTTCCCAGCTGCTAGTGAAAGTAGTAAGAATATTGGAAAAGCTTTACTTTCTGTCTTTCCTTATCTCACATTCCCAGAACCTGCACACCGTATCCCAGTTTCTCCTAGAAATCCTTAACTCCAACCTCAGTTCCCTCCTATGTTCTCTAACTACTGACTAACAGTATATTCTGTGGCAGGCCACAGATTCACAAGTGCCAGCTGGGCAGCCAGCAAGCCAAACAGAACAGCTTGGGCTCACACTATAATCTTTCTCTCTATAATAACACCCACTGAGATTTCTTTCCTTCCTTCTTTCTTTCTTTCATCTTTCCATGAATTTTCATGAAACACTGACAGAAAGATAGACAAACAGGGCAAAAACATTGTCTTCTCTCTTCTAATAAGACTAGAAATAAGGCTGGATTAGCTGCACTCCCTCTAAACCCACTGAACTCCTCAATCAGCTTCAAGAAAGATGCTTTCCCAGTTTTCTTGGAGGAAAGTTAGGAGAAGGCTGGGGAATGCTTCATTCCTTGAATCCTCTTCCTTCATATCTAGGATTCAGATCAAATGGCACCGTTGAAAAATCATTAACAACATGAATGAAATCTCTGATGAACATTACTTACAGGAGAGTGATCAGGTGACCATGCAATGAAGATCCATTCATATCCTTGAGCATTCCGAGAATCTAATCTGTATAATATATAACATGGTTGCTTGTCTTCAAGGAGGGGAAGGACAAAGGAATCATAATCCTTTTCCCACGATCCAATTGGCTGCCTAGAGGATCCCACAACAAGCTGTTCTATAACCAATAACCAAAGCTACAGGTTAGCAACAATATAGTTAATGCTGTTTTTCAAAATAAGCATTACAAAAAACAATCCGTCACTTCATCTTTCATAATGATGTCCACAAGAATGGAAGTCAAGAACAGCCAATATGAAAGCAGATGAATTTCTGAAAAAGCTGTGCATGTTCAAACCCTAACTCACTTTAACCCAGATACAAATAATTGAGAAGTAATGGGCTGTCTGTCTTCAAGTTCTTTGATCTGATGGGATAAGACTGATGCTACTGGTTTTAGCATAATATACACAGAAGAGAAGTAAAAACCCTCTTCTCACAGTTAATTTTTAAATTGGGATACTTAAGTAGAAACAAGATGAGAGTAAGCTTTTAAATTTTAGAATTACTGATGCTCTTGCTATAACATATTAGTGTTTGTACTCATTGTAAGGAATCAATAACTCAGTTATATAGTGAAAAGAATTTGGAATTAATATGCTTGCACTAATCACTTTAACTTGACTATGTAAGTAGATAAACCTCTTTCTAACACAGCTTCATAACTGGTCTCTTTAAATGACTGAAGTTGTTTATTATGTATAATTGGCTTAAGTCTGTATAGAATACTTCAGACAAGATTTAATTATGTGAACAGCTGTAGCAGCAAGATTTTTCTCTTATTTGTAAATCACATCTTCGCTTCCAAGGGAAAGTAACAGTATAGTGTATTTCAAAACATTTATCAGCTTCCCAATAAACAGCAGGATCCACAACTGAAACAGAAATACCTTGTTTAAATGAAATCCTACAACAGTTTGAGAACCACCATAATAGCTAATAAACAAAGTATCTTTCGAGAGTCTAGAACCTAACTTGTAAAACTTCAGACAACAGTATACACATGCCTCTATAGCAAGGCACTCTATCACACTAAGTCACAGAACACAAACATCTCAGGGAGAGGGTGTTGGGCCCTTCTTTGAACTAGTGCAAAGTAGCCAAGTTGTACACCCAGACTACTCAGAATGTACTTGCCACTTCTGAACTCTAGGTGGCTTTATACTCACTGGGTTTAAGATGGAAAAATTCAATCAAAGTAACTCTATTGCTCAGCAGCAAACCTCTTCTCTTACTAACTCAGATTACTAGAACTCAAATTGGCAATTGTGTTGACTAAGGGCAGCTGCTGATAGCTCCTGCAGAGAGATGATGTAACTGTCCCTCTTCCAGTATTCTGGGAGTTTTAAAGGTTTCTTTCTGAACTGTGAAAATAAGATCAAAGACTGGATTCCACTTCTACATAGAGGCAAAATGCATACACATATAGACACACAAAAAGGAAAAATAAACGAAATGTCTTCCATTTGCATCATTTCTAGGCTTCATTTCATATTACAAAGTAGAATACATACAAAAGCATACTGCTTTACCTTGCCTAATAGGAAAAAAAAAATAAATCACCGCTTTGCCAGCATTTTCTACTTTGTGCTAGTGAGACTTTACCATAGCGACCTGCCTATAATATTACTATTTCTACTTCCTTAAGGAAAACAGTATCAAAATGTCAGAGGACTTTCTAAGAAAAGCAAACACAAAGAAGGTTACCTAACAATAAACGTATATATGTGTACATACATGTTAGTCCAGCTAACACGTATTTCAGTGTACTGTAAATGAAAGAAATCTACAAAGAACAAAAAACTCAAGGTGGGCATTTGAAGTACTTCGAACGATGGACAAAACCATAAAGTGTCTTATACAGTCAACCATCAGTGCTATTAAAAAAAAAAAGTAATTATGCATTCTATCTTGCAACGTTTGCAGCCTTGATCAATTGCCAAGAATTTCAAAGACCAAACTCAAGTTCTGCAAAAAATTATTAATTTTGTATTTATACAGATACATGAGATTTAAGAAACCCTTTTACCTCTGAAGATTTGTACAAAGTTAGATTTTTTGAAGATACTTTCTATATAGTCAGATTCCTACTTCAGCATCTGCTTTAGTAGAGCTTAACAGAGCTTCCTACATGCAGCAGATCCCAGTATAAAAGGCAAATAATATTTAGAGTTCATCTAAAGTGACTAGTTGCTCTGCAAGAAGCTCTCTGTCTAATGAAAGTAACCAAAGTGACAAAACACCACACAAGTGTGAATTTTCTTTTCCTTACTTTCTTTAGTGAGAAGATAAGAGTAAGCTCATTCATACTACTCATATGAAATGCACAGCAGTTATGAAATTATAAGAAAACTTCAAATTCAAAAATACAGTAGCATTGTACCAAAAAGCTTAGCATCTTAAGATCTTACCTTCTGTATATGAAAGACCTTAGCAATATTAAGTTTGGCGGAATTTTCTTTTTTAAGCAATTGCACTTGTAGGTCACTAAAGCAACTAGGAAAATATCTACAAGAATCAGAGAAAAAGATTAAAATTTGACTAACCATTGTCAATGACTATTTTTAAAAGCCTGTATTGTCCATTTCTGGCTCCAACAAAGGTGTCTTTAACACTTCCACTAGCTGAAAAATATAAAAGTAACCAAATTAACACATTACACTTCCTAGGACAAAGAACATTCACAAAGGTAAGAACAACACTGTAAAACTGTACACTGGCCCTTCACTAGAAAGTTGGACTGAAAAGGAACATGGGCATTATGTTCCCTCTATGCTGCACACTGTGCCTGCCAGGGTCATGCACAAGGAGATGACAGGCAGTATTACAGACCAGCCCTGCTTTCTAGCATACCGTGTGATTTTCAACATTGTGAAAGTTAAAGGTAACATCATATCATCACTCTCCAGTTTCAAAGTTAACACAGCAACACAATAAAAATATGACACATCTCAAATTACAATAAGCTTCATGATGTCTGCAGGCTCAGTACAGGCTTCCAGACAGAACCTTTAAGCCTGCCAGGAAAATGTTAGAAATTGTCTGGCAGAAGTGCCAGTTTTTTTCCTGAGGACACCTCTCTGAAGAGCATCAGCGAAGGCTGCCACTCAGTGCTGATCTTTCACATCACATTATCTCCTTGTATGCATCCTGATGACACAGTTCAGACCGTGACCTGTCACAATAGGACACCTTATAATAAATTTACAGAGTAACTAAAACTATTTTTAAAGTCCATAATTCACACTGACACTACACCGCAAACATGATAAGACTCATTTTCCTAAGCAGACTGAAGACCTGTTCTTGACTCACATGAAGATCATTCCTATCTCAACTGCTCTGCTTGATAATCTGGGTGCAAATCAGTTTAATTATACCACAGACAGAGGGTTGTACAGCATTTATGGAAGAACAATTATTGCAAGCTGGTCCTTTAAGTAATCCCACAGCACAGAGCGCAGCACCAACAAAACAAACACCAAACCAGGAAACAAGTAAAATGGATTATTTATAGTCAGATTGAGGCCAACTGAACAGATGGTCAGATGGTACCCAGCAACATTGCTGCTCATACTCCAAACATTTTAAATCTATGTCCATTTAAGTGATGCCCAGGCCCATTCCGAAATTCCACAATGGTGGGTGGGGGAAAGGAGGTGTTAAACAAACAGAACTACACTGGGTTACCAGCCCAGCCCTGGATTCATCCCACTAACCAGTGCAGACCCTCACTGTTACTTGCTGCCAGCTTTTCTCATTGTCACTGCCAGTCCCCACCATTCCATTCAGCACACAAACACTGTGTCACTTTCTAGACCTTTCAGTTCCCCCGGGACCTTCTTTTTGTTGTCCTCTTCTTGTCTATTTTTTTGCTCTTTATTCTCTCATTTCAACATACACACCAAAAGAAGACAAACACAGCAGTCCCTGCACCAGTATCAGAACTGTGACAACTCCTGAAGTAACATTTAAAGACAAGACATTTAAGAAACCATCTCACTATCAAGTGAGCCATGTTTTTTTTTTCTCATAAAGGTTTTAAATTCACAATAGTAGTATTTTATATTTAAACTTTCTGCATAGACCTACAGAATTAAAAGTTGGGTTTATTTCACAAATAATTTACAGCTAATATTATTTTTAAATTACTTAGAAGACTATGAACATATTCCAGTGTATTTTCCTACAGCTCAATGCATTCTGCAACTTTCCTACACTATTTATCCGCCCTGGCCTTATTTGAAAGTCCAGTCCTTTGAGCAACTGCCTGGTACATTATCACTGGCTCCATGACTTCATTTCTGTTTCCAGAAAAGAGCAGCCCATGCTGCCAAATCTTGCAATTGTTTATGAGTGACAGTGGCCTGTTTGTAGCTAAAGCCAGCAATGGCACAACAAGTGCTATTCCTCTTCCAAATTGCAGAAGCGGATGCTTTGTGCTGCAAACAGGACTTCTGATTAGTGCCTGCAGAGGCAGGATCCATGCAGGAAAGCTGCCGAGTTCTCTACAGCTCTCCTCAGAGGACAGAGATTCTCAAAGACATCAAGGAGAGCAGCAGAAGCAGCTTAGCCACTCTTCTTGCCTGTGGTAAGCAACAGGATATTCTTGTGCTCCTCCCTCCAGCATTGCCAGGAGAACAAGGGAATGAAGAGCCACTGTTAACAGTTTTCTCCAGCCTGGGATAAAAACTATCCCAGGCGCACCTCTAGCCCGAGAAGGGTTTAACATTTTGAAATAAGAAGGAGCAAAAACCAGCAAAGACTTGCATAAAGGGGATGGAAGAGAAGAGAGGTGAAAGGGTGCAGACGAAATGCAGCTAATGGACAAAAAGGGGAACAGAGAAGCAGTAAAGAGCTGCCGTGGCTAGGACAAAAGTCACCTTCAGTAATAACTATGGGAGAACAGGCAAAGTACATGGTACTAGTCACTGAACAAGCAGACTGCAGAAATCGAGACAGCAAAACCCGACTCCCCCATAATCCTGCAGTATAATCCCTGTTTAGCAGTTCTGGGATTCGGGGGGACCTGGTAATGCTGAGAAACAATGCTCTGTCTTCTAATTGCTCTTCGCACCCTCCAAAGCGTGGAAACACGGGGGAAAAATAGGTTCCCCCACACCTTCCCCCTTTGTGGCCTCCAGCGATGGGCTTTTTCAGCGGGCTTTCCTGCTCCGGGACACACAGTTCTCCTCAGAGCTACAACGGACCCGGCAGCGACCCTCGGCCTTTGCAGTGCTGTGCAACCCACCCCAAACCGCTGCGGCCACTCGGAGAGGGGGCAGGAGGTGACCGCGGAGACCCCGCAGCCCCGGCTCCCCCCGCCACCGCGGCAGGACAGCCTGCGCCAAGGGGGGGTCTCCTCCCCATGAGTGGCTTTCGGCAGGCAATACTCCCCTCAGGCGGGCAGGCGCTGACAGCCGCGCGGCGGAACCCCGCAGGTCTCCGCCTGTCTCCCAGCGGAGCGGCGGCCGCCCGGAGCAGGAGCCAGCCGCAGTCTCCCACCCCTCAGCTCGCCTCCTCTCCCCTCCCCGCCACCCCGCGGCGCTGAGGACGGGCTCCTCCGGCAGCAAACAAAGACCGCGCCAGGGGACAAAATTCCACCGGGAGCGGCCCGTTAAACCGACCGCCTGCCTCCACAGCCCGCTCCGACCCGCAGGGAAAGGCGCTCCTCCAGCCTCCCGCACCCGGCTGGCAGGGCCAAAGGAGGGAAGGAGCCCGGTGGGCACCGCGCGGCGCGTACCTTGGATACCGGTCTGGTGGGACATGTCGCACCGCCGCGCCGCGGGCAGCGCCGCCGCCTCACAGCCCTCCCGGCCCCGCCGCTCTCACGTGACGCGCCGCCGCCACTCAGCGGCCGGGGCGGGGGGGAGCGCTGCGCCTTCCGGGACCCGGCCGCTGCTCCCCGCTGCGCTGCTGCTGCCCCCTAGAGCGGAGAGCCTGCCGGGCCCCGCCGCGCCGGCCCGTGCTGCCGGATGGTCCGCTGCTGACCCCCCGCAGCGGGGACCCCGCCGGCCGGGTCTTCCTTCTGTGCCCACTCCCCGCTCCGCGCCCGCGGACGGCGCCTCTGGGCTCCGGGCCGGGGTGCAGCCCTGTCCTCTCCTCCGTCCTGCCGTCCCACAGCACGACATAGCCGGCCCTGCGCCCGCGGTCATCCTGGAGAAAGGGAGAAGTGCTGAAAAGGAGCTGAGGTGCATGCGGTTATCTCTAGGAGTCTGTTGTGGAGACCTCTCCTTCCGGCTTGCGGCAGCAGGGAAGGAGCCACAGAGTGGGACGCGAGGCTGCTTGTGTGTCCTGTCACTTTTGTATCAGTCACCCGGTAAAGAGCCCGGAAAGCAGCCCAGAACTGCTTGAGCTCAAGCCCCTGACAAGGCAATCTTTCTGTGTTAACTTCGTATTGTGTGCTACTTGGTGGCACTTGATCAACAGAAATAGTGAAGGTTTCTTCTCTTTCAGCATGGATCTGACAGTTGAGATGCTCATCTGGGTTGTCAGAAGCATGTACCTGCTTCTCAGCAAGTGGCCTCTCCACACAGCTGAAGGCTTTTACAACTGTTCTGGTAAACTTTCCCTAAAGTTCTTAATTTCAAGGTCCCAGTGGAAAGTCCCGCATCATGAATGTAAGCATGCCCTGAAGGGAGGTTTGCCACTGCCAACAGTCTATCACAGACACATCTGTGCTGGGGTCTGGATTAGACTACATAAGTGAAATGTTCAGGCAAGTGTAAAGTGTTACAGGGCTGTAGGCACTTAGTGCAATGTCCTGATGCTGACAATTCCTTCTGAATCCTGAGAGTTAGAAGGGGTTTAAGGGGTCACTATTCAACCTGAGAACACAAGAAATGCTGTAACAGGGCATGCCAAATATGCCTGGTGGACCAGGCAATAGAAGAGAAAGGCAAGCGCACAGTAATCTTTCCCTGGCTCACCTTCCCAGGCTCCAGAACGCTGCAGCTCTGGAATTTCTGAAGTCAGCTGTGTTGATACATCCGAGTGCCTGTGCTTTGTCAGATCCCTAGTTTAAACAGGTGAGGGATTTGGTGTCCTATTTGGGAAATGTGAAACAGCACTGTAACTGCAGTATGTGAGTTGTGCTGTGTAATCCTAGTCTGGTGAATACAAAGTCACTATGGAGACGTGTCACCAGCTAGTGAGCTGAGACTCACTGCAAGGACTGCAGCAGCTGGGGAAACAAAGCTGTAGTTTGTCTTTTTCCTAGTCCTATGTTCTTGGTTCCTCCCCTGTGTTGGTGTTTGTAAAGGATGGATTTGCCTGAAAATTTACAAGGGAATAAGTTTTCCTTGGTAGACATTTATCCTGAAAAGACAGATCGGTTCCTCGATCCAGTTATTCCTGTGTCCCAAGGAGCACTACTGTTGTCACAATGTGGTAACAAGGGTGTGTAGCCAAGACTGTGGAACTATGCTTTCAGTGGAAACCCATGCTTCGATGGAAATACCATAGCAGTGTGAGACTATAACATCTGTCACCATATCCAGATCACCTTGACTATCTGAGGTCACATCAATTCCCACTAATGTGCCAGACAGCTCTGAAGTATGGAAGTGGGATATTAACATCAGCTTCACTTGAAGCAAGGCTGGTACACACTGGCATTAATAGCTACTTTTTGGCAAAAAGACAAAGTCTAAATCTTTTTTCTTTAATTTCAATATCACAAAATTATTGTTTGATGTTTGACAAAGAAGAGGCATTGCACAGAAACAAGCACAAGGAACAATTTTATGTCTATTGAAGATGCCTAAACTTCTGAATTTTAATGTTCTTCAGAGTCTTACTAAAATGGTTTTGATTATAAAAGTGCTATCCAAATCATACGAGGGTCAGGATAATAACAGGGAGGTTTATTTGTTAGTATACGCATCAAGTAACTTTTTCCTTTTTGTTAGTTATGTTTATTCCTGTACTTGGGTTATTTTTTTTTCCAGTATATATTAGTGTTTGTGTCTAATTAAGGCTGTGATTGTTTTGGTAGAGGCAGCATATTGCCCTTTTCCAGACTTTAATAAGACTCTTGTAACTGAATGATAAATGAAATTTATAAAAGGAAATATTTTTAGTGGACTTTGCTACAGCACTTTCAATGTGAATTCTGGGTCTTGTTTTTGTTTTCTGTCTTTATTGTCTTTCCCTATAGATTTACTTCTTCATTGATTTAACAATGCTGTTTCACTTATGCTAGTTTATTAATTATTATGAAATGCTGTGGTTATGATCTCTATGGAATTCTCAGTTAACTGTCTTCATAGTTCCATAACGGCATGCAAACATTTTCTCCTGTTGTGATGTAGCCAGGAAGGCCTGTCCCAGTTTTGACTATAATTGTTCACCTAACACTGGAAATGCACATATTTATTTACACACAGTTTTTATTACTGAAGTCCGTAGTTACATTGAGGTGACACTTCAAACGCTAAAGACATTTTCAACAGCTGAAGAATGAAAACTTTTTGCTGGGCGATATTACGACTTCATTGTCTTGCTGTGGATCTCCATTGCTTGTAGATCTCTATCCTGACACTTCAAAGCTTCATCTTACATTATTCTTCTCCCCCCATCAGCATGTTCTTCAAAACTAATAGTATTTTTATAAGATAATTATAATAATAGAGAATTAGTCCATCACAAGTTGAATCTTCTTCTGTATAGAGTAAGAATGAATATCGCTTCTTCCTTCAGAAATAAGTGAAAACTTCATTTCTTCAACTCTGTTTGCTTCCAGTAATCTCTATTCCCATACACCCATAGGTAGCCAAAAAAAAAAAAAAAGACAGAAATCACACTCCTAAAGCTGGATTTGCTTTCGACTTTGAGGATGTGTGTGAAAGTTGTTCCTAGCAAAATGGACTTTGACTTCTGAATATGCCAGTGTTACCTGTTTGTAAGTCTCAGTCTATGTAGCTCTATTCAACCAACACACTGTGTCCAAGTCAAATAAAAACATATTTCTTTGTGATGGCTAGAGCTTACGGATAGTCTGCTATTAAGAAGCATTTCTGTAAGAACTTGTAACTCCCTTGCCATTATAGTAAGTGGTTTTTATTACAGTGTGGACAGCTCTCACTTTACATTCATCAGCAAGTCTTTATAGCAGTATGAATATATCTCTTAGTTTCTGTATGCTTTGAAGTATTTCTGTTCATTTCTCATAAATGAAAAAATAAACCATATTCTCTTTTAATATTCATAATCTGAGAAGCTTTTCTTTCTGGCTGCTGAAACAGCTGACACAGTAGATGTAGTCTGTGGATGGCCAGGAACATGCTAGACACACAACTATTTTAAACTGAATTACAAGACAGCCAAGTTTGAGGTATTGGGGTTTTCCTGGCCATTGCCATACATTAAAACAGATTTGCAGAAATAGGTTTTGCTACTCTGAAAGTTGCAGACAGCTGATTCTTTTCATGTTTTGGTAGGCTTTCTTAATAAGAAGCAAATATTGGGAATTCTTCTGTTCTGTTAAGTGCTTTCAGACCTTATTAAGAAGTTGATTCTGAAAATGGTTTGTTGATGTCTTTGTCCATTTCTAGCCCATATTCTGATCTGGTAAACCTGCAGATAGACACTAGACATGGAATCTCTATGTTCTCTATGAACAGCATAATGAGCAATATGATGATCAGATTGTTTCATGCTCTCAGTGATTTTAAAATTACAAAATTTCTTAAGAGTTGTTTGTTATTTCATGTACTTACTCTAATAGCAGTGATTAGTTAACATGTTAATACCACTGCAAAATTATTGTGCAAAATCATGTCATGGTTTCAGCCACTCTTTTCAGATTTCTGTTCTACCTCCATGGCTTGCTATTTTAATATATTTCTGAATTATGACTGCTACCTCTGTGGTTCTTGATTTTTCTCTTCAGTGAGAAATATTAAAACCTATGTTTGCTTTGCCACTTACTGATGACAAGATTCAAGATGTTTCCCTGTGTGCAGAGCACACAAGAGCTTTTTTAAGAATCATCTTACATGATGTTCAAGTGATTCTTGGGTCAGAGAAAACAAGAAAAACTTTGTAAAACCTGGACAGCTCCCTTAGGCCTTTGGAATAGGTTTATATGTCACAATTGCCGTTTTCAGCTATCAGGACTAAGCTAGTGCATATGTGCTGCCTTATCAGACTATCATATACCTAACCATAAATACTAAGGTTTAAAATTTGACTGTATTCTAAGGGAAGACTGTACAGGAAACAGAAGCACGACATAATCTACTCCAGCAGGGTGAGTGGCTAAAGAGATATACTAATTATTTATAGTAAGGTATATTAAATTGATGTAGCCCAGATTGAAAGTGATACCAAAGCAGTAACTGAAGTCAGATTGTTATCTTCATTCAACAGGTATGAAGTCTTGCCACCAAGAAGAAGCTCCACTTAAATAACACTTATATTACAAATGAACGTCTTGTATCAGAAAAAAAAAAAAACCCAACTTAAAGGAAAATATGATTTGCTGTTTGTGTTCATGTAAAACCTTTCTCTGTATCTCAATCTACAAAATTGTTCCAATATCCACTTATTTTTTAAGAGACTGGATACATTTGATGTCTTTCGGCAGCCCCTCCTTTCACATTTGCATGTCAATTAGGCCTACTCCACCTTCCACTCCACTGGATTTACTATTTCTTGATGAGAAAAAGAAAATGTGCTTGGGACTGTCTCAGTCCCATTGGACAGTCATACTGACAGCCCAGCACATAGTGACTGTAGAAGAACCCCTTAAAGAAAGCTAGTGAGTCCTGGCAAAGAGCCACCAAACACAATACTGTCTAGATTTAGAGTAGACCTAATCTGCCGAGATCAGTAATTACCTCCTGCAGGTGGGTGGCTTGTCTGGCCAGTAGTCATGTCTGAGCATAGAGCAGTATTTGAAGTCTGCATGATCTAAATGAGCAGGTAAGTAGTTTTAAGTACTCTGGAAAGTAGTAATTTTCTCAAAGATTTCCTCACTCAAATATTCCTGTCATTACAAACATTTAAAAAATAATAACAAGGCAGATACAATGATAAGGTAAAAATGCATATTACAAAATTAGAGATTATACTTCTGTTTTTCCTAACATCACATGGAGGGTATTGTGATCCTGAAATTGTTAAGAATTCTCTCACTGACTTTGATATGGACAAGGCTCTACTAGCAGCGAGTGTGTGAACTGCTTCTAATGGCAGATGATCTAGAATGATAAGCTGGTGCAACACTAGCATGGATTCAGTAATTTTCCTGGTGAACACAAAAGAGAGATGCTGGGCAACATTCTTTTCACACCTGTTTCCACTTTCTTTTGATACTTACTTTAGATGGGTGTATTGAGTCATTCTAAAATACTATCAGCTGAAACATCAGCACTGTGCTGATGATGTGCAATTGTTTATCTTGTTTTCCACCACTACAGAGATGGTGGTTTCTCTCGATGACGTACAGTTGCACAAACTAATGCCAGATGAAGCAAATGTGACTCTGGCCAAGGCATTGTTTGCACTCTCTGTTGGAGACACAAAGTCCTAAGTCACTTCCTCTATTAATTAGACTGTTGCAGAGCCTGTGGGCCTTGCTAAGACTGTGTACCTTGTAGCCTAGGAATACCAGTATTTGAAAATTTCGGTCTTTTGGCTTATATTTTCTTTGACATTTTGCCTATCCTTCTTGAGATCCTGGATTCCTGACTGTTTCTCCATGGCATGTATGGCTGTGAATATATTAGATCTAATAGTGTAATAGAATCATAGAATAGTTCGAGTTAGAAGTGACCACTAAAGGTCATCTAGTCCAACCCCCCTGCAATGAGCAGGGACATTTACAACTCGATCAGCTTGATCAGAACCAATCTGGGGA
The DNA here is from genome assembly GCF_037157495.1 of Lathamus discolor. NCBI lineage: Eukaryota > Metazoa > Chordata > Aves > Psittaciformes > Psittacidae > Lathamus > Lathamus discolor. Next base: position 11,834,382 of record NC_088884.1, on the reverse strand, counting down.
TGGGACATCTACCACCTCTTTGGGTAGCCTGTTCCAGTGTTTCACAACCCTCATTGTAAAAACATTCTTCCTTATATCTAGTCTAAATTTGTCCTTATCTACTTTAAAATCTTTATCCCTTGTCCTATCACTACAAGCCCTACTAAAAAGTCTGTCTCCATCTTTCTCATAAGCCTCCTTTAAGTACTGAAATGCCGTAGGGAGCTTTCTCTTCTTCAGGCTGAACAGCCCCAACTCTCTCAGCCGTTCCTCATAGCAGAGGTGTTCCATCTCTCTGATAATTTTTGTGGCCCTCCTCTGGACGTGCTTCAGCAGTTCCATGTCTTTCCTGCAATGAGAATGCTAGAGCTTCACACAGTTCTACAGGTGGGGTCTCACGAGAGCAGAGGGGCAGAATCACCTCTCTCAACCCGCTGGTCACAATTCTTTGGATGCAGCTCAAGGTACATTTGACCTTCTGGGGTGCGAGCGCACATTGCCCATTCATGTCCAGTCTTTCATCCACCAGTACCTCCGATTCCTTCTCCCCAGGTAAGCTCTCAATCCCTTCATCCCCCAGCCTGTATTGATACCAGGAGTTGCCCACACCCAGGTGTGGGACCTTGCACTTGACCTTGTTTATTCACATGAGGTCACATGGGCCCACTTCTCAAGCTTGTCCAGGTCCCTCTGGGTGGCATCCCTTCCCTCATGAGTGTCAACTGCACCACTCAGCTTAGTGTTATCTGCAAACTTGCTGAGGATGCACTTGACACAGTGTGTCATTGATGAAGATATTAAACAGCAGTGGTCTCAGTATGGCCCCCTGAGCGGTACAACTCACTGATCTCCACCCAGATGCTGAGCCATTAACCACTACTCTCAGGATGTGATGATCCTACCTGTTCCTGTCATTTGAATATCAGGTTCCTTCTAACAGAAACTTGTATGCTTCTTGTTGCCATTTTACAGTCTTAGTCGATTTCCAAATAAATTGAGAAAAAGGCTCAAACTGTTGTTAGATAATTCTGCTTTCTGATGTAGGTATCACAAGGACAGCTAAGACCTTCTGAGAGATGTCAGAGCTGGGGTGGAAGAATGGGAGGACTTGTGACAAGGGATTCTTCCTACTCATGGGCTCCCACTTGTGGGAGAGGAATTCATTCAGACAGGCTTTCCTCCTGAGTCACAGATGACTCAGTTTCTACCCATAAATTGCTATTAAAAAATAGTAGCAAGAAGAAGACATGGGAAATTTTATCCCAAAATGGCTCCATGAGGCCAGTTAGGGATTTTATTACTAATTGTTTGCAGAAAGCACTCTGTGATGTGACAGAATATAACTAATATAGATCCTTACTCTTCAGTGCTTACTGTTTAAATAGACAGAAATGTGGAAGAAGGGTAGGAGGACTTGCAGTGAAACCTGAAATAGTTGCTTTGTTTCCTAGCATTTAAGACTGTCAGTGCTCAGCTCCTTGCACTTAGTTTACAGCAGAATAAGACCTTCATAGGCACACACAAACCCAGCTGTGTGCTATGTCTCAGCATAAGCTGGAGGTATCCACTGCTTCAGCTTAGTTCCAAATGACTCTACAGTGCACTCACTGCTCTTATAAATGAAAGGAAATTCAATAAACAAACAAAGGACATTCTGACCGCACTGTGTGTTCTTACTTGTTCTATCAGGCACTTATTCAAAGTGCCTGTCCATTTTCAATAGATTTCCAGCTACTAAATAAATAATTACATTTATCATTGTAATTTTTTTGTGTAACTATGCTTTTTCACAGTGCATTAGCTTGAGCTAAAAATAACAGGCATTTGTCACAGGCTATACATCAGCCATTGAAAAAATGTTTATTTGCATAATAGATACTGCATATCCCTATATACGATGAGAAGAAGCTTTAAAAAAAGGTCATAAAACTTGGTCTTCTCATCACTTGTCCAGAACTAAAAATCTGACAGCAAAAATCCAACTCTGTAGGGTAGCAATGTATGCATGAGTATTTTATTAATTATCTTCAGCCTTTGATTAGCTCTCTCATATTTAATAGTGGTACATTTGATTATTTTCAGTGAGATTATAGTTTTTATTCACCAAGTGCTACCATTTAGACAGTCACGTTGAAGTTGTTAGCAAGTGTAGCTTGCTTATATTCCTGGGGTTTGATCCACTGCTCGGACAAGCCATGCTTTTCACAAGACACCTGCATGTGTCTGCTTCGGCAGGGATAGGTTTACTCCTTGGTTTTATTAGTGCAGTGTCCAGTTTGCCACACCTGCCACAAGTCTGAGACATCCAACACAGCAGCCAGTGCCTCAAAGTACTCCCTGCCCCGGCTGTGTTTCTGTTCCCCTGATCCAGTCAGTTGTTCATGACAGTGCATGATCAGCTCTCAGACTCCTTTGATTGTAGTAGATAACGTACTTCAATTCCAGGTGTGCAGAGATCTGAAAATTAAGTAACCTAATTGTTTGAGTTACGACACTCTGCTTGAGTTTATAAGCAGTACTTTTGTCCAGATGAAAAATTTTTGTGCCATGCTACACCCATTTTTGTTCTAATAGAAACAGGATAGAGACACAGGGAATTTATATGACAACACAGTAAAGCCTGGTGTTTGGGTTTCATTTATACAGCGGCAATGTATTGTTATACGGTAGTTACACAAAGTACAGTTGTTCACTACATTTTGGAAGAACATAATGAGCTATAGTAGTTGAAAACATGAGATTTTTTTCATCCTATGGTTTTTCATGGGCTTAACAAATTAACTGTCATTATTTTCCGTCAAATTTTTCTTTAGTATTGAATAAACCAATGAAGCTTCAATTATTTTCCTGTTAGATTAATCTGAGGCCTGCTTATACAGAAAGAGTGTACAGCTCATACTAAATAAAACATGTGATGTTGTATTTTTCTTGCTAGAGTTCAGCAACAGCAAAACATTTTTTCTTCCCCAAAGACCTTATGCTATCACTTACTATTTTTTCTGACCTTTTGTCTTCCAGCTTTAATTCTGCCCTGCTGAAGTCTTCTTCTACCATTGCCATAGACTTGGACAGCATGGTTAGGCAGTGTCCATGAAAGGCTGAGCTCAGATTCCACTTTTTCGTAATTTGCGTTTCCTCTAATTCTGTGTATGGAACTATCAAAGTAGCTGCGAGCTGATTATTCCTTTCCTTTTCTGGTACAGAAGTCACATGTAATTCTATCAGTTGAAAGCATCCATATGGCCAGCAGATGCACTTAAAAGGTATTTAATCAATTGTGTAAATTCACCTCACTAGACAGTTCTTTAGTGATTTTTATCTAATCAATGTAGATTATTTGAAGTAGTATCATGCTTGCCTGGAGTAAATTTGGTCTGGATGAACAAAAGTACTTCATTCAGGTTTAAGTTTTGGTTATCATTCAACTATCATCTTCAAAACCCCCCAGTACAGCTTCTGCTTTAATGTTGATAAGCCTTATATAATGTACATAGAGTTCTGTTTCATGGTATGTAAAAGGTCGCTCTAAATTCTGTTTCTCCTACTGCTTTTTGTCCCAAGTCCCACTGCTATTGCAAAATTAGATATATGTAATAAATTCTGCTCAAAATTTTATTTTTGTGATTTAACATATCAAAAATGATGAAATCATCCCTTAAATTCATCTTGGCAAACTAGAACTTGCTTGACAAGAATCAAAAAATGCATACTAATCATCCAGATCCCAAGATCCTACATTTTTAGCTAGATTCGTATTTGTTAAAATCTGCATCCAATCTCTTTTCCCCCCTTTTTTCTGCCTTATAGAAACAGCAGGTATAATTTGTTCCTATCACATTTACATTTGGTTTGAAATGTATTAGCTTGTACCCAATAAGTCAAAGTGTCCAGAAGTTTAGTATCAGAAATGTGTCCTTTTGCCATTATTCCTAGTCTTGGGTAATTTGCAATCTCTTTCTCGTTTCATTGCTGAAAAATGTTAAATAGAACCAGAAATAAGGTCCTTTATTGTGACTTGGAAGCCTACTAGTTCATCTGTGTATTGTGTACAATGTTGATTTTGTGTTATTCTTATACTTCCCTTGAAATGTCAGTAGGTATCTGATCACAGAAATACCTTGAGGAGTTCAGGTATATGTATATTGGTACTGACCTACCCAGACAAATGCATTAGACCCTAAAGTGTAATCAGAAAGTTTTCCGAAGAGTGTGTTCTGTCAGCTTGTATTACTGCTGGTTGTTCTTGCAGAAACAGAGGCACTAGTCAGGCCACCACCAGATCTGGTGACTACTCTGATTTGCAGTGTGTGTGTATGTGTGAAGAGGGGGATCACATGGCTACACAGCCTGTGCCACTGTTTTCCATTTGCTTACTGCAGTTCTTCTCCCTTCCCCTTCTTTCATTAACTGAGAGCTGGATCTGCCTCTCCTGTATATGTTCCAGTGCTTGCCGTCAGCCTGGGAAGCCTGTAATTAAGTAGCTCATCTTATTCACCTTTTAAATACTGTTACATCATTAACTCTTTTCTAGTTCTATGAAATTTCCTCAGCATTTCAGAAGTTGTTAGGAAACTAATGATTAACATTGCCGACTACCACATCTTTCATTTATTTTTCTAATAATTCTTCAACCTGACATTTTAAAATAAATGTTTAATTTATGTTGCTTGTGTTTACTATCCTTTCATATTATTGATTTAATGGAAAGTATTTCCATGTTACATAATGTGAAAAACACTGTTTGTGTTTTCCAAATATGCAATAGAAACACTGTTGCTGTTCCACATTCTTTTAGGCGATTCTGTTTTCCACATTTACTAGGAAAGCAGTGCTAGTATCTGCAATATCATTATCTCTGATTAACTTAACATTCTTACTTTCCATGGGATATATATTTTTGTTTTACTTTCTTCTAAGTTCTTAAATTATTTAACTCTTTAGCTGTACATTAACTGTTGTTAGGTTCATTTTCTTCTCCACTGTTTCATTTTTCAGTGTGCTGCTTCTTCTTCTTTTAGACAGTAAGAAACAAGCTGGAGATGCAGATAATGAATAGACCTGAAGTGGTATAGCTGAAAGGGGTTGCCAAAACTTTGTGAAATTTCAAAGGCAGGAATCTTTTGTTCCGAGGATGTTTTTTGCAGGTGTACTGGATCTGGCCTGGGATTAAGTTAACTTTCTTCACAGCAGTGATAACTGTGCTGTGTTTTGGGTATGTGGCTAAAACAATGTTGAAAACATGCCGATGTTTTGGCTGTTGCTGAGCAGTGCTTGTACAGGATCAAGGTTGTTTCCTTCCCACCCTGCCCACACTCCCACCCCAGCGAGTAGGCTGAGGATGGGCAAGAATCTGGGGGGAGGCAGACAGGATAGCTGACCCCAGCTGACCAAAGGGACACTCCATACTGTACGACATCATGCCCAGCAATAAACCTGGGTTGATAAAAAGTGTGGGATTGGGGTTGGCTTCAAAGAGCGAAAGACTGACCAGGCATCGGTCTGCTTGAGGGCTTGTGAGTGATTGCCTTAACATCACTTGCTTTTTTTTTCTGTTTTTATCCTCACTTATTACATTTTATTAATTCTCACTTTTTCCCTTCATTTATTAAGCCATCTTTATCCTGACCCATGAGCGTTCTCTCTTTCTCTTCTATTCTCTCCCCTGTCTTTTTCTCCTATTCTCTCTCCCTGGGGAGGAGGTGGAAGGAGTGAGCTAGCAGTTGTGTGGGCACTCACCTGCTGGCCAGGGTCAACCCATGCCTCCAGAATGTAAGAAAAATACATTAGAAGCACAATCCCAGGGGAATGAAGTACTTTTTCCAAGAAGCAAGCCAGGAAAGAGTCATTTGTGAAACCACAGATGAAAGGAGTGGGAGGACAGGCTGAGAGAGCTGGGACTGTATAACCTTAAGAGGAGGCTGAAGGGAGAGTATCTTACTGATGTGCCTAAAAGCCTGCTAGGAGGAGCGAAGACGGAGCCAGACTCACCTCAGTGCTTTCCAGTGAAAGGATAAGAAGCCACGGGCACGAATGGAAATACAGGAATATCCATTTAGCTTATTAAAAACCCTTTTTTACTGTGTGGGTGGTCAAACATTGGAACAGGTTTCTCAGAGGAGTTGTGGTGTCTCCAGCCTCGGACACATAGAAAACCCAATTGGACACAGCCCTGCTCTAAGCGGAGTGATGGGCTAGAGAATCTCCCAGCCTCAGCAATGTTGTGATTCTTTGAGAAGTCATGGGTGTTAAGTGACCCCCGGTTTCATGGATCAAGCAGCCAAGCACATAGTCAGTATAGATAACATGGAATATCAGAGACCTTTCTCAGACAAAGCTGCAGCATCTTTTCCCAGTCTCTATAATTATCTTTCAGCTCTGGATACACAAGATTTTATGTTGAATTGTATTTTATCTTTATTTTACTTTTGAATAGAGTGATTACATGAGTCTTTTTAGTTTGGACCTTGAGCTTTTCCACTGGCAAAACTAGTACTGCTGCTTTGGCATAGAAAAGCACGGAAACCTGTCTCTTAGTACAGCATCGTTATTTTGGAACATGCTGTAACTTGGCGTGTGTTCCTGCACCAGAGTTGTCTGAGACAGCAGAGTCTTGTATGAGAACTTTCCAGTTACAGACTAATGTGCAGAAGGCTGATTCCTTATATCTGAGCATAAAATGACTCTACAGGAATGGATCCTGAAGTAGCAATTTCTGCTGGACACTGAATGTAAAACAATAGACTTTACACAAGTGCTGTTTTATAATAGGAGTGCTGGTAAAATAGTTCCATTCACAAGTATCAAAACTAGTGTTTCAAGGTGACTCATTGCCCTGATTCAATGTGCGGTTTAGGTTCAACTTATTTTACTGCTGGCCTTTTCACTTGCTGACAGTTTCATAGGTAAGAGTTTGTTTATATCTTTCTTTTCCTGGCAGTTCCTGGTTGAGTGAGCCCAGTTAGTCTTGTTGGCTTAGATTGTTTGTTAGCTGTTGCTGTTCAGGTATGTATTTAACCAACTAAATCTTGATTGCTTGATGTAAAGAAGAAAGAAAAAAGGAATAGGAGTGGTCCAGCTTTTTTAATACATGAATGAAATATTACACTTTTTTCGGGAAAAAAAATAGCTTCCTCTAAGAGATGAATTGCAACATGAAATTGGGGGAGGTATAAGGTGCACTTACGCTTTTGGTTACTTTACTAGAAAGGTACATGGTTTTAATTTGATTGACTTAGTGGTTTAAAAAACTTGCTCTCTGATTTACTCTCTGAGATGCTCGCGAATGCTTTACAGTCATAGCATGGGTTTCCATCAGAGCTGAAGAGATTTTTTTTAGTGTGTAGGTGCAGGAAGAATGTGATCCCTTTTGTGGTGGGTGCTGCCTCCTTCTCTGTGAATTCTCATTTGTTGAACAGAAGGAGTCTGAGCTCTGCAAGTGTGGCAGTGCACACAGAACTGTTGCATGAACAGGCAGTGCGGTACACTGGATTCCTATACTCTCTCATTGCACATGATGACTTTTTCTCTCTGAATATTTTAATTTTCCGCTTACTGTAAAGATAGCTGGGGGGAAAGGGGTAGTGTTAAATACTGAACATTACGTATTTCTATATAAAATTGAGGGTCTTATAGGTTATTCCACTGAGGAAGATAACGTGATTATGTCAGATACCTTCAATCCAGGTATTTACAAAAAATATATAAAACTGTATTTCCATCAATACAGAAGTGATTTACAAGTTTTCTTCTGGTGATTGTTCTGGTTGTGCTGGTCTAGTTCCAACCTCCCTGCCGTGGGGCTGTCTGTCAACTTCGTTTATTTTACCTATTATCTTTAGCAATGATGAGAACTAGCAGATTTTGCATTAACAGACAGTCATAAAGCAATGCTAAGAGCATCCTGTAAACGTTTTCCAGGGATGTCAGCAATACCAGCACACTGACACTAGGGACTACATCCCGTATAAAAAGGCTTTGGATGACAATTCGGCTGAAGTGCAATGTCAACAACTCTGTCAGGCTGCACGGAGGCGTTTTTCTCAGGGCAGTGACAATACCGACAGTGCGTGCACCCTGGAGACTGGCCATGGCCTTGTGATATTGCCCTCCTATGTAAGCAGAAGGGATATAGACCTCCCAAAGTAGAGTTTTCGGAAATCTTCCTGAGTGATCTCTTATTGCCAACCCTGTGGTTTTGCTTTGGGGTAACACACCTCCAGATCTGACCCTGCATTTACCCTATTTGTAATGATCTGCAGCTAATTTACCCAAGTCCGACTGGCGGGAGCTGAGCGTCGCTCCAGTTTGGCTCACCCCCCCCGGCTGGATAAGTCCCCGTGGCTCCCAGGCCACCATTTCTCAGGGTGGGTAAAGCCGCCCGAGGGAATACCGAGCACGTTTCGGGTCCTCGTTGGCAGGCTCCGGGGGAGGGACGGGCAGGGGCACCGGGACGGCTCCGCAGCGCTGCCGCCGCGGCTGCGGCACCCCCGGGGCCGGCGGGGCCGCTCTCCCTCCGCCGGCGCTCACCCGCGCCCGGCAGCGGAGCGGTGCGGAGCGGCGCCGAGGGGAGGGGCAGGGCACAGCCGCCGCCGCAGCCGCTCCCTCCCGCGGCGGCCGGGGGGCGGGACGCCGCGGCAGCGCCAGCGCCGCTGTCAGCGCCCGAGGGGCTGTGGGGGCCGTGCCGGCCTCGGGCAGCTGCTGGCGGCCGCCGGCGCGCAGCGGAGCGGAGCGGAGCGGAGCGGGCTGGCCCGCTGCTGGCAGCCGCACCACGGCAAGCACGGAGCCGCGCCTCAGCAGCACCGCGCCCGCGGCGCCGGATCCCCCGTCGCGGTGAGTGAGGCGGGCGGCGGGCGGCGGGCATCGAGCGGCGGGCAGCGGGCGGGCAGGCAGCACCGGCCCGGCGGCGCTGCGGGGCCCGTGGCCCTGTGCCCCGGCGGGGCGGCGGCGGCAGCTGCGAGGGGTGACGCGGCCGCGGGTCCCCGGGTCTGCGCCGGGGGCAAGGGGAACTGGGTCGATTTAACAGGTTGAGATGGGCGATGTGGTGCGCGGCTTGCTTGGTACCCACATTTTTGGCGTGGAGGTAGTCAAGAGCTGGCTTTTTATTAGCGATTTGGTGCTGCTGCTATTGCTAATATTGGCTGCTTATGCTATAAAACGCTTCCTAGGAACCTGGCGGCTTCAGTTGGGTGTCTAATAACTCTCGGGTATTCGGCAGCTGCCAAAACTGTCAGGACATACAGTTGTTTATCTCCATTCTGGCTTTAAGATAGTTGATATACATAAGGAAATACCTTAACTGGTTTGATTTTGTTTTTTTTTTTTTTTCCCCATAAGCAAGAATAAGGGGTAACATTAAACAGTCTGGGGCATCCTTATGGCTGTAAAGGCAGTATACTCTCCTCAAAGTGGTATTTTCTTAGGCTGCTGGACCAATGACCCTTGCTTTAAAACGTTTTATTCATGAAGTTTTCAAAGGGCTGACAGTTCCTTGTGCCAACTTTTTAACTCCCTTTTTTTATCATGTGTAATTTATACATAATGGGACATGATTAATTTTTAATATTTGCAGAATGAGTTTTGTGAGTCTGCTGGGAGGTTGTTTTGTCTTTTTGATTTAATGGGTACAGGATTCCTTGTAATTTTAGAAATCTAAATCAGATTATAGCGTTCGATAATTTTAAAAGGGACTACCTAAAGGGAAATGTTGTAATTCAAGCCGTTTGTAAGTTTGCAAAGTGAGACTTAGTCAGAAGTCCCAGAAGGGATGAGTAATTGATTGGGTTTTTCAGGTCTTGCTGCGATTGGGGTTTGGGTATTTTTCTCCTGCAGGGCATATGACATTTGCAAAAATCTGTAGCGTTCAGTTAAGTACACTGTATCCTCCGAGGATCATGCAGTAATAAACAAGCAATATTATTAGATACTCATTTTTGTCTTATTTCTTCCTACACTCTGTGTCCCTTGAATAGCTGTGGTGTTCCGCAACACAAAGGCCTTGTATCTTTGTGCATATAAAGTGGTTCAACAGGGTGAAACAACTAATTGATTGTGAATAAGCGAAATCAAATGGCCAAGAACTGAAACATTTGCCGTGCTCAGCTGCATTTTTCCATAGCAGTACTTCATAAGCAGGCAAGTTTCAAAATACGTTTTCTGTATTCATACAAAGCAGCCTGTGCTCAGGGCACTCTTACTTTCTGAGTTTGAAAGCATGCTTAATTATAGGTGTATGCCCTGAAGCCAATGGAAAATTTCCACAGACTTGCCTGACCCGCAAGGATTAATTCTAGCGACTTTTCCATCATGTTAGTCCTTCGTATAACCACAAGTTTCCGATGTTCCTGGGATACATGCTTGTAAGCTTCCAGGAAATGAGGCAGTAGAAAACTTTACTGGACTTGGGGGCTTGTTCCACCCTTCTTCTATTAGGAGAAAGATTCACTTTAGGCTTAGGATGAACAAAAGGCTCTGGGGAGACCTTAGAGCCTTATGTCTTCCAATACTTTAAGGGGGCCCACAAGAAATCTGGAGAGGGACTTTATTTATGAAGACAAGTAGTGGTGCAACAGGGGGGAATGTCTTTAAATGGAGGAGGGTAGATTTAGATGAGGTGTTAGGAAAAAATCTTTCACTGTGAGGATGGTGAGGCCCTGGCACAGGTTGCCCAGAGAAGCTGCGGCTGCCCGTCCCTGGAAGTGTTCAAGGCCAGCCTGGACGGGGCTTTGAGCAACTTGGTCTAGTGGAAGCTGTCCCTGCCCACAGCAAGGGGGGGTTGGAAATAGATGATCTTTAAGGTCCTCTCCAACACAAACCATTCTGTGCTTCTATGATGTGTGAAATCTGTGTTGCATTTTTTGGAATGTGGCAGGAAAGGCACTCTGAGTTTCATGTACCCTGTCACATTCTTACAAGCTGTATTTTCATGCCCCATTATGGAGCTGTAATGTTAGAGAGGTAGTATAGTAATGTTTGAGACTAAAACTCCTGTGCTATAAGGTATATATATTTGTTTGTTGTTTTTACATTGGAATGGGCACGAATTTCAGTTTTTCAGTACTGGGCTCTAACTATTTTTAACTGAAACTTCCATTGCTAGTCAAACCTGAAGTGTTAAAAATAAATGACAAGGTTACAGTGACATGTTTTTTGTAATGTGCAGGTATCTGCTAAGCTCTAAGAATTCTGGGTCCGTATAACATTGTGCATTTGTGTCTTTACATACAGGCAAAGAACAGTTCTGCAGTGTCTGAGGATGGATAAAGACTTCCGCTACTACTTCCAGCACCCGTGGTCTCGCTTAGTTGTGGCTTACTTGGTGATCTTCTTTAACTTCTTAATATTTGCCGAGGACCCAGTATCTCACAGTCAGACAGAAGCCAATGTTATTGTTGTTGGTAATTGTTTCTCCTTCGTAACAAATAAATACCCTGAAGGAGGAGGCTGGAGATTTTTGAAGGTGTTTCTGTGGCTGCTTGCCATTCTCACAGGACTGATAGCTGGGAAATTTCTCTTCCATCAGCGCCTGTTTGGTAAGTTACATGATGCGCCTACTGACTTCTCAGTAATGGCTTTCTGACTTCTCCCTTTAGCTTTCTACTCACTGCAATTTTGTAAGCTTTGCTATTAATCACTTCAACTGTTTAGAGCTGTATAGTACTCAGTACATCAAAGCTTATGTCATTGTGGAAGTTAATGCCATGTCTACTTATGAGCATAATTCACAAAAAGGACTAAAAATAGTGAAAGCTGGCATGTTTTAAATACTTGAGAGGTCAGTGGTTTTCAATATTATAAAAATACTTCTTTGCATCTTCAGACAGATTTTTAAATATCATGATTAAATTTTCTCAGCAATGTGCAGAAAAGACATTGTTCCTTGAGGCAGTGACACTGTGTATTGTCAAAAGGCACATTAAGTGGAAGCAGAGCCTGTTAGTATTGGCAGAGTTGTGCTGTAGAGCTTCCCATGTCAAAACAGGAATTCTAGAGAAGCAGAACCTGTCTGTCTTGTAGTACAGGAGTGACTCAGTGAAATGGAAAGGTAGGAAATGGAAGAAAACATGTCAGTAACTGGGGAACTTACTGCACATGGACTGACTGAAAGGAATGGAATGACCCTGAATTAGATTCTGAGACTGGGAACTTAGATGTATACATACAGAGATACAAAATAGTCAATCACTGTCTTAACTGAATCATGTAGTGAATGTAGAAAATGTTGCATCTGAGGGCTCAAGGCTGTGTCTAAGTTTTAGAGATAAGTCAAAATCATGGAAATGATTACTTTACTCCCACCAGCTTTATTGTTCTTTGAAACATCTGATACCAGTTGTCATTGCTGGTTTAAGTAGACTAGCCCTATATTCTTATGCTGCAAGACTTCAGGATGTATGGTTACTGGAACACCTCGAAGCACATGAGCGATAGGCCATTTCCTTGATCTGTCTTGTTCTATTAAGATAGAGAGAAAGGCACTATTGTTTCAATAAATCAAATGTAAAGCTGTTATGTCAAGGAATGAACAAGCAAAGCCACATTAAGAGACTTCTCATCATACAGACTTCTCTTGAAGAACTTATTCTGAAAAATAGTTGAGCATCTTGAAGGCTATTTGGTGGACATTTTAGCATAATGTAATGGTGAATGTAGAATGTCCTCATAGAGAGGACATTTTACCTTACTTCCTTGGCTCTGGAACCAGCACTGTTGCAATAATGTTTTCAATTCTGGCTTCCACAATTGAGGAATTATTTTGCTAGATTGGAAAAGATCAGGGAAAAGTAAGGAAACTGATTATAAAATTGAAAAATAAGCCCTATAGCGAGAGATTGAGAAGATAAAGGGAAGATTAGAGGGGGATTTGCTCAGATTTGACTTGAAGGACAGTATCTTCAGTCTGGCAAATGTATTGCGAGGTCCAGTGCTTGAAAGTGGCAAATAGCCAGCACTTTTAATTTTTTTAACTGAAAGGCTAGAAAATCAGTGGAACAAGTTGTTATAGGATGTGGCTTCCTCGAGACATGTAAGTTTTTCTCTTTTGGGAATATGTCCTAGTCTGATTACAGAGTAATTCTCTGTCTTTTATCTAGGTGGGTTAGTATGATAACTCCTTCTGGATTTGTAAGTATATATCACAGAGAGGATGTAGCTTTACATAAATTTTAAAGCAGCTTGGATCAGCATTACTGCCAAAAGGAGACGGTCTGCCCAGCCTTCAGTGTCTGCTGCTTCATACTCTTATGCAGTTGCTCGGTGAAACAGGATAGGGAACTCACACATGTTAGTAGTACCCATCTTTTATTTCAGTGAGGATCATATCTCTGATCATACTGATATTTGTGGCAGCACACAGATGGGATCAGCATTGGGAGGAAACTTACAGGCAAGAGATTCCTACCTCTGATGGCAGTGCTGGCTTATGGATATTTATGGTTGTGGTCTGGATGACCAGTATGGGTGTAGCTACAAACTGATTGGAGGCTAGCTGCTGCATATTGAGTTTCCAGGCAGTTTGAACCAATCTGCCGCAGTCTTCTCTTCCTAAACACAGCCACATTGTTTTGGTGCCTTCCTCAAGCCAGTGCTGCTGTTAATGTGACAGAGCAGTGAGCCAGCTCAGGCAGCTGATCCCATGGAAAACCAATTGCTTCTTCTGTCATCTACAGCAGCTCCTTAAACTGATGTGATTACTTGAGTGCCAATGCTGATGCAACAGCCAAAGACTGTGCCGCCAAGATAGCTGGGGGCCATGGCAGCCCTACCTTGTGTTGGCTCAAGTGCTGTGGGACTGCACCCACACAGTGTGTCAGTGGAAATATGCTGTTGCTTGTGATACACTGCGAGCAGATGGCAGTCTGTGTGACTGAAGAGCTGACTGTATTGCTGATTGATGTGGCCATACTAGCTGTAAACTAGTTAGTGTGGATAGCGATCGCATTGATGAGATGATGATGTGGGTTTACAACTTGAGTGTCTCTCTGGATCTCCAGAAGATTTGTACAGCCCATGCTAAAAGCTTTTCTGCAAGTTATTTGTGACTATTTTAATGTCTTCACTGCCTAGAAATCCCTCATTTTATCGAGATCCTTGTTGAATATGCCCTCTGGATCTTCTGGCATCAAGCACTTTGGGAATTCACCTCCTTATTGTTTGTGATTTCCCTGGTCTATCTTTTTTAAGTAGCTGCTACTTCTGTATTTTTTTTCTTTTTTTTTTTTTCTGTTTAATCCTTTATTTTTTCATGTATAATTGCTTGGAACCATTCTATTTTTAATCTTTGTTCATTTTTTTATTTTTTTCTCTGCTAAATTCCATTTATAGAGGGAATTGTGACTGGTTGATTTTTTGTGTCCTGTATATAACTTCCTGCAGTCAGGTAACCAAATAGCATCAGTCAATCTTCCCCTGTCAGATCTTGGCTCATGGTGAAGGCTGCAGGTTCAAATTGAAAAGGATTAGTCTGCACATCTTGCTTTAGATGAAGAGGAGTGGAAAGGATTTTCTTTCTCCGTGCCCTTCCTGTTCTTTTGTCCTGTCTTCTGTATTTCTTGCTGCTGAGTTTGCCTATGAACTAGAAAAACAGTGTAGCCAGGCCTATGTCATAATACAGTTTACAGTCTGTGACAGCCACTGTCTGGTAGCCATGACCATCATGAACTATAAAAATAATAGAAATAAGTTCAGGTATGTTGCATTTCTAAAAGTGGAAAGAGAAGGGTGCTGGAAACATTATTTAGGCTTCATCTCTCTGAGTTCATGGAAAGATAATGGAGCAGGTAAACTATTTGTTGAGAAATAAAGATCTCAACTAGAGGACATGATGGGATGTTTTCTGTTGATAAGGTTCAGTGCAACCCTTGAACAGTAACCTCTTCAGGGACTCCTTCAAGGCATTGCTCGTGACTTAAGATTAGAAAACAATTCCATTTCTTGCTCCTCAGTCAAGAAATAACTTGCTTCATTTGGTAAACATCTCCTGTGATAAATAATTCCAAATAAAACAGCCTTTATCTAGTGCATTCTTTATGTCTTTATGGCATATGGTCAGAACAAATGGTATTTGAAAACTCTCTTTTGGCTGTTACCCACTGTATTTTTTTGATTCATTACTAAGCGTATCTTCTATTTTGTTAAGTATTGTGTTTGCCATGCTTTTCATTTTGCAATGGAAAGCGAAAGGTCATAGATGAATATCGGAAGTTTGGGGAAATAAAAAGTAAAGATATATATATCCCTGTTATTTTTTGTTCTGCATGAGGGAGTTACTTGAGGCAGGAAAAGTGGTAATTTC
The DNA here is from genome assembly GCF_037157495.1 of Lathamus discolor. Classification (NCBI taxonomy): domain Eukaryota; kingdom Metazoa; phylum Chordata; class Aves; order Psittaciformes; family Psittacidae; genus Lathamus; species Lathamus discolor. The sequence goes on along the minus strand of NC_088884.1, from coordinate 11,819,114 downwards.
TTTGTGCTTACTTAGAGATTTCTTGGTTTTTATTTTCTGCTTTATGAAAAGTGAAAGAGCTTACAAACCGACCCCATCTGATGACACTATGCTCTCAGAAAATGCGTTCGGATCTTAAATCCCAACTTAAAAGAAATTCTTGAATAAATTCTTGCACATTTTTCATATTGCTCTGGGGCACTGTCTGGAAAATAACAGTATTTAGTGTGTAGAAATTGTATGTTTTAATTGACACCTTCTCAACATATGTACAGTTGCTTTTCTGTACTCCAACCTCAGGACCAAATTCTGAGTTCAGTGGGAGGTTTTTTGGCCCAAAGTTCAAGCTGTGCCTTTTGCATTAATGCATATGAACATGATCAATCATATACATTTAAAATAGTCTTTCATTTGAGCAGACTTTTAGCACTATATATAACTGGGCAGTATACTTGGAAAAATAATAGCTAAATTTTTTTCAGTCCAGCATCTTGGCTTTGACCGCTTTCCATGTGTAATAATCCTTATCTTATGCTGCATATTAAATGCACCAGTTTTTTAAAACATGCTTACTACAAAACATGCATCTACCTGCCCATTTCTCTAACTCTTAGTGGTTATAAAGACCCATTAAAATCTGATTAAAACCCTGTTATTACAGCGACCGGATTTTATTCAATTGCCAGTGAGTGTGCCTAGGTTTATATTTGTAAGTTCCTTTTTAATGATGGGGAAGGAAACTAAATACTTAATGTGTTAAGTTATGGAAAATAAGATATATAGAACTAAAGCCGTATTTCTTAAAACAGGGGAATCATCATAATACTGCAGGCAAATTAGAGATGTTGAATAAATGTTGAATTTAATGGGCTGCTCGCTTACAAATGTTCACAGTTAGCAGTTTGCTTAGAATTAAATGGTAATCTGAGCTTCACAGACACTGGAGTGAATAAATAAAGCAGTCATTGTAAGAATTGCCCTGAGATGTGGGTACACACTAATGCTGTGAATTTTTTAATGGACAGTAATGCCATGCTGGGAGCAATTTCATGATAGACAGTTTGAAACAAAACACCCGCTGAGGACCTGTTATGTTTTTGTCAAACACATTTATCTGGAAAGCTTTAAAAGATATTGAAAACCTATTATAAACAGACTTCTCAGTGCCTGATTTTATGCTGAAAGTTAAAGTGTGTACCAACTGAAGCAATCATTGTATGCAAATTGCACGAGGAAATTGGTCAGAATGGGATTTAGTCAAGATGATTGTGCACTACATAAGAATAATGTATCTGTCAGGTGGGTAACAGGCATAGGATAAATTCATACAGTAGTACAAACATCATTAATTAGTATCCTGATATATTAGGGGCCACATTAGTATAAAATCTGGGTTGTGGTATTGCTGCTAGTATTGCTGTGGCATATCACTTTCATAGCAGTGCTTCAGTACCAAGAGCTGATGAACCCAATGTGCTCTGTTTTGGAAAAAAACCCAACCCAAACCTGCAAAATAAAACAAAAACCCAAGAGATGTGATAAGATTTCTGTATGGTTGTTTTTGAGCCAGATTGTTTCCCATTCTTATTTGATAGTAGTTATATGAACAGTTGTGCCACCATGTGCAGGAACAAGTGATGGATGTATGGTAATACTTGCATAAAATTCTAGCCTGATTGATAGAGAATATTCTTTTCTGTTGCCAGCTCTGAATCTTACATTACAATAGGATTTGTCACTTAATACCCAGCAACTTTGCTCCTGCTATTTCTTTTCTGTTGATGACTTCAGCCTAATAGAAAGCAACTAATGTGATAACTGGCAAAAACCCCCCACTTTCTTCAAGAGCCTGTTCAGCATGAATTTCAGTAACAATATCAAGTTAATGCTGTTGAAGGCTTTCAAGGTCTACTGTGATAGCTTCACAGTCAATTCACCTCTTTTGTTTCCATTAAAATGTTGAAGCAATACAATAAGATTATTTTGGTCCTACAATATATGTGCCAAGGGGCCAAGCTGACGGTTTGCTAATAATAACGCACAACTGACTGTGAGCAAGCATTTCTGAGAGCCAGAATCATCAACAAAACACATAAAAAGGGAGAAGCTCGCAGCCAGCTACTGAATGAGTGCAGGCTCATCAGATTCCAGCTCTGGCTCATTGCCAGTAATTAAGATGTCAGTTTAAAATAAACTTTACATCATTCATGAAGGAGACCACGAATGACCTTTCAAATATAAATGAAATGCATGCAAGTGTCCTCCTAATTTCTTCTTTTACTGCTGTTTTTTTAGAAGAGCTGTAACATCTTACTGCTTCTTTTCAGGCTCAACGGGAATACTGCTGTTCTCTGCTCTTAGTGTTAGCTGTGGAATCAGTCTTGTACCATATTACCTCTGGGTAGTGAATTATAGAGTTTAATTGAAGAGGTACAGGCAGTAGCTACAAAAAAATTATTCTCTCCTCAGTGAAAGCTTTGACTGTACTGGAAGTGCGTACCCCATTCCCCAAGCAGCAGCATGAGACTGTGAGAATTGCTACATGTGTCAGATTATCCATAATGGGAAGGCTCTGGGGAATATTTAGCATCCAGTGACTGAAAACTAAAAATAAGTTCATTGCTACTTCATATTGATGTGTCAGCTCTGTGTTTTGATCTTTTTGATGTGACTTTCAGATTTTTCTTTCCATTTGAGACTGGAAGTGAGTTTGGAATGATGCCTGCCACTTACAGGAATAATATGTCTCCATTCCCCAATTTCCAGGAATAGAAGTGAGCTTATTCCTAGCAGAAGCAGCCTGATGGGCACAGTGCAGGTGCCAGTTAGTGCAGGGGCAAGTTTCTGCTATCCTTATTCCATGCAGCAAGGAGATAGAGAGGATGTTAGTGTGGAGCAACACCTCACGGTGTGCCCCATTGAGAGTCCAAGGAGAATGTGACTCCCTTGGTCATGCTGTGTCTTTTCAAAGGTCCCCTCATGCTGTCAGAGTGACATGAAGGTCCTTGACATAGCAGACATTTCTTTTCATGTGATTCTGTTGGGAGTCCAAGTCAGCCTGTGAGTCTGTCTTAGAAAGTTAGATAATTCTTTAATAATAATAAAAAAAAAAATCAAATGAAAAAAAACAACCCCAACAAACCAAACCAACATTCTGTGCTTTAAAAAAATCTAAATACGTTCTTAGGATTTATGAACTATTCAGCGAATAGTGAGTGTGGTTTATACACTTCTTACAGATATTTTACACATGGGAAGAGTAATAAAAAGCTATAAATGTACTCACTAACCAGAGTGACTTTTGAGGAGGAGGGATCAGTGATTGTTCCCTAGAAGGTAGGTGGGTCAGTAACACAATATTACTAAACGTGACTCCTGAGACAGGCAAAGCACAAAACCTCATTTCAGATGCTGCAAAACAGACTTCTCTGCTTTGTTATTTATTTCTGTGAGAAGGGGCAGTGCTCTTTTCCCCAGTAAGTAGCTTCTTCCAGGGGATGGCAGGAACAGCAGAGACTTTCTTGCTTTTTCAGACTCTCCATGGTGCCTCCTGCTGCGGAAGGAGTCTTCCAGGGCAGACTGGGCGTCTGGGTACACCTAGCAGCAGAGCCTCAGGGCAAGGTGAACTCAGACATGAACAGTAAGTGTTGAGTAACTCCTTGTGAGAATCAATGATTGTGTGAAGCTTTTACAGACAAAAGACTTTTAATCCAAATTTTCTCACACCTTGGTTCAGATAAAGCGTTATAATTTCCATCTCATGCTCAACAAATCTGGTGACCTTGTATGATGGGGTTACAGCTTTGGTGGATAAGGGAAGAGCAGCTAATGTCATCTACCTGAACTTGTGCATAGCATTTGACACCTGTGATACTGCCTCCAACTCTGGACCCCCAAACATAAGAAGGATGTGGGCCTGTTCATACGAGTCCAGAGGAGGGACATGAAGATGCTCAGAAGGCTGGAGCATCTCTCCTATGAAGACAAGCTGAGAGAGCTGGCATTGTTCAGCCTGGAGAAGGCTCTGGGATGGCCTTATAGCAGCCTTCCAGTACCTAAAGGGGGTCTACAAGAAATATGGAGAGGGACTTTTTACAAGGACAAGTAGTGACAGGATTTAGATTAGTTATCAGGAAGAAGTTCTTTAATATGAGGGTGGTGAGACACTGGAACAGGTTACCCAGAGAAGCTGTGGCAGCCCCATCCCTGCCAGTGTTCAAGGCCAGGTTGAATGGGTCTTTGAGCAACTTGGTCTCGTGAAAGGTGTCCTTGCCTGTGGTAGGGGGCTTGGAACTAGCTGATCTTTAAGGTCCTTTCCAATCCAAAGTAAGGTGAGATGTTCTTATCCACCTACCATGTTTCTGGGCAAAGACTGGGCAAAGAAGAGATTCAGAGCAGCCCTGCAGAGAAGGACTTGGGGGTGCTGGTCGATGATAAAATGAACATGAGCCGGCAGTGTGCGCTCGCAGCCCAGAAAGCCAACCGTATCCTGGGCTGCATCAAAAGGAGCGTGACCAGCAGGTCGAAGGAGGTGATCCTGCCCCTCTACTCTGCTCTCCCGAGACCTCACCTGGAGTATTGTGTGCAGTTCTGGTGTCCTCAACATAAAAAGGACATGGAACTGTTGGAACAAGTCCAGAGGAGGCCACGAGGATGATCAGGGGACTGGAGCACCTCCCGTATGAAGACAGGCTGAGGAAGTTGGGGCTGTTCAGCCTGGAGAAGAGAAGGCTGCGTGGAGACCTCAGAGCAGCCTTCCAGTACCTGAAGGGGGCCTATAGGGATGCTGGGGAGGGACTCTTTGTCAGGGACTGTAGTGACAGGACAAGGGGTAACGGGTTAAAACTTAAACAGGGGAAGTTTAGATTGGATATAAGGAGGAAATTCTTTCCTGTTAGGGTGGTGAGGCACTGGAATGGGTTGCCCAGGGAGGTTGTGAGTGCTCCATCCCTGGCAGTGTTCAAGGCCAGGTTGGATGAAGCCTTGTGTTGGATGGTTTAGTGAGAGGTGTCCCTGTCCATGGCAGGGGGGTTGGAACTAGATGATCTTGAGGTCCTTTCCAACCCTAACTATTCTATGATTCTGTGATTCTATGATTCCAGAGACACTTGCCTTTTAGTCTGAAGCAGAGGCAATTCCACCATGTGTCACATGCCTACCTTTTAGGAATGCTTTAACATGTAACCCACAAATAACCCCACTTGTTATTGCTCAAGCACCGGCATGGTTCCTCGGTGCCATTATAAAGGCCTCATTAGAACTGACTTTCACTTTGTGTGTGCAGCAGCCCAATCTCTGCAGCACAGCCTAGGAGCAGGTGACTGTATAGATGTTTGGGAGCAAGACTTCCAAGTAAAAATGTGAATGGTAATTTAACAGTGCCTGTAATGGTATTTTAATGATGACAATGGTAGTTAGAAAAACAGTTTTCCTATTTGATATAAATATCCAGAAACATTTAACATGTTTAAACTAGCATCCCTTATGCTCAGCAAAGCGGGAATTTAAGATTTCTTGGGTTATATATCCAAATAAAGAGATAAAAAAATCATTTGTTAAGACAGGAGTGAAAAGTGACAAGCTACAACCATGTTTTCATGGTTTGCACATTGCCTTATCCACATTGATAGATGTATATATCTATCACCTGGAATTATGTAAAATTAATATCTTTGGCACATTCAAATTGACCATTGAGTAAGTTATAGCAAAGTACCTGGTTTAGATGCAATTATCAGCTATTTAGTATTATGATTTATTTGATGTTAAAATATTATAATCTTTATGGGTTAAACCAGTGATGCTTCTGGCTCAGTATCTGACAGTGGCACACTGTGGATGCCAAGATAAAGGTATAGGAATAGTAAAGATTGTACTGATAACTCCCAGAATAGTTCCCCAACAATTTGCTCAGAATTCAGACAAAAATAAGTCTATTTTTAGATGCCTTTGACAGTCATTTTGAAGACAAAGGTAGTTAGCAGTAGTCTTTGTTCCTGCCTACCTGTTACTAAGAAGCAAATCCTTCTCAGATTTCCACATATACTCACAAACCCCCAAATTTACTAACTGCTTCATCCTCCTACTTCTGATACTGGGAAATTTGTTGGGTTTGGCCATTTGCATTATTAGCATTTTATGTGGAGCTTCTGTGGAGTTCCTGACCTGGGAAATTCAGGGCTTAACACAGCATTCAATTTTGTATCATTTTCACATAGCAAATGGAAATGTAAAGTCTTGGAGCGTAGTTTTCTCCATGCCTTCCGCTTTGCTTGATGTTTTTATATGAAATATCAATATGAATAAAGATTAGATTACTTTGAAGTAATGGTTTGGGGGCATGCTTGCTTCCCATGCGCCTCCTCATTGTGGCAGCCAAAGGTGGAACAATGTTTGTCTAAATTAGAGATCACTTCTGTATGACCTATCTAAATTCAGAGTAAAACTTTCAAGGAGTACCACTGTCTTGGGGATATCTACAGATTTCCGTCCCTGAGGCTGCAGATAAAACCCCAAACTTCTCTGGAGACTGTGTTTCTGATTGCCATGCTAGTGACACACACCAGAAGAAATGCAGGAATCAGGGGTCTCTTAAGAGTTAAAGGGGTCTAAGAGGGTACACTGCAGCGGTGCTGCCGGCACAGGGTTGGCCCACAACAAACCTGAAAAAGTCTTACCCTCAGCACTCTACCAACACCCATGAACTCCAGAGAGCCAAAAGCCTTTTTGTCTCAAATGTCATGGTGTTGTCACACATGGGCTACAAATTTCTGATGTGGTATTGTGTCCTCTGGCAGTAATTCGTACATTTGTATTTCTTGTGTTTCCACTGATACTGTACAAGTTCCTCCAGGTAGATCAGCTACTCCAGACAGGACTTTTCCCCTGGAACAGTTACTCTATTTGCTGCAGAGCACAGGTTATTCACTCACCTTTTCCAGTGGGTAGTGCCGTGGAAATCAGATTGACAGCTGATGCAATTACAGTAAAGAGAAAAACTTAGGAATTTGCACATTACTTACATTGAGATCTATCGAGTTTTCATTTTTAGTTACAAACCTTATCCCTCGCAAGATGTAAAGCCTTCTTTACACTATTTTGTCTGGTTGAGGGAAGTAAGTTAAGCCTGTTCTAGCTGCTTCCTTGTGTGTTATAATAAGAAAAGGTGAAGTCCTTCAAAGACTGCTTCTTCAGAGCAGGAAGAACATGTGTATTCCTGAGTATGTCAGTGTCTCTTAGGTGTCTTTGCCACTATGAAAGGCACTATTCATTTTGTGCCTGAATAATTCATATTATTTGAAATTGAACTTTTATAACTAGATCTCTCAAGGAGTCTGGATATTTTGTGACCATTCTGAATGCCTTGAGGCAAAATTTATGGTTATTTTTCAAGGCATATAAGATGTACTGAATGTAGTCTAACAAGTGTTCATAAAAGAAATGTAACTTCAAAATGAATGAAGACATTTGAATTCCTTACTCTGAGAGGGAAAAATCTTTCTCTGAAAGGCTGGAAATGCTCAGCAGCAAAACTGAGAAAATGTTCCATAACCTCAAGGAAACAAGTGCTATGTACTGTTTTCTGTGTCTGTTCCTTGTAAGGCACTAGTGTGTGAGGATGGCAAGGTTTTTTTGGCTACTTGAAGATTAAAATGCAGGTGATTGTCATGCTGCGCATAAAGCATTCTGGACTGGAAAGCCGTACCGTTGGCATGTCTTTATTATTTCTCTTTCTCCTAGATCCTGAACTATGTAAACTATCACCCATCTGAAAGTTGGACAGATGTACCTTTAGAGGTGGAATGCTTTTCTGTAGTAGCATCAAACAGGCTTTCCAGAGAACAGCCTTTTGCCAAATTAGCATATTGAGGTACATAGAAAAGGCTTTAATACAAGCAGTTCACCAGAACCTTTCTTCTTTAGTTATTTCGATTTTGATCACTCAGTTACGTGTGAAGAATCAAAATCTGTTTGAGTAGCCTCTAAGCTTAGTTAGCTTGCCTCTTGCAACAGTTTTTTGCAAAGTGCTTCCATGGAGGATTTTACTCTGCTTGCTTCCGTGGTGATAGTGAAGTTTAGGAAAGGCCATGTGTATGTCTCCTTACCAGCAGGAAGCTTCTTGCTGGGGGTTGACCTTAGATTTTAATGGTTTAAACAGTTTGAACTGCATGATGACTCGCTTTCTTTACCCTCTTGCAGTGTAAATGTCCCTTCTAGTCACTGTCAGCTGAGCTAAAGAAACTGATGAAATGTAGGCTCTCAAAGGATGCCCAGGTATTAGTGGTTACTTCTAGACTTTGTCCAAAGTTTACATCTGAGTCAGCTCACTTTAGGTGGTCAGTCCATCCTCATTTCCCCTTTTCTTTCCCATTTCTCACCAAAATCTTGCCCAATCGCAGATGACACAAAACTCTTCAGAAATTGTGCAGGCTGAAGATTTTTATTTTTTATTTTTATTTTTTATTTTAATTTTTTTAAAGAAAAACTGCATTATTTCAGCTCTCAGTTAAGGTTTTTGTTGTGTATGCAAAGAGCTTACAGAGGCAGTCTCTGTGTACCCAGAGGTTAGCAGAATGCATTTCTGGGTATCGAACTAAATCTTAACTTGGTTGAGGCTCATATAGGTCGTGTATGAAATATGAATTACTGATCCTTGGATTTCCAGATGTGGTTTGATGGCCTCATACTGCTGGTGTGGAATTGGTGTCGATCATATGCTTATGTTTGTATGGTTGTCTTTCGGCTTTTTTTATACTAGATTCTCCTGCCTTCAGACAACTGTGTCAATGTCTCTCTGGGGGTGCATTCTACCCTAAGTCACTCCATGAATGGGTTTGGTGGACTTGGCACTGTCAGGTTTACGGTTGGACTCGATGATCATAAAGGTCTTTTCCATGATTCTATGACTCCTAAACTTAGAGAAACTGTGGCTCTTTGCAATGTGTCATCTCCAGCACGATTTCCTTGCCTTGCCTTCCAGCAAAAAGGAAGTCCTGCTCAGCTAGGATTCTGATCTATCAAGAAAATGAGCAATAACAAACCTGTTATTCTCATGCTGTGGTAATGGTTATGGCATACAAGGTCCTGCTGTTGTATAACAGGGGCGGTTGTTGCAATTACAGTCTGTGTAAACAACTGGCCAGAACCACAGTTATCAGAGGAAAATTAGCTTTGAGAAGCAATTCAGACAGCAATAATTATCTTTCAACAGAGGAGCACCTTCTAGTGGTATTGAATGAATATGCAGCTGCATAAACTGCCAGTTTAAGATATTTGCTTTGAATAAGGAGACATAAGTATGCTAGATGAAGAATAGTAATGCATATTTCTGTACACTGTTTTTATGATTATATTGATAATTAATTTAAGACAAAACCAGAATAAAAGAAGTATAAATTTGGAAAAATTAAAACAGTTTTGAGCGACAGTATTCCCCTCCCTTACTAGCTTTTAAAGCCCTTACCATGAAAAAGTGTTTTTGTGTGTTCTACCATGGAACCTACCCACGCTCTGGCTTTTTCTAGTAATGAAGATTTAGTTTTATTATGTGTCTGATTTAGCTCCAAAGGAAACTTGCTGTGGAAGTGTTAATTTGTCAAAAATTTCACTGATTGTTGATACAGTTTCTCCATCCAATGTATTTCTAGTATAGTTACTTTTGCCATAATGTATTATCAAATGATTTTAAATTCATTTTTTCTGAAGTTACTACTAGATATGTGAATATGGTTGTTATGTGAGTACCGTGAATGTCGCAATTTAACTGATATTGTGGATTTCTGCTCTTTCAGTTTGCATGTAATAAATAATCCATTTGATACGGTTACATAGCGCACATAAAACAAATGATGCACTATTTCTAGAAAAGCAAATTAAGATTAATGAGCAATGCTTAATATTATGTCATTGCAGGAATTTGTGCATTAGTGGAAGCTGTCAGCATGAAACAGACATTTATACTTACATTTTCATGGGATTCCTTCGAATTCTTCAGCTGTGTGAAAAAATGTCAAATATAAAAGGTCTGATATGAAGATGGTTAAAAGAAGTCAAAACTATAGTTCCACTTTTTAATTCTGTAAATATAATCCTGTCTATCAAAGTAGGGAACTTGACCTTTTTTTCCACAAAGGAATTTTTCAGTATCTAGAAACTTCAACCTCAAATTGAAATAGGTCTTGAAAATGTTATAACCAATGAAAGCTCATTCCATATCACTTGTTTTTGGCTGTGCCATTATGAAACAGATTTGTTGAAATAGCTAGTATTTTGCTAGTATTATTTTCTAATACCTAGAAATAGCTAGTATACTTCATCCCATGGTAAGAGGGCAGAGGGGTAATATGGCAACTGGGAATCTGGGGCAAAGTTAATGGAGTTGAGGTTTTGTCAGCTGCTTTTGTTACAGTGGGCACAATATTCTGCAAAATCTTGCAAGTGCCACAGAGTCAGTCACTTGTTAGAAATACGACTGCCTAACCCTAAGGCTGTTTTGGGTCTGGTAGAATAATTACCAGCATTCAACACACATTAATACTGATAAAAGACTTGATTAGATGATTGTATCCCTTTTTGGTGCTCAGACAAGCATCTATCCAGATGCATATACAGATGCTATTTGAGAATTGTATAGCTTATGAAACCATAATTTCCCATCAAGTCTGAAAATATTCAGGTGCGAGAGTGTACCTCTGTATTTCATTTAAGGCTAGACAGCTGACTTGCTTGTCACTGGAATATACTTCTTGGTCCCACAGCATCAGTTCTTGACTTGTCTGGTGCATTGGAAATGCTGACACGCTTTGTAACCCCTGGGGTTCCTGTTTGTGCTCTGTGAGATTTAGTCACAGTGTCCAAAGAGTCAGCATAGTTGTAAATATTCATCGAATACAAGAAATAAAACAAAACCCATGCTTAACCTGTACATACTGAGATTGCATCAGAAACCTGTCTCTGGTCAGTTTACTTTTTTTCTGCAGACTTGACTTCTTTGATTAGAACTTGAGAGAGAGAACTGCCTGCATATAAGTGTGCATCTGCTGCGAGGGTCTAGACAGAAAAGGGTATACTCATAGGAGAAAGTCTAGATAATTTTGTAATTAAAATGAGCATTGTTTCACTTCCTTTGAGACACAAATTCTTTTTGTTAAAACACCTGCTGCCTCCTGTTAGAACACCTCCTGCTACCTTCGACTGACCAAGTGGCTACTTTCTTGTCTCGAGCAGAAGTAAAGCTGTTTCTCTGAAGAACTTCTTTACTGTAAGAGTGACAGAGCACTGGAACAGGTTGCCCAGGGGGGTTGTGGAGTCTCCTACACTGGAGATATTCAAGGCCCGCCTGGACAAGTTCCTGTGTGATGTACTGTAGGTTACCCTGCTCTTGCAGGGGGGTTGGACTAGATGATCTTTTTAGGTCCCTTCCAACCCTTGGGATTCTGTGATTCTCTCTTGCACTGTGCAAGTCTTCAATGGTGCAGCATGCGTGCTCAGTAGTGACCCTTACATTTCCTGCATTGTGTCCCAGAGGCAGCATTGATTGCCTTAGTCCTGTAGAAAATCTCTGGCAAAGTGCGTAGGCAAATCTATATCTTTTTTGATTTCCAGTTCAGCACTGGGGTTAGTTGTTGGTGGCTGTTTTCTGTCAAACTCCATGTGTCTGATGTAAAAGGGCATTGCTCATTCAAATCAGTCGAATGATTTGTTCTGCATCTTTTCTAGTATTTAAACATGTTAAATTATTTATATATAAACATATTCAACTCTGTGTATATTTTTATATGTTTATATTACATTCAGGTTTGCAATTTACTGTGCAGCAATAGTGTGTTTTTGGACTACTCACCAGAATGACCATTTGTAAACTGGTAGATACTTCTAGATGGATGATGACAAAATGTTGCTCTCTGAGTAAAAAATGCTTTATAAATGTTTATTTAAAAAAGCTTTGGGGTGATACATTGTAAGCAACCCTATATGCTTTTAAAAATAAGCTTGTGAATCCGTTTCAGTGCAGTTTCAGGAGAAAAGAACAAACAATGTGGGGAAAAAAAAGAAGGAAATCGTTATTCTGACAGGTCATTGCCGAGTATCACTAAACTGGAATTGAAAAACAGAGATTAGAGCACTGCCCTTCAGAGTTCAGCATCAGCATTATATGGGATATAAATACTGCTATGCTCCTTGTACCTAATGTGAAATTGGGATTCCAATGAATTCAAAGAAGGAAAATGTAGTTTCTGTAGGCATTACATATAAGATGATGAAACATTGTAGCTCTAAAATTAAAAAAATCATAACATTACTTTTATAGCCTGGCTGTTGAAAAACCCCACAGATTTCTTAAAAATGATAAAAATTCTTCAGGGATAAAGAGTGCAAAAATATAATTAATACTTGCATGCCCTCTAATTGACTTTTGTTATGCAGCGAGGACATCTACTGTGGGATTTTTTTTCACATTCATTTTAGAACCTGGGGTGCAGTCACATAGAATTTAAAGTTCTACAACTCAAGAACAAAATGCGTTAGCATTTTCTATTGCTAACACAAGGTTTTCAGTTGCTTCCCCACTAAAAAATGTTCTAAAACATTATAGGAAATCAATATCTATTTTTACAGGTTTGCTTTTAACTGCATCAGCACAATTGTCTAAACCTGAAGTAGTAACATTAGTAAGAGTAAAGTAAGTCTATAATTGAAAGGAAATGTTAAGCCTCTATAACAGAAATCGACAGATACAGAAAAATTCAGAATTAAGCCTGCTTACACACTATAATTCTGGCATAGCTTTAAGTCTTTCCACATGATATGCATTTTACAGCTTTTTCACCACAGCCATTTGGGTTATTGCATCTAGGTAGTAGTAATGACATTAGTGCAAAGCAAAGAGGGAGATGTGGTGCCTTTATGAATCCCCTGCAACATTCAGTGCAGCAGATGGCACTGACCATTACCACCCTGCTCTTGGTTGCCTGACAGAAAATGTCAGCCCTTTCCTTGTAGCAGGAAAGTCCATTTTCCTCTTCTTTTTTTTTTTTTTTTTTTTGTATTAAAAGATGAATGTACATTACCATGAATATTTGTATTTCTATTCTTTTTTCTTTGAGAAATAGCAAGCAGTCTTTAAAGGCTATGTGGCAATTTAGAGGAAGGCGGGGTGCTATACATTTCACCTGCATTTGCTCACCTGCACCAGGCCCTTGAGACCAGCAAAATTGGGTAAGACAGGCTGCACAAGAAACCTGGTGGAGTGATGCCTGAATGCTAATGTTGGTCTTCTGACCGGTGTTGGATGGACTGGTGGGAAACCAGAGATCCGAGGTTCCCATTGCCCTAGCACATGATGTACTTTGCGAGGACATCAGTTTTCTAGCTAGGTCAGGAGCTGAGACCTTGACTATGACGTTTTGTGACATTAGGCTGCATTTTACCTTAGACTGCAAAAGTGGAGAGCTGCAGTGCTCTCTGAGTAAAGTTCACCTTTCCCAGCTGGAGGAAGTCCCATCCGTGCTGAGTCATGTGAAGAGGAAGGGATAGAGCTGCTAAGTGGTAAGTTGGGAGAAGGCCTGAACAAAGAGCTTGGGTGCTATAGGGGTGGTGGGTCCCTGCAGAGGGGCCAGCACATCCCATCAAGTCTGACTGGGCTGCAGCCACATTGTGGGTAGACTTGTCAGCCCTGAAACTCATGGATCCCTAAGGAGCAGAGAAACTACATTTCCCTACAAGCAGATGGTGGACTTAGTCACCTTACCTGCCTCTGCCATGGTTCCTCCATTTGTATAATCAGTCTAGGCATAAGTTTTGTTCTACTAAAAGAGCTCTGGTTTCCATTGAAGGAAGCAGTGTGTAAAAGTGAACTATTTTAGCTACCTTGTGGTACTGTTTGTCACAGCTTTGTGTCAAGTGAAGTGTTTCTGAGGTGTGGAAAACAAAAACTTTGATATTAGAATATATTCATTTATGTCTATTGAAGAGAAAACCAAACTTTCAGGAAGATTTGAACATTTTTATTTAAAAAAGTTAAGATCGTATCTTAGTAAGTGTGAAAAGGTAGTTGTGAGATAAAGGTATTACAAAGACAAGTGGAGAACAGTAGATGCATGAAGACGGCTTTCCTTAGAAAGCAGCTTTGGGACATTTGTAGCAGAATTTATCTCTTCAACTTAGAGGGTTTTGTTTTAACAATTTTTTCTTATAAAACGGTGCTGAATTTACAGTAGTAAATGAGAAAGTTGTTTTGCTGAGCACATGCATAAACAGTCAAATCTCTCAGGCTATGGTCTACTTTGTATTCATCTAGTCCATCACAAAGATGTTCATCACTGCAATATCTCAGAGCTGAGATATGGGACATGAAAGGTACCCTCCAGTCAATTTTGTAGGCTAATGCATTGTTACAACAATCAGTAACGTGTTCAAACTCGTAACAGTTGGGCATTTAATTGCCTCAGATTTAATCCAAACAAAGATCTGTGAGAAACCAGTATTGCAACATTCTTGTTATAGTAGATGTTGACTTTCGCTCTTAGCTGTTTAGTTTATTGTTGACTTATTGTAGCAAAATGGAATGAACTTATTTAACTTTATTTGTTTATGTCATGCTATCTGGGAAATATTATCGTAAAACATTTTAGGAGCATTTATTTCCAAATAAAAATATGACCAAGTAAATATGAACAGATGTCTTCTGCCTTTTAATACTTATTTTGTAGAAAACCTTTGATTTCAGTCAGGACAACATTAGCATTAGTTCAGCCTAGTTGAACAAAACCACTTTAAAAAGTATTTTTAATTGATTATAGAATCACTTGTGAACAGGAAAACAAATGTCTAGAAACCTTACCAGCTACTAGGGTGTATTCACAGCCGAATATTATGTGCTGAAGGTAAGAGATGGAAGGATTTTTCATTGGTTTTGTGTTCTGAAGATGACTTTTAAAGATTACCCAATGCCTTTAAACTCAGCCCAGCACAAGACCTATTGTGTGAGATGCCCAGGCCAGGACAACAGATGACAGAGGCACTGTGACACAGATACTTTTTGTAGGAATGCCCCGTCTTCTTTTTTTCCTTCTGTTCATTATTCGGGGTTCATTTGGAATTATATTTTCAGAAGAATAAGGTGGTTTCTTTGCTTTTCCTTCCCCTTTTTCTGTTATGTGTGTGAGTACCTTGGGACCTCTGTTAGAGATGTCTTTATTGATAAAAAATTAAGAAGCGTTTTAATAGAGTTTCAGAGTCAAAATAGTTTGTCCCTTGTTCTGCAGGTGAATGTGAAACAGCGAACTGATCCACCTTACTCAGTGCTACGGAAGTGAACTAGAGCAGCCTGCACCTTGCTCCTGCTTGTCCCCAGCAAAGAATTTAGAGCAGGACTACCATACATGTTTCCTGTATTTCTTGCTTATATTTTTGAGGTCAAAGAGGATGAACGGATATGCAGCAGCAATCAGTTTTATCTGGATATATACATTTCATGACAACTTTAATCTTTTGAGTTGGCTGAGATCTGGATTCTTCCCTGCAAAAGCCTGTTTGCTTCCATGGTACTTCCTTGGTCACTGGTACAGCAGAGTAAGCACTCCTTGATACTCTCCCAGCCCCATGATGGCAGTTGCTGGCATTGCTCTACTGTGTGTGCCTCGGACCATGCAGCCGTTTGGTAGGGTGATGCTAAGAGAAGATAAAAAGCATCTAATTTTGCATTTTTCCATGTGAATATACTGCATAGCTCAGTCATGCTGAGAATATAAAGGTCATTCTTGTTCTGTTAAATGAGTTTTATGTTCTGATTACCAGAGCAGAATTAAATTTCTCTCTAGCTTTTCTTTTTTTTGTTTGGAATCAGACTCTTACATTGACTTTCAAACGTTTCCTTACTGTTGCCTTAGTTTTCTTTCTACACACAGAAACACAGGCAGAGAAATGCTAGACTTTCCTTAAGAATCTCTGCAATCTGCATTAATGCTTCTAGCAAAAGGCATTGCATATCATGTGAAAAGGTTAGCTGTGAAGCAGAACAGCTTTTAATTACTGCATTTGTCTTGAGCTCACTGGAGGCTTTCAATCCAATCTTTAATTGAAATGTTTAGTTTCATTTTGCCAACTTTGGGTACTTGTGAGCACAGGCTGCTCGCGTAGGTGTTAGAGGCGACACTTCAGGAGGAAACAATTCCAATTTTTTCCGAAATCAGGAAGTGACTTTAATAATGTTTTCAGAGTTTCTACTGAGTTGAATGTTTCCTTCCTTAGTAACATACTTGCTTAGTATGTAGTAGTTATATGAGCATATGTATAGTAGATACAATACAGTGACAATAAATTGATCCGTCTGAACACAAAAGCAACTGCTCTGCTATTAAAAATCCCTAGAAAATTTAGAGAAGCTGATGGTCTAAGTCATTGTTGTGTCTCTTGAAAGGGCTCACATTTTAGAAGTCCTGGTAGGTAGAACCTGAGAATCTCTGCTTCCCAGAAGTGTGAAGTTATCTTTTCTAGCCCGGGACTGCAGTGAGTTTTCATGTTTAATTTTGTGTCTAGAAAATGTATTTTGATTTCACATTGAATTTTACCCAGTCTGAAGACAGGCAAAGTAACTTGCTGAAAAGCAATACTGAGGTGGAGAAAGAAACAGCGTATCTGTACCTTTAAAGACAGATTGAAGGGTAAAAATAGCGGGTGTTTGATTTTGAAAATAGCTTACTGTTTACAATCTTAGGTGCAATCTGCTGAGTGCAATAACCTCATTCAGCCCAGAGCTTCAACACTAATCTCTCCTGGTTTATCCCTTTTTATGCTGAGAGCACCTTTGTCACTAAATGCCATTAACATTGTTTCTGTATCAGTCTGAGATGTAAGTAAGTATGCCTATGTTGTAGTAGGCAATTGCTGTTAGTTACACATTCATGGATTAAAAAGCTCTCTTCCTTAAGGAAGCCAATACATTGTTAATAACCCTGTCATGTTGGCAATAGACAGTTCATGCACGATAAAAAGGAGGTGAATATTTTTCTTTTAAAATAAGAGAAATTAAAAGAAATTATCAAAGGGAAAAAACAGCACTTGCAATAAGTGAGTACATAGCTCCCCTGAACAGAATATAAGCATACCATTTTGCTACAAGGTTCTATGAGTTTGCTAGTACATGTATATACATGTAAAGTGTTTCAGGACCTGGTCTTCATTTCATGTGACAGTTATAGACAATTAAAATAGATGTTCTTGGTATTATATATACATACATTTTTACTCAATACAATTGAAATATATAACAAGAGAGATTTAACATACATGTAGAATAGAATTATTTTCACCTAGAGACATGTGAGGACAAAATTATATTAAAACTATGGAAATTAAAGAATTAAGACACCGTACAAAGTGTGTTTAAAAGTACTTTCTTCACTAATAGCTTCTGAAAATAAAGTTAATGTGTTCATTGATATGCAGGCTTTTATAACGGACAAAGTAGTGTGTGGGACTTGGCAAGAAAGCAGGTCAGTAGGTGGTTGATTATGGAACATGATTATTTTGTCTGTACAGTGTCTCAAAAGAGCACATATTTAATGACTCTTGAAGGTGGATGTTCTGATGACGATTTATAGTGCTTTCTTAATGATTAAAATGCTCTGTAGCCTAGCTAGATTAGGCTGTCCTGAAACTCTAAGACCGCAATGAACAGAAGCAGCATGCCTGTGTCGCAGCGTCTCTTACTCTTCTTGCAGCTCAGGCACCTCTGCGTTTCAGAACTTTTCCTGTGCATGCTTCTTGCTGTTGGTGAGTTCACGGTTCATGGCAGAACCACAGGCTCCCCTGAAGCACAACACTTACTGAGAAACAGATGCAATTGCATGGGGTTTGGGGAACACCATCGCTGTGCCCTGCCTATTGGTTTGGAAACCAAGCTGCCTGAGGGAAGACTTTAGGCTCTTCAACCCGTGCTTGTTTGCTTCATGAGCAGATTCACTGTGCTTCTACCCTCAGGGACTTTATCTTACTCTTTATTTTCTGTTTGTTTGTTTTTGGAAATGTGCTGCACTTACCCGAGTCAATGAGGTTCCACTGGCAGTGTCAGAGAAACCCCAGTGCATGCAGCATTAAAATGAAGTACTTGTAGAAAGCCTCTCTGCAAGTGCTTGAGAAGTTCAGCTGTGAGCATCATGATTGTTACTAATTGCACAGTCCAATCACAGCAGCACTTACAAATAGATGAAAGAATAATTAGCAGAAACTGTAAGAAGGCTCCTTAACACCATATGTTCTTAATATTACTGTATTTTTCTGGCCAAGAATTAAAGTAGCTACTTAGAACTTTTCTTCATTGTTCACTCTATGTTGCATGTACGTATAGGTAAGAAGTGCTATTTCACAAAAAGTTAAGGTATATTTATACAAGAACATGTAAAATTCCAATTCTGTGAAGCTAGGGTTTCTTTTCACATTAAGTTTTACTCTGCTTTGCTGTGTATTCTTGCTTATTGAAGAGATTGCTGTACAACACAGGGACCAAGTTTTAAATGGGTCTGATGGGCAAAGCCAAATGTGCAATGGGAGATGCGTGTCTTTGTAGACTGGTGTTTAAGTTATTGTTCTTGGGGACAAAGCAATGTCCTTTACGCTTCCTGTCAGACAGCAGCAGCACTGGCACTTGGAATGACATCTTATTCTTTTAATTCTTTGATAGAATGTCTTATTTGCTACCGTAAAAATGATTGGGTCAAGGCAACTGTTGATGCTGCAGATGATCTCTGTGACTTCATAAATGACACTTACTGTGCTTATGTTCCTACAGGGAGGTTGACAATTAATTTTGTAAATTAGTAGCACCATCATCATAACATGGTAAGGTATGAAAGAAACAGCAAATACGACCATAGCAGCTGAAATCAGTAACAGAGGTCTAATCAGTCTATTCCTTCTTTGCTGGCGTTTACTGAGTTGTAGTAGTGCTTTGAGAGTCAACATATAGCATGTAAAGATGACTGTGACTGGAATTAGGAATCTCAATACAACCTTGGAGAGTGTGAAAGGCACTACAAATTGTAAAGGTCCGTCTGCACCATCTAGGGAATCTATGATGGCATGTTGTCTTCCAGCTGCAACTGTGTAGTAGATCTCTGGCATCGATGCAATCACTATGAAGATCCATACTGCAATGGTACAAAACATGGCCTTTCTTTTGTCCCACCATGTTAACGAAGTGATAGGATGGACAGCGCCTACATATCTGTCAAAACTGATGAGTGTCAGGAAATAGACACTTCCGTAGATGTTAATACTAAAAAACAGTGTTATGGTCTGATAAAATGTTTGGCTGGAAAAGACAGTTAACTTCTGGAGACTATAATATACTGAAAAGGGTGCCATGAGAGTCCAAGTAAAGTCACACAGTGCCAGGTTAAAGAGAAATATGGTGTTGGTCGTCCATGTCTTCGTGCAGTACACATAATGTTGAAGTGCAAGTATATTGCCTAGAAATCCTACTAATAAAGTGAAAAGGCAAACCAGAATCAGCAAATAACAATACCACTCCAGCTTAAGATTTCTGTTGCAAAGGAGAATAGTGCATGTACCATTCACCGTCTTTCCATAGAGTGTGCCTGAAGGGAAAAAAAACCAACAGCTTTCAAATAAAAATTGAATTAGACTTACTGAATGTAAAATTCAAAATTTTTGAGTTAAACCCAGGATGCTTGAATTGGCAAAACAATTCAGAATATGGTATGGTGTACAGGCTCTACTCTATCTGAAAAAATAAAAATGTAAATTCAAAGTAGGTAACACTTAAAGCTTACTCTACACCACCACCACCACAAACAGGTATTCATGAGCTATATTCATGAACTATTCATTTATTCAAACCTTCGTATTCTTTCCTGTCTAATATTTAGTGTAGTGTGCAATAGATGAAAGCATACACCCTCAGCAACAGCAGCATCCCCTCACCACTAATGTGTCTATGTCTGCCTTTGGAAAAAGCAGAAGAGAGGACAGGTGGACAGCAATTGCCCACACTCGTTCCGTTTTTGCTTTGGTTGCCTTGAGTGTCCATACTGGGCCTAGAGGCATGTGTAATATGGGCCTCTGTGTGGTAGGCTGCGACTTGGATCCAAAAGACAGCGCTGGAACAAATCAGGATGAAAACCTGCCTGTAATGGGGGCCACAGCAACCTGTCCATCTAAACCTCTGGATTTTTATTTGTTATTATTTTTATATTTTTATTCTATTTTTATTTGACTTTCTTCTCTAAATGAATGTCCCAGGCCAAAGCCACTGTGCTTATGGCAGGGTTAGAGAGAATTCATTTCGTCTCACTCCTTATGGCCAGGGTTGTATCAATGCCCATTATGGAATATCTGGAATATAGATTTGCAGTGTATTTTTCCAAACCAGGTTTTTATGCTTGTAAAGTCTTACATTTACTCTCAATGATTTTGTACTCCTCCTAATAAAAGACAAAGTAAGCTCTGGAATATTCTTTTAGAACGAGCTGTCACTACCTGCAGCTGTTCTGTTTCTAGAACCTCTCTCCAAACAATGCAGCAGATGCCAGGAGCCTTGTATGAAGGTTATTCAAGTAGCCGTTTGTAGATCAGAGTCCACTACAGTGCTTGATGGGATGACAGGGTGGAATTTTATTCACTGCAAACCACACTTTAAATACAAGAAAACTTTTTCAAAACGCTATTGATTCCTTCAAAATTTTCAAACAGCTTCAACGATGCAGTTGATAGTAGTGGCTTTTTTGAACATAATGTGTTTTGCTTTTGTGTCAGCCTTAGTACAATATGAGTTTTCCAAAGGTATATTCACACACACAGGTCAAAACACAACAAACAGTAGCTACAATGAAGACCTGCTAAATAGAGACTGCATTATTGTGCTTTGCAAATTCATTCAGTTCACCTAGTTCACGTCAGTGAGCTGACGAAAAGCTACTAGACCGTACTCAACAAATTTAGGAAGGAGAGTTATTTCTCTAAAAGCTCAGCCATAAAAGCAGTTAAATGACTTTCCAGGAAGTTAATATGGCTAGAAAGCCATCTGTTCTACTCACAGTGTATTTCACAGGTGGAGAATGTTTGCTCTCCAAATTTATTTTGTTAAGTATCGAAGCATTATACTTTAACCCAGGATAGATGTACTCTTTCTCTTTCCCTACTCTTCTCCATAGCCTTTGTGAATATAAAAAGTTACACAAACCGTGTAATTTTTGTTCTTCAGCTGAATTTTATAAGATATCCCTGTAAACTCATTAAAATGTAGCCACTCTAGTAGGTACAATATAGTTAAGTAATATTTTCTTCTTATGCATTCAATTAAAAGGGGTTTGACTATATAGAGGAAAGTTATCTTTTCCTAAAATACTCTTGGCCAGAGGTCACATGTGCTTTGAATTAAATTGTGTTTCCTGCTTCTTTACCTTCCTTTTCAATAGTTACAAATGAAGGCACTAAACACTAGATTCCAAGTTATATTGGCAGTATAAATAAGCCCTTAACTGGCTATAAACATCACAGCCATAGCTGCATGAGGGAGTTGAAATGCCGGGTTCTTGATCTCATCAAGCTCATGGAAAAGGAATATATGTAGGTCTAAATGGAGGGAGGCAGGCAGCTGTGCCCCCTGCTCCACTTTGCTGCAGGTTGGTGAGATAAAGCCTGGATGTGTAGCATTGTAACTGTATTAGGAACTAAAAAATCCCCTATCCTCTTCATCACCTTCAGTTCACTGGGCTGCACTCAGGGTTGAACTATATGAAGGCAGTCTTGTAGCTGGAGGGGCTGGAACTCCACAGCTGAGTAAGATGCATTTGGAACTCAGAGAGTCGTTAGAAGGTATGTGTTTGTGTAAGCATTTGCCATGTGTCTACCTCGGGATTTGTATTTGAATTTTCTAAAATACTCTGTCTCGTACTAATTCTTTGTATTATAGTAGAGCTGGGGCTGTTCAGCCTGGAGAGGAGAAGGCTGCGTGGAGACCTCAGAGCAGCCTTCCAGTACCTGAAGGGGGCCTATGAGGATGCTGGGGAGGGACTCTTCATTAGGGACTGTAGTGATAGGACAAGGGGTAATGGGTGAAAGCTTAAACAGGGGAAGTTTAGGTTGGATATAAGGAGGAAATTCTTTCCTGTTAGGGTGGTGAGGCACTGGAATGGGTTGTCCAGGGAGGCTGTGAGTGCTCCATCCCTGGCAGTGTTCAAGGCCAGGTATGGACGAAGCCTTGGGTGAGATGGTTTAGTGTGAGGTGTCCCTGCCCATGGCAGGGGGGTTGGAACTAGATGATCTTGAGGTCCTTTCCAACCCTAACTATTCTATGATTCTATGATTCTAAGGCAAGACTAGATTCTTGAAACAGTGTGTTTTCCAGTTGATGTGAGTGACTTACAGCGTGGACACAGGGGAACAGATATGCAGAGATAAAACGAACACCTTTCCCGAGGTTACATAATAAGCAAGAGAAGAACAAAAGGGGTTTGACCCCAAGCTCTGTGACCCCAAGAACTTGTTGTCTTCCACCAGAAGAATTTGAAGCCTTGTACAATAAGAGAACAGTTTCACTAAGTGTGGGAATACAGTCAACATGCCCTGTTGTAACCTGAGGCCATGCGAGCTACCCTTATGTCCAGACCTGCATATGTATGGTAGTGATTTTCTGAAGTGATTTTTTTTTTATGTCAGAAAATGGCAAGATTTCTGTCTCCCGTCTTAGCCCCAGCAGAATGATTCAAGATACAGGATGTGACGTGATTGTCTTCACAGCTCAAAATCCTGCACCTGTAGTTTAAGAAAACTTTCTGAACATTGCTGTGCTCACTGCTTACTCCATGTACTCTTAAACAAGGCCAGCCACCACACATACACACTTCTTAGCAGTGGCAGAACGGGCAACAGCAGCGTGACGTTATGCTGTGACAGATGATTAGCTGCATATATTGTTAGTGATGACTAAGAACAGACTTGCCAGACTCTGAGGAAAGTAGGATTGGGTTTTCAAGGCTAAAAAGTAGTTCTAATTTATTGAGATTAACTCTTCAGCTGAACAGTTTCAGCCACTGATGGAGATGTCCACGGACATTAAGTGGACAGAAAGAGCAACCACATGATGGGGCATCCAGAATTAAAGGAATACCTCTGATTCAGTGAAGGGCTTGGTATTAAAATACTAAACATATGCCTAAGAAAGGGTTGAAGTTTACAAGCTCCATCACTCAATTGAGTAATTAAGAAAGCATGTTAAATTAATGGGTAAGAATTTCATGTTTCTCTTGTTTCTGTTTCTGCAGTCTAATGAATCCAACCATCCTACGGGCTGGGGATCTAAAGGTGCTAGAAAAGCTTTAGTTTTTAAAAAAGTTACCTGTTTTACTCAGGTTTCATATCTGCCTATTGGGTTGTCTCTTCTCCTGTCCTTAAAGAAGCATGGCTTAGATCTGTGACTCTGACAAGGAGTTATCTACAAGCTGCTCTGTCATTGTCCCCAGTAGCACCTACACACTCTTACAGAAAGTCAATCAGGTTTCAGCTGATGACCTGGTTGGTTGCAGGGCCCTAAATCTTGAAGTCTCTCCTAGCCTGTGTTCCCCTTGTACGTGTGATATGGCCTCCAAAATCCTGGAGAAGATGGAAGACCTTGTTTCAGTTAAAAAATGCTTTTTGAGGAAACTTCATTTGCAGCTAGGCAGCATTGTGTCACAGAAATGAATCTTTATTTGTGTATATAGCTAATTGTAGTTCGCAGTTTGTTGCTGGTAGTCATTCATATAGCATTTAACTTGTAAAGTTCCATTAGGTTTAGCATGTCTGCTTATTAAAAAAATACCTGATTTTGTATGTGTAAATATATCCTAGGAACCATAATCCTTCCTGTCATACCTATAGGGTTTTTGGACATTTTTAACAAAGTCATAATACGCAACTAATTTGGCCTGAAGGGAAAAAACCCAAGCCAACAAAAAACAACAACAAAGTTAAGCTGATTTAACAGCTTATTTTATGTAATTTTATTCCTTATCTAGTCTCATTGTCCCTTGCTCCTTTTTGCTTGCTATTCTTTATGGTAGAAGCCCTAATTTTACATGAATTGTTTTTTTTTTTGTTGTTGTTGTTGCTGTTGCTTTTTGTTTCTTTGTTTGTTCGGGATCACTCTGAGAATTTTGTTTGCCTGTTTCCAACTATGTTTTAATGTAGTACAAATCTGTTCCAGTTACCAGACAGGTTTTCCATATCACACCCCAATATATTTCACTGCTTTCAAAGTGTACCTTTTCAGGTAATTTTATCAAATCAATAAAGCATTATACAGTGAGTCCTAAGTTTTGTTATAAAAATATCATGCATCATTTGCATTTTTTACATTAACGTGTTACCTGTTAGGTAATCATTTCATGCATTCCCTTTTTACATTCAGCTGAGTTGATGTGCAAGGATATATAATGCAATGTGAGTATTAAGTGGAGCATTTCACATATTTTAGTTCAACTGCATTTAGCATATTATAGCTACCAGTACGATGGAAATAATAAGCAATATACAGCAGTATTTGTATGCAATTAGTTAAGTAGCTTGCGCTAATACCAAATTCCTTTCCTGTTAATGACTCAGTCATTACTGTGATTAAGCTACTATTTCTCTGATTAAAAAAATATGTTCATGTACTTACTTGAGAGCTAATGCTATATGGCAAACATAAAGTACAGTAGAAGGATAGTTAAAGTGTAAGAATTTGCCTACAATATACAACATTTGTGAAAAAGAATTTAAAACAATACAAAATTTGTACATATGTGTACTTATTAATCAGTGTGTAATGGCTAAATAGGAAAAAATATATTGCTTTGGAGAATGCAGGTGCAATGAATACTTAATAAATCATCCTCTTACCTGTTTTAGAAATGGTGTAGTTATCTATTATACAGAAGTCCAGATTCATGTCTGTGCTTTTCCTCTCCATTAATCTGGACCTTCTAAAATCACAACTCTATTGTGCAAGTACTATTTTTAATCCAAGGTGTTGGTAATATTCCATATGCAACGGCAGCTCTTAAGAGAGCAGGTATCAAACTGCAAGGGAGATACCTTTTATCATTAAGCTCCTCCTCTCAGTAAGTCAGGATAAATTGCTATTGCCATAGTAGCCACTGCTTGCTTTTTAGGGAAGGACAGACTTACTGCCTATCCTCAGTCTAGCTAGGCCTGGGGCTGCCACTGTTTCGAGCAGTGAAAGAGAAGAAAAGTACAGGGGCTTGGGGCATGTGTGTGTGTGTTTGCACTTTCCTTTTCTTTCCCCTTCTCCACTGCCAGAATTCTTATTGTTGCTGCCCTACTACTAAACTGATTCACGGAACCTATGTTTCTCCTGCCCCATCGCAGAGCTTGGTTCACTCTGCCTACCTATCACTTATCCTGCATCATGGTTCCCACCTCATTCCAAAATCTCAGCCCTGTCAGCGATTGCCCATGCTCCAACTGTGCTTACTCCAGAGCTCAAATCCTACGTACCACTTCAGCCCATGTCTGCCCCACATCCTCCAGCCTTTCTGGCCCAAACCTGCCTCTCCAGTCTTCAGCAGCACACACCAGTCCTGGGATCGTCCTGTTTCATTCCCTGAATGAACACCTCACATGTTTAT
This sequence comes from Lathamus discolor, assembly GCF_037157495.1. Lineage (NCBI taxonomy): Eukaryota > Metazoa > Chordata > Aves > Psittaciformes > Psittacidae > Lathamus > Lathamus discolor. The sequence continues at coordinate 11,793,504 of NC_088884.1, read as the reverse complement.
AATTTCCCTCACAGCTTTCCCACATGTCCAGCCTTAACCCGTGCTCAAACTGGACTTTGCAGTTAAACAGCAGTTCCTAGAGATTGCTTCTCTCGATCCCACACCATTCCACGTCAGTCTGCTATATCACCTGTCGTGGTTTAAACCGATCCACACAGCTTGTCCACTCACCGCCCCCTGATCCTCCCTACTCCCGGAGGGATGGGGAGGAGAATCAGGAGAACGTAACTCCCACGGGTTGAGATAAGAACAGCCCAGTAGCTAAGGTATAACACAAACCACTGCTGCTGCCACCAATGATAATATTGACAAGAGAAAATAACAAGAGAATACAATACCACCACCAAATGAGTTTGACCCCCCCAAAAAGAGAGTGTGTCCTTCCAGGTAACTCCCAGTTACCTCCCTGGGCATGACGTGCTGTGGTATGGAATACCTCTTTGGCTAGTTTGGGTCAGGTGTCCTGTCTCTGCTTCCTCCCGGCCTCCCCTCGTCCCCAGCAGAGCATGAGACTCACAGAGTCCTTGGCCAGAATAAACATTACTTAGCAACAATTAAAAACCATCGGTGTTATCAGCTCTCTGCCCAGGCTGGAAGTCAAAACACAGAGCTTGCACCAGTTACTAAGAAGGAGCAAAACGGCTCCTGGTAAAACCAGGACATCACCTCTCTTGAAACTTCCTGTCCAGCTCATCATCTTCCTTCTGTTTTCCCTCTTTTGACATCTTCTAGCCCCTGACTGCACTATCTCATCATTAGATTCTGTCTTTCACCTTACTGCTTGAATTATCAGTTGTCTTCCTCACCAGTCTTGGCTTCTGCTGTGGCAGAAGAGTATGAACAACTGGATTGATGTGCATGATGCTCATCTAGATGAGGAGGAGCTACTATGGCTGAGCTTTAAGAAAGTGGTTGCTAGGAATTCTGATAAGAACAGCGCAAGGAGCTGTACCAGAACTGTAGAGGTCCAGGAGAAAATAAACTTCTAGTGAGTGAATAAACAGTGTTCCTAAAATGTTTGGAGATAAAAGACAAAAGGGGATAGAGTATTCATGTAGAAACAAGTATGGAATCTATAATGGTGCTAAAAGCTAGTAGATATCTTTGGTTTAGGAAAGGAGAGGGCTGAACAAAATGGAGGGATTCAGAAGAGGAAAAGAAGGATGAGAGCAGACATTAAGATCTGAATATTGAATAGAATGTAATTGTATGAGCAGCTGAAAAGGGTAAAGGGCTACAGGAAACAGAGGTGAGAAACACCTGTGTTTATGTTAATGCAGGAGGACAAAGCGAAAAAGGTAAGATGAGAAGACAGAGAAGGAAAGCTTGTCCAGGAAAAATACATTCCTGAAGAAAACATGACAAAATTTCACCTATCACCAGTGTGAGACTCTGCAGAGCTTCCTTCTTAGTGACAGCGTACATCACTATTATTTAAAAAGGCATTCTCTGCAGAATAAAGTGTAACACGTCGCATGATTAAAGTGCTTAGGTCCAAGAAAAACACACAGTATAAGATTCTACATGGGCTCATTTTATTTCCTGATGAAATTAGGGAAGCAAATAATATATGCCAGGGGACATACTTCTGCTTCAAATACTTCACATGAGAAAAGCTTTTTTAAACATGAAAAGGAAAATTATGTATGAATCAGGCACCTTTTTTAGCATTTGAAATTAATTGTAATGGTCTGTAATCTTTCTTAGCATCTCTTAAAAATACCATTATTAGTAATTGCTGTTGCTTTTCTTTCTTTTTTTTGACTTCTTATTCAGTATGTAACATTTGAAAATAGGTTACAGAAGAAATGCGCATAAGGAACTGAGATTTTCTTTATGTTGTAATGGTGAAAAAATATGAAGACTGCAGAAGCTTATTTTGTAATATTGCAGTGAGGCATTATAACTCAGCATTTGACAAATTTTTGGTTAATAAACTGTGGAAGTTGATCAGTCTTTCTGAAGTTGCCTTAATAGTAAAGATAACCACTGTAGCAACTATATTGCTCTTAAACATGTTAAATGTTATCTGCTGGTACAAAGCCCTTTTGAAATCCCACCTGGAAAGTTATGTGTTGTTCTTGATGGGAGTCAAGCACTGAAAAAAATATTTCCACACCTTTACACCATCATTCACCCACTCCTATTTAAATCATTGAAAAGCGGGAACCATTAAAGCCAAGTATAAATTACAAAAGGCAAGGTGGGGAAGATTGCTGTATTGCAGTAAGATTTTTGAGGATAGGACAATAAAATCAATCACGCTCTGACAAACTTGCAATATTACATTTGTGAAATGGCAAGACATTACCGTGAGAATCAGTCATAGCTCTAATACTCTAGGGAATGTTTCGTTCTGTGTGATGCAGTGACAACATTTTGTCTACATATGTGACTAGGAAATTAATAGTAATTACATCATAAGTATGGCTGTAAGCTCTATTCTTTTGTGATATGATGTTTTATGTTATTACTTATGGGCTTAATCAAGTTTTTGGTCTTCTTGTGGTATAATGTAGCAAATGCCTACAATGTAAGAGAGATAATAATAGTACTTTTCACCTTTGTGGATCAAGGACTTGAGAGCAGAGTGTAAACGATTTGTCCATAATGTCATTTGAAGTCTCACTGGTAGAATTTGAAACCGATTCTAAGGCTCCTGGGACTTGCCCAGTCTATGTCACACTCTTCGGTGAGGTCATCCCAGCAGTTCAGTACTATTGGAGTCTAAGACTATTTCAGACTTCCCTATGTTGACATTAAAGCAGACAAGAAAACGTGGCAGCCTTGTACTACTTCACAAAACAGAAGAGCGATAAGAATGCACGGTATTGTTATCTCAGTTTTACTGAGAGGAGAGGTGATTATTTACTTACTACTAACTGTGTGTTTTTGTGTACTTTTGGGCTTAAGCAGGAGTTGTCTTTGACTCAAGGGATGGCATTTCCTCTGATATATGGATTTTCTCTCTAGTCCAAGCAATTTCTTACATCCTCAACTGGTTCTGCAACCACATTCTCACATATGATAAATCACTAATATCATGTCATGTGATATTTAGCCTGATGCTGTCTATAGTCAGTGGAAAGAGACAGGAAGCCATCAAGATTTAATGACTTGTTACTGATCAAGAACTAAATGGCAGTAAATACTGGATCTCAGACAGCTTGGGGTACTTATGGCACTTCAAAATTTATAAATAGATTTGTTTTTCAAAACATCGCTCAAATACCACTAAAAAGCGGCTCTTGCCTTGAGGTCTAGACTAATTCCATGCGATCTTCCCCACCGTGGCATTTTTTTGGAGTGTTAGGATGTAACGATTTCTAGAAAATTTGATGGTTTAGGCAGTTGCCCTTCCAATGCATCACTCCTTCCCGTTTTTGCACTATTGTGCAGCGCAGCTGTTCATTGAGCTTTGGGATCAGCAGGTTGATATTACTAATTCAAAGGAAAGAAAAACCAAAAGATGGTAAATATTCTTTTCTCTACATGGGTCAGTTCTCCACTCCTGTTCAGTTGTGCATGGCTGCTCAGCTTGCTGTGCCAGCTTGAAAGCACAGTGAGTAGAGATATTAATGACTGAAACAGAAACATTGACAGTTCCTTAGCCAGCATGTAAAACCACAGTCACAGTTTGATCAGGTACCACAGACATGATGTGGACTCCTTCAGACCTCCACCTCAGTAAGACTGATTGATTGTAAAAAGCCAAACCAGTTTTTCATCAGTTTGTGGAAGCAACCTTGTGATTTTGTAGGAATAATACCTGTTGACGCTGAACTACAGAAGAGTGTTTTGGCTGCATGATACTAAATCTGTCCTCCACACACACAGTGGAATGATTGGATTTAAGAAGAAATAGTTTAGCACTCTATTTTGGTTTTCTTATTGTGTAAACATGTATTTACTGGCTGACTAAAATATGCTTTCTCATAATATACGCAGGTCAGTTGCTCCGTCTGAAAATGTTTCGAGAGGACCATGGATCTTGGATGACGATGTTCTTCAGTACCATCCTCTTCCTCTTCATTTTTTCTCACATTTATAATCTGTTTCTCATTATGGCTGGGAATATGAGGTAGGTCTCAGAGTTGCTTTTTGTTTCTTTTGCTGTAGAATATATTCTACTGGAAACTTTTCATATTATGCTGCTTTACAGTGAATGAGAGTTTACCAAAATGTAAAAGCACTAGCATTCGCTATCTTTTTTATTCTTCTGTTTCTGACTTTGGGTAGAATAGTAATTTACATGGCTAATTAGCCAAGAGGATTAAAATACCAGTTATAAAAAGTGAGGTCCTAGTCAACATGGTAGCAACAATTACATCAGAGTGCTAATGAACATTGCATGCTTTTTTTATTATTATTTAAAATTCTAGCTCAACAAATTTGAAGTTAGGGCTAGGTAGTTTAACAGTGTAAGCATTACTATGGTGCATACTCAGGAAATTCATAATCAAAGTTGAAAGAAATTGAAACATCCAAACCTGGGGAAGCTCACACTCAAAACACAAATGTATAGTATAGTACTATTTTGGTTATGTATAATAATATTTGCCGATCCAGTTTGTTAGAAATATTCTTTAAAGTCTATTTTTTCCCCCTACGGTGCTCTAACAGGGCAAAGCTATGGTTGGCTGAGGGATGAGCAGCTATCTTTTGATTATGTTTGAGTTTATTTTCTTAATGGAGCTTTTTGTATTAATTTTCTGACTTAAGAATACTTGATTCCTTTTATTATCTCAAAATTAACACCGCTTTCAAGTGTTGATTTACCTGAGAAAGCCTAAATTATTAGTCATATAATGCATACAAAATGGACAAAAATACACAGTCGTGTTGTTTATGAAAGGCAGGATAGCATCTGAGGAGTTTCTAGCAAGGAATAAGAAACACAACATATATATGAGTTGACAAACAGTGCGCATAATTAAATGACTTGTCTTAGCAGAATCATACTAACAAGAGTCTGGGGAAGAGTTATTTAATGGGCCCTAATGTGATGTGTTGCAGATCTTAAGTGTGCCATCAAAAATATTCAGTGTATAAAGTCTTGTTAACAGTGTGACACAGACCAAAAGATGGGTTGGAAGCAGACTGGGTGTCACTGGATAAACGTAAAGGTAGAGCAGTTGGGCTAATCATGAGATTATGACATGAAGACTACATGTATTGATTCAAGCAAGGCAGATAAAGCAGCAGAATAACTGAGTGGTTTAGGAAATGATCACAGTAATGATGTAGTAAATATGAATACGAGCCCAATAAGAGGCAAAATAATCATCCCTGAAATGAGGAGGGTAGGAGCAATGCAGGTTTCTGGCTTCCCTGTTTACACAGTTATACTATTATTGGTATTATGTCAAGATTTATATTTGGTATTTCTAATGCTCTATAAACTATAACTAGCTGTTAGACAAAGCATTAATGATTTTGAAAGCTTAAATCATGTCTAGAAATCAGAGTTCATTTCTTTTTGTCAACATTCCTGGTTCCCATATCTGTTACAAGCTTCCATTAGCTGCCCTGAAGAGATTGCGTGGCAATCAGTGTCCATGTTCTTGGAAATAGGTGCAGCCTAGTACTGAAATAGCAGATGTCAGTCAGTCTGCCTTCTTGCTTTCTGCAGGGTGAAGCCTCTCCTTTCCTGGAGCTTATGCCCTAGCCCTAGATTTGTTGTGATTGTTTTGGGAAGCTGACTGTGCTTTGCTCAAGGAATCACACTGCCTTTTTCGAAGTGGACTGAAGGCTTCTTACAGTCATTTTGGGTGTCCATTCCAGCAAAAAGACAGCAAGCAGATACGAAACATACAGTTTCAGTCTCAGACTTCACAGTGTAAGCCATCAGTCAAACAGATCCCTCGGATCAGTTCTCTGAGATCAGGCAGAACAATGTGTAGTACTTTTGCAAGGGAGTTTCTACAACAAACATCATCAAAGCCAACTACTTCATGTTGCCATAATAAAGCATTTCAGGGACTGGATTATTTTTCCCTCAGTAAATGTAATCCTTATGAAAGCTGTTTGCTTCATGGTTTATGCTTGGGTGCAGAAGAACACCTCTGACTATGCCTTTTGCCACAGTGCCTTACTGAAATGACTGACACCAGGGAGACTGGCTTCCAGGATAAAGGTCAGAGTCTGCCTCTATGGAGGTTACAGTCTTTGTAGAGACAAGCTGACATTCGTGCCTATGGACCCCTATGAAACACAAGCATCTAGAATATACATCTTCGTAATAGAAGGGCTATGAAAGCCTTACAGTTACTCTCTACAGGACTGAGGGAAAAACGTTTGCATGTGCTTGCTCCTTGCCCTCTCTGTGTTTCAGCTTGCCCTGTGTGCTGGCAGGAAAGTGATTTTGACAATTTTCTTTATGTCAGATATTTGGCTTCATCAATAAAAATCCCTTTGTGGCTCACAAGTAGGAGAATCACACATCTTGCATATGCATGCCAGCATGGATGATGACAGCAGAAGTGATATCTTGTTTAGGGCTTGAGAAGCCTGTGCCAGGAGAGCTTTAAAGCTCTGTCATGTTACCATCTCTAAAAAGGTATCTTTTACGGTAGCCAAGATTGTTTTGCTGGGTTTTTTTAAAGCATTTTTAAAGACACTTGAAGTGTCTTAGTGTGGCAAGCCTAAAAAATGTGATTGTGTTCCTTGATGGAAAGAGCAAAAGCTGAATAAATTGTAGTATTTGAAGACATGTTATACAGCTCTTTGCTGAGCAAAAGTGTGACTATCTGAACTGAAAATAGTGTGACAGATTGGAATGTATATTTTTAAATTTCAAGTCCCTCTTCTCTTCAGTGACATTTCTTTTGAGGGACTTCATGGTTTATGGCACTGACCCCACTGTACATTAGGTTATTGCTCTTGTAGTTAGAGCTGAACATCTGGTGAGGAAACATGTCTGAAAAGCTGTCGGAGAATGATTTGCAGCTCTTCTTTCTTACTCATTTCTCATTTCTTTCTTACTTATTCTCATTCCTGGAAACAATAAGCAGAAGCTGAGCTGGGCGCAGGGTGAGTTTGTGTAACTGTTTGAAGGCCCTGTGGGGTTGAGGCACAAGCTTCAGGAGTGAGGTGTTTGGTCTGTTTTGTCTTTCTCCGCAAAAAAGATGTAGAGTAGAGAGGCTAAATGTGAAAATGATTCAGAAGTAGAACAGTTTCAGTCATTACTCAGGCTTAGGTTTAGAGGACACCGGAGAGCGTAAAAAGACAGGTCAGACAGAACAGAGCAGAGGCCGTTAGAAAGCAAGCCTGGTCAAGGCGGCTGTGAGAATAATGCAGAAAAAGTTGTTCCTGCAAGAGCCAGAGTAAACTTAAGTAGTGTTTTATGCTCAAATAAGGAGAGGAGATTGATTTTGGAATAGTTCTAATACTTGAGGAACAGCTAAACCAATTGTAGAGGATCAGAAAACATTATCTGTGTGGTGCCAGAGGCTGAACTGTGCAGTGGGAATGAAACCATTAAATTTGCTCTGTAATTCAGATTTTAAGTTTTTGAAGTAGCAGAAGGGCACTGCTGATTACATCTGCTCAGGGGGTACGTGTCTGTTAGACAGTGATACCATACACTGAAAGGGACTGTAACGACACAGTGTGAAGTACGTTGGCCTGGGGATCTCCTGTTCATGCTATGAGTCTTGTGGTGGGTTTGAGCATACAAGCACAAGTACAATTTCTATCACATTGCGATCCGTCACGCTTGTGCACAGTGGTCCACCAGGTTTGTGTGCAGTGGTTCTCTGCACAACAAGGGCAGGCAGCCTTGCGAAGCAGCTAGCTGCCATTTAAAGTAGTCCTTTGTGTCAAATCTGTCCCTGTCACTTTGCCTGCTCCAACTATTCTTCGCTCTCATGTGGCTAAAAAAGCATCTCTCCATGCTTTGTCCCACACCCACACACCGCTGTGGGTGCTTGTTTGGGGTCTTAATTCATACTCAGCACTATTTCTATCAACACAGACCTGCATATAGTGAATAGAAATTTTTTTCTGTGGTTATAGAGAATAAGAAGATAGAAGCCCTTTTGTGGTACCCATTTTCTGCCTTGGTGGTCTCTCTCAGAAACGGCTATTGACTCCTGTCACTTCATTGTAATATTCTTCAACCAGTGTTCTGAAGAGATGGGACCTATTTGCTTGGGAGCTGAACCAGAGCTTTGCCAGTGGTCACTGAGCGAGTCTGAGAGATGTGATGGGGAGATGTGATGATGATCAGTGGCTGCACCCAGTCACACAGTTAAGGCTACGAACACACTCTGGGGTCCAGCCCTCTGCAATGGCCAAGTCGCCATCTGTCCATGTGCCTGTCCAAGGGGGTTATTGCACAACCTTCTGGGAGCATTGTGTGCAGTGATCGTGCCTGGGGTTGCCCTACCTAGTCCTGAGCAGTGTGATCTTGTTCATACAGTCCTGAGCAGGGGATTATTCTCCAAATACTATGCCAAGTGCAAGGTCCTACACCTGGGCCGGAGCAATCCCAGGCACAGCTACAGGTCGGGCAAAGAAGAGATTCAGAGCAGCCCTGCGGAGAAGGACTTGGGGGTGCTGGCCGATGAGAAAATGAACATGGGCTGGCTTCAGTGTGCGCTCGCAGCCCAGAAAGCCAACCGTATCCTGGGCTGCATCAAAAGGAGCGTGACCAGCAGGTTGAAGGAGGTGATCCTGCCCCTCTACTCTGCTCTTGTGAGACCTCACCTGGAGTATTGTGTGCAGTTCTGGTGTCCTCAACATAAAAAGGACATGGAACTGCTGGAACAAGTCCAGAGGAGGCCACGAGGATGATCAGGGAACTGGAGCACCTCCTGTATGAAGATAGGCTGAGGAAGTTGGGGCTGTTCAGCCTGGAGAAGAGAAGGCTGCTTGGAGACCTCATAGCAGCCTTCCAGTACCTGAAGGGGGCCTATAGGGATGCTGGGGAGGGACTCTTCATTAGGGACTGTAGTGACAGGACAAGGGGTAACGGGTTAAAACTTAAACAGGGGAAGTTTAGATTGGATATAAGGAGGAAATTCTTTCCTGTTAGGGTGGTGAGACACTGGAATGGGTTGCCCAGGTAGCTGTGAATGCTCCATCCCTGGCAGTGTTCAAGGCCAGATTGGACGAAGCCTTGGGTGAGATGGTTTAGTGTGAGGTGTCCCTGCCCATGGCAGGGGGGTTGGAACTAGATGATCTTGAGGTCCTTTCCAACCCTAACTATTCTATGATTCTATGAAATACTTTCATTATCTCTGGAAATACAAATTATATCCTTTAAGTGCTTATGATACCTTGTGCTGGATGCTGTTAATAGCACACAGCCAATAACGTTGGCCAAGCCAAAGTTTCTGGTAAAAGCAGTAAAATGTATTGAGCAGGAGTGCTATTGAACATTTGTAGCAAACCCAAACCTCTTATATGCAAAAGTAGCTCAGAGCCCAGCTTGACAATATAAAACCCTCAGAGGGCTGAACAAGCAAATAGTTTTGCAGAGGGAAATTCTGCAAAGGGTCAACATCGCCACCTAGCCTGAAGACTTTCCTAAAACATTTCAATTGCTGGAGTTCGCATGTTGAAAGGTAACAGGGACATTGTGAGAATAGCAATTTTATGGTAATGTTTTATGGCATTGCGTGGTTTAAAAAGAAAAAAAAGACAAACTTCATCAGAGTCCTCCTCTGTCTGCTGCTTGGGGGAAACTGGAGCCTTGTTGGGGTATTGAATTCTTAGGACTTTACCAACTCACAGCTTGCAGATCCAGTTAGGTGCCAAGCTCCAGTTAGGTGCCAGCTGTCTCATCTGAAGACCTCTAATTCCCTGTAATAGATACTCTGTGCTATTTTGCCAAAGATCTGATTTCTGCCTCTTGTCTTTGGACTTACGGCCTTAATTTTTCAAAATCTAGTGTGGCAATGATATTCAAACCTTGGGTTTGAACTGCTATTTTTAGATAAGTATTGGTATTTTTAGGTATTGGGTTTTTAGGTAAGTAAGTCCACTGTTGTCCTGGGTTCAGCAGCTTTTGCATAGTGCCAGTGAGCACAGTTTTCTGCCCTCTTGCAGAGGTTGCCTGGAAGGCTTGTCTCAGGGCAGTCCAGTAGAGCATGAGATACTTGGCCTGCACTTTGTCTCCTATATTTAGCCACTTCTGATTGCTGTTTTGGGGTTTGAGTTGAAAAATGTATATCTTGATTTCAGTAACAGTTAAGGTTTGTAATGTTCTGGTGAGAGCTGTTAGGCTTTTGAAAATGATGACTTAAGAATGATCTTGGCTTTCAAAGTGAATGCAGTTCTCAGTTAAAAAGCCTGAAGCAGTGGAAGGACAGTAGTTCCCTCCTAAGCCTTTTATTATCTCTTGTGTGGTAGAGTGGCCAAACCTGTGGATGTGTACAGTGTCATCCTCCTGCACATTCCCACAGCCACTCCTCCATGTTTCAGCATGCTTTCATAGGAAGAGAGCCTTTTACCTGTATATTAAAGGTTTGTACAAATGTGCTCAGAACAAAAGTGCTGTGCAGGTGTGGATGGAAATTTTCACAGTTAAAAAAGTGCCCATGTTGTGTCCAGAGCCTGGAGCTGTGACACTTCTCAAGACTTTTCGTATCAAAGCCATGTATTAAATTTTCAATGCCTGTGTCATCTGCTCAGCGTGCTGGAGACATCTTATGTCACAGCACATCTATTTTAGACATAAAAATTACCTATATACATGCAGTTCAGGCCTTATGTACTCTAAATAAGTACTGTCATGACAGGTATCAAGAAACTCTGACCACTGCTTGAGGTCTTATCTGGCTCCTGACCTGGTGATCCCTCAGACCAGTGATGAACTTTGTGGTATCTGAATAAGCAGGGTGAAGTGCAGGTGTATTTTATCAAAGTACCATTTAATACCTTTTTTTAACAGTGAAGGACTTGTGTTTATTTGTTAAGTCATTTAGAGTCTTGAAATTCAGCAGTGATTTTGAGCTGTGCAGGACAAAACAGGTGAAGAACAAAACTCATTTATTTAAGGCTGTATTTGAAACTTAAATGAAAGGAGAAAATCCTTTTTTTTTGGGGGGGGGGGGTGTTAATCAAATGGGAAAGAAGAGGATGGCAGAGGGATCCAGAGGTATTGCTGGTGTTCATTCCTTGTGTATTGCGGCAAGGCCCACGCGGTGGCAGCAAAGGGTGCGTTTTAGCGGTAGAAAAGCTAGATCCAGGGATCCTTTCTGTCAAACTTTTTCTCTGGATTTTTCTGTTCCGCTGCAAATCCACAGCCCTTAATTTATCGTGCCTTTCTTTAAAGAAATTCTGGGTCTTGAACTGTCCGTGGTGTGTCACATATTCTTATCGTTTACATGTGACTTCGTATGCTTAACGTGCTAAAATAACCTTAGTACCCGTATGTATTGAAGTTTTTTCTTATTTCTTTAAAGTGGAAAATATATTGCCTAGAGGAAATCCATTCACTCCTTTGGGAGCCTGTGTCGGTTAATAACACTATGATATTTGAAATGACAACACAGTGTTGTATTTCACACACGATACCCAAAAATCTGAGTTGTGACTGCTTGTCTCAGAAATGCCAGCTGTCTTGTCTTAGGTGAAGTGATTTTCAGTGGACCAAAAGATGTTCAGGTGCATCATTATTTAATCTTGTAAAGCGTCATTAAAATTGTAGGCATAAACCATTTTCTCTTTTGATGTTAACTGTCACATTACTATAGCAATAATACAAGTTGGTTGTGTGCTGAATATGTCAGGAGAGGGTTTGGCATGAATTTATTACATGCGTTGTCAAAGGGTTTAAGTTATAAAGCACTAGAAGACAGTGCATCCTTCTGGTGGACTTTCGTTATTGCTCATTTCTTTCGCAAAAGTGTGAAATTACAACAGTTTAATAGCAGAAATTCCTTAGGAATGTAAAATATTCCTTTAATTAATTCTAGTTAAGGTTCATTTTAAAGAGGATTCTGTTGAGTGATCTAGTGAATTGGGACGCGATTACAACCTGCAGTTGACAAATGCATATGAAGAGGGTTTGCATTTCATTTAACAAGCTGAAACAAGGAAACAGTTATATAATTTTTTTAGAGCTGCAGTAATAGCTTTTTATTAAATATTTTACCTCTACCCAAATTAGTTACTGGTCCTTTTCCTTTTTCCCCAGTTGCAGCTACATACTGATTATTGTGTCCCTGGAAGTGTGTATTTACTTAAGGCTTTAAACCACGTCTTATTCAGGATTCTGTGTTTTAGTTTGATTGCTTTTTAATGAGTCAAGGTTTAGTTACCATTAGCATAATTTTTAGAGCAAGTTTTAGGGATGAAACAAGCGTCTGTTTTCCTAACCACTGTTCTACAGAAGTACAAGGTCCACAGTGGATCTGTATTAGCCAGCCAGACTACTGTCATAGCCATGTCTACCCAGCCATATGTTTCATGAGCTTTATGTTGACATATCCTTTGTATACATCTGTTTCTGTTATGTATTTATACCATAATCATGCCATAAGACAAATCCTAAACTGTTGGGGTTTTGTGTGTGTTTGTTTCAAGCTCTTTGCCAGTTGAGCAGGGACAAATATTAAGCCCTTTTTTCTAGCTAAGATAACTGTGTTATACTGTGAGCTTCAGAAAGTTCAAGCTTTTGTGAACTGCTGGAAAGAAAGTTTCAGATCCATCGGTCCTCTATGAAATTCTCAAATATTAATCCTTTGGGACCGTTGTTAGTCTTTACAAAACAGTATGTGCAAAACAGGGACTCCCTTAGAATACGTGTAGGTTTTAAACAGCATAGGCTGTGACAGGCTTACACTATGTAGACGAATGTTGAAACAGAAAGCTTAACACAGTTACGAGAATTATGGATGTAAAAATATTGCTCCAAGAATGCAGAAGGTTGCAGTAAGTGCTTTTCACATGAGACTTTTTAATGCAAGCTGTCATCCCAGCTAGGATCCTAAGGCACATGTGTTTAATGAGATCACACCAGCGAAAGAAACCATGTTTTCCAAGTCACTGTGATTGAAAAGTCTCTTGAGCCAGCATTAGTATTTGAAAATTGAAGCTGATTTTAAAATGTACAAGCTAGTTCAAGGTGTTTGAACTTTTATAGCTAAACATACTCTCAGTTATATCACCTGTGAAAAAGTGCCTCTTGGTTCCACGTGCTAAATCTGCCATATTGCTTCTATTTTTTGTAGAGTAGTCCTCAACAAGCTTTTCCCTCTACTAAGCCAGAAAATGGTAAAGCAAAGAAATTACTTATTTTGGATGCAATTAAAAGATGATGCTTCTGAAATCCCAAACTTTTTAAAGACTAAGAAATTCATTCACTAAACCACACTGTCTACGCAGAGGATAAAGTGAGTCTTGCACATCACAGAACAGCCAGAATGGTTGTAGGTCTCAGGGTGGATGAATGTAGACAGGATACCAAAAAGCTCCCTTATCCATAAAGCCATCCCAGGAATACCCTATGGTCAGCAGGATCAAAGGCTGCCAAAAAACCTGTGGTGTACTTGGAGCTCTGTTGTAGTGAAGTATCCATAAGATGAGTTGCTCAGTTTGACAGTGATGTTAATCACTTTGATCAAACGGCTGAAATTACTGGGATTTTCTGGAGAAAACCAAACTGCAAAGGGAAACAATAATAAATATCCAAGCCAAACTGTTTTCCTGTAAACTCTTTCAGGTAGCTTAGGAGCAAAGGCCAAACCACAGAGATTAAAGTGACACAAAGTGGTGGAAGGAGTTCTTCGTAAAGACAGGCAGAGTGCTATAACTGTTAGTTCTCACCTAAACATTTACAAGTACCTGAGACTAATTAAGGCAGTACACATAGCAAGGACTTACTCCCGAGCTGCATCTCAGGTAATTGTAAATGTTAAGGTAAGAACTATAGTTCTAGCACTGTTGTAAAATCCCCTTTCTCTAACAGCTTTTTTCTATTGGTAAAATTAATGACTGGTTTTAAGAAGGTTGCCACTGATCAGAGATGCCAGAGGGAAGAACTGTTAAGTGCTGAAAACATGCAGACCTATTAGCTAAGAACAGCAAATACAAAGGATGCTGTAGGCTGTGATGGGAAAAGCATGAGAGACAAAGGCATGTGCAGCGCCAAAGGGGGTTGAGCTCCAGCCCTGGGCTGGACAGAGGAGCAAGTGGCCCTGTGGCTGTGACACAGCTGTCTTGTGGTGTTGCTATAGTGACAATGATGTGATTTTGGGAATGTCTTAGGGCTATGTAGACCATTTCCCATTTCCTAATTTCAAATAAGTATCTTTTCCAGTGCTAGGGATAACTGACTAGATAAACTGGTCATGGCATAATGTAGTTAAACTTTATGCAAAAGTCAGTTTATGGTGCTGTTACGTATTTTGTATTTGCATTTTGGGTACTATGCTTGTTTAAAGTGAAAAAATTCAACAATTTAAAATGTTCAAAATGTCAATTAATATGCATGTATTCACATGAAACTCTATATGAAAGAGTTCACAAAGGAACTTGTTCACTTTTTGATGGCATAGCGAATTTGGCCATTTTTCAAGGGTTTCTGTTCACATCACAAATACAATAACAAGGCATATTTTTCCTCTGCCCATCTCGTGGGCATTTACTGACCTCTCTTTTTCTCTTTTGAAGGCACAGATAATGGTTACAACATTACTTTTTTATTTCACATCGCTCTGGATTGAACTGACATGTAGACACTGAGAGAGTTTTCCCTTAATCACACTTCGACATTGTCATTGTGGCATTGTCCATTTAGGATTACGTGAAAATGCTCTGTCAGCCCTTTTGCCAGTTCAGGAACCAGAAAACTGCGATTGCTACTGCCTACGTATCTTGCTTTGCCTGTAGCACACATATGCTTTTCTCTAACCCAGATTATCAAGTTTCAAAGGAAAAATAACCCAGGCTAAAATTGGTGGGTTACCCTGCGTTTGAAGCTTGTAATGTGAGGCCATACATCTATGGCTAATTATGATGCAGGAGGCTAAAAGTCCAAAGACACCTCCAGAGACCTCTTAGGATACAGGCCTGTCAGGAGGATCTGAACAGTGTAGTGCCTTTTTGCATAGGAAATCGGGTCCTCAGGTCATCTCTTCTCACCATGAGCTGGGAAATCTGTAAAGCTGCAATCTGGACTACTAAGATTTTTTCCTTTGCCAGTGATGAAATTAGAATTGGGGCTTATGTTCTGCAGGGCAATCTGAGAGGAACTACTGCCAGTTTCCACTAGCGGAGGAGCTGGTCTATTACTGTCTTGCTTTTAGTTCATTGGAGGACATGGAGGACATTTGGGTACACACAAGCACTTCCATAAAAAGCAGGGTTTTTTTAAGAAGGAAAATGCTTCCTGGCACTTTTCATCCTTCTTCATTTTGGCTGAAAACCCTGAAGATATCAAGTACCTGGAATGGAAAAACGTGTAACACAGCTGCCACCCTCATGAGACATTTGCTTGCTCTAGGTACTGCTGCTGTATTCCCTTTCTATCATCCTAACAGAAGTGGGGAGCAGAGAGCCCACCTGCCCCTAATGTCTGTGCCAGTAACGAGGTAGGTGGTAGCAGCAGATGGGTAGGGAGCCTATTCCCCAGCCTTGTTATGCTGCTGGAGTGCAGGGTGCAGTTGTGATTGGGAGTGCTGAACATGAAAGCCATGGCAGAGAAGAGAAAGAAACTGGAAAGTGCAGGAAGAAATTTTCTCTGGCAGCAGCAATGGCAGCAGCTGTGACTCAAGACAAATTTGGCCCATGTTGTGGTTCAGCTCCCACAGGGTAACACCTGGGGTAATAGTCTCTTGCAGTGCCTTTCTGATGGCTTTGGGTGCATTTAATGCCTTATGTTTGAAAGTGACTGCTTGTGTGAATGAAATGGAGCACTTGAGGCCAAATTATGGTCCTAATGCTGGTGGTTAAACTGCTCTTGCTAGAGAGAGCAATCTAAATTGTCTCTGTTCTTCACCGTTTAATAGTATGGAGAAAATGGAAGAAAATGGAAGACCAGGCTTCCTTTCAGAGAATCTGTGACTTGAGTTTATTTAAGCATTTATGATTGCAGTCACCTCCAAAAGTGCATGCATTTGTAAAACATATTTTGTTGTCATCTCGAAAAATCACTGCACAGCCATTTTTATGGAAATCTCTGAGCCTAGCAACTGATAATACAGATCTTCCCATTGCTTTATCCAATGTTATAACCATCAAACACCCTAAAACTACAAATGTAGCAAAAATGAGTTGTCAATTTAAAACATATTTACCTGCAATTTTTAGCAATTGCTGTGTTCTAGGCCTGTTTAAAGAGAATGTATGTGTGTGATGTAAGTAAACTGTACTTTAATGATTAGCCCTCAAGGTTACTGCAGTTTTTTTATAACAGGGTATCTGGCTCACAGGTGGCATTTGTTCATTAATACATTCATACCTCTACAAATCAGCAGATTAAGAGATGTGAACTTGAATTATTCATTCAATTTGAAAAGTTACTTTTTTTTTTTCTAATCCAGGAATTTTGTATTTTTGATCAAAATTTTATGTTTTTTTTTTACCCAAACTAGAGTTTTGAAATTTTGGCCGTGGATAGTTTTTGAGTTTTTAGAAAAAAACAAGTATATTCCAGTGAAACAAAAATGATTAAAAATCTACTTGTTTGCTACACACCTTTTGATCTCCTTAGATGTCATGGAAAATTTGGAAATACTCAGTATACCAGACAATAAAGGGTACAAATTAAGATGGTAAAGCAGTACTGCATCTCATTCCTGTTACTTGCATTATTTTAATTGATAGCTACCTGAATTAATGTAAAATAAAAATAGAAGTATTTTCACTACCGACTTGGACTCAAATCCTTAGTCTTCTCTGAGCAAATCCTTAGTCTTCTCTAACAACACTCATAATATGAAGAAACCTTCATCTCTATTCCTCAACAGGAAAAAAAGACAGTAAATTTAGGAAGGGAGGAGAATTTTTCAGGAATTGATAAAGCAAATTTAGTCTAAAAAAAACTGAGGAGATCAAAAGCTTTCTTGCTTTATTTAATTCTTTTTTTTGATTGGTTTCTCAGGTACAGTTGCTGTTTCTTCTCCCTTTGAGTCTTTGTGCCAAATCTTGAGCTCCTTAGTCAGAATACCACTGGATAATCCAGCATTCTTGCTTGGCAGGAGCTGCAACACCCAATTTACCTTCTATTCCTGGTAAATAACAGAGAGTGTCTTGGAATTTTGTCAGCCTTTTCTTCACAGAAATACATTTTAAGCGTTTTTCTCACTGCACTCATCTGCAGGTTTTGAAATGAGTGTTTTTATTTGCTGCTCAACAACACTGTGCAAAGTTTTGAGACAGGACTTACTATCTTTTTTTTGGTTTTAATTTTTATTTGTGCCAAAACTGTGTACTCTGTAGTTTCAGCACCCAAAGTAACTTCACACTTGAATAAGTAGCCAACACAGCAGTTGCAGCAAATAGATGCAGTTATTATTTTGAATAAACCACGGAATACTTGCTGTAAAAAGTGAACAATCGGTCCAAAATCCGCCCAGAATTTGAAGGTCTGTTTGAATAATGTACAAATAATAACCTGTACCAGATAGCAAAAAAAAAAAAAAAAGATAAATTAATGAAAAGAAATGTTTGTAATGAATGTATCCACAGCTCCATGTCGTGGTTGTTCAGTTAAAATTAGTGGTAAAGCATTAGAATTAACACGAAGTTTTCAATGTCATTCGGACAAAATGTAATTATATCCACTGAAATATTTACCTTACCCTTTCTGTAGGGATATGCTGTGAAAGGATGAATAGACAGTGTATTTCAGAGTGTCTTGATTGTGTTTGTGTATCACTACCTGTATGTATACGTAGAGACAGAGTGAGTTTAATGATGTATGGCTATTTCTGAAAAGATGGAAAAGCCCATTTTTATTCTGAAGATACACACTTTTGCCTAAAGGCATTACTCAGAGTCCATTATTGAAAGATTATTTTTTTTAATATCTCTTTCTTTATTTTTATTTTTTATCTTTCCTAAGTAAAACTTTTGATGCGATTCACCAGCTGGGGAATGAACGAGCTTGGGAAAACTTGAGCACAAAATTCCAGAAGTGCATGCTGAAGTGGTGCTAATACATGCGTTCAAGAAGATTAATATAACTTAGGATACAACTATTTCCCAACGTGAATGTTTTCCATACAAAGATTTCTTACAGAACATTCTCGAGTGCTGGTGAATGTTTTCCATACAAAGATTTCTTACAGAACATTCTCGAGTGCTGTGCATATAGGTTAGAAACATTTTGCCACTTACCAATGGTCACGTAGCAAAGTGGAGGTTGGGGATTTCTTTTTAGAGACATTTTTACTATAAAAGAATCAGCATGAGTGTGGTGGAGAGCGCTGCTGGTTGTAAAAGTTATAATGAAACATTGAAAATGACACGGTTAGAACCTATCTAAATGGAAGCAACCTGTAAAAAGAGTTGTGATAAAATAGCTTTCAGTGACACATGCTCTGAAAAGTAAAGATACACAATAGGTTCTGCTTCTTTCAGGTGACCCATTATAATACCTCAAGGCTATCTAACACATAATGGTAACTGGGAACATAAAGTGATACTAGGTAGCAGCAGATTTGACACCTGCAATTAGTTCTCCAGTGAGGAAGAAATGATAATAGTATCAAAAGAACCTTTTTCTGGCCTTAAAATGCTTGTGAGGCTAAGAAAGGGAATATTACTTTAGCGCTTAGCTACCTGAGGATGACACCCCGCTCTGTATAAAGCACAGTGGGAGAACTTGCACAGGGCTTTTGTTCTTGTCTTAGAGGAGTGAAGGCCAGTACAGAGCAAAATCCCTGATGCCTTCCTGTACAGCAGGTCTACTCATGAGCCACATGGCAGCAATGGCAGAAATCTGTATTTTTGGTTCTGTGTCAC
The DNA here is from genome assembly GCF_037157495.1 of Lathamus discolor. Classification (NCBI taxonomy): domain Eukaryota; kingdom Metazoa; phylum Chordata; class Aves; order Psittaciformes; family Psittacidae; genus Lathamus; species Lathamus discolor. The sequence continues at coordinate 11,774,586 of NC_088884.1, read as the reverse complement.
CAGCTGTTAGTGACCTGCATGTCCTGTGCTTCTGGGGCTGAGTACTGTGGCTTGCAAGACTGGCTCAAGGTCAGAAGAAAAGAAACCTTACATTTTAGACTTCAGAAACATGGGTCACAAAAGACGGGAAGTTTCCAGGTTTGAAAATACTCCTCTTAGCTTCTGTCTGCATGTAGTAACATGTAGCGCTTGAGATCACACAATGGCATCTATCTTTTAGTCTTTGTTTCAGACTTACAGTGTTGATAATTAAAATGGCTTTCTTACAAAATGTCCAAGGATCTGGTTGGAGATCCTGAAGTCCCAGTGGCAGGCTTGAGATCACCAGGGTGGTTGCTCAGTTTTAATCCGTGGCGTTTGAACCAGCCTATATTACAGTTACTACCTTCTAGCTAGATTCTATTCCAGAGGTCTGATACTGATCTGAGAATTTCATGAGTGCCTCTAGTACCCTGATAAATCAGGAGTGTTTCTACTGAAGTGAAGGGATCAAGAATTGTCTCTTAAAATGACCCTATCAATCAAGTAAAAGGAAAAGTCCTGGAAACAAAAATCATATACGTATATAGAATCAAATAATAAATCAAAATATGTTGATGTTTTTTATTTAAGGGCTTGGATACTGCTGCAAATATGTCATCCTTCTAGTGCAGGAGCTGCAAAGTCTCAGAATACCATAGGACCAGGAAAAAACAAATGGTTCCTCAATAGAGCTCTGTGTTCTCCACAGTGAGCAGGAAATCCCACTGCTTTTTATCAAAAGGAGGTTGAGGAAATAAGTAATGCTGGCAGCTGTCCTGTGTGTCTTTATAAAGCATGGATTAGGGTGGTCCGCGGCATGGTTATTCCACCTATGTGCCACTTCCCAAAGAAAATTTCCTGAGACAAAGAGACTATAAGAATCGGACTTTGGCCAGGTGACCCATATTCACAGTACTTCTTGTTGCCTTGTGACACTTGCAGACAAAACTCTCTAGCTGTCAGGGTTACTGAAGCTGTTACTGTTAGCTTTAATAGTAACAAGCTTCCTGTCTAGATCAAAGGTTATTGCCTGTCGCCCTCCTTTGCTAGATTAACATCAGTATAGTTCCACATTAATATTACTTCTATTATTTATTGTCTTTTATATTGTTACATTATTAGATACCATTTTATATTTAATGCTAATTTATATTTACATGAAATTTGCTAACATTTATATTTACATGAAATTGGCTAACATATCGATTTCTCTGTTCGATTTTCAATTTTAACCATTATTTTCATTACCCTATCATCATAAAGTGAGCATTTTTTTTGTTAATGGAATCTTGACATTTAATTGAACGTATGTATCTGTGGAACTGGTGAAGAACAATGTAGTATCAGCTGTGAATGTCTCTTTATCTATTGACTTATGCCAAGAGATAGGGGATTTTAAACAGAACCCTATTTTGAGGTAGAGATTTGAGTTTTCTAAATGGTGGGATTTGTTTGTGAAGACACTGAATGAATTTGAAGGAAAACAGTGCATGCTTTGAAGAGAGGCAGGAAAGGGTCTTAGCCTTTTCCAAAGCACTGGACAGACTTCCGGCTTATAGACGGCGTAAGGGCACACTGCTGAAGATGTTTCGCTGCAGAATAGTTCAAACAGATCTTTATTTTGTAAAGATCTCCGACTGTCTCTTGTTTTTTAGAAACCTTTGTATGTAAGTCATCTTGTCCATTAAAGGTTAACAAAGAACCTAAATACATCTTACAGAGAATACAGTTACAAAGGAGTATTTAACCAACACACCAAGTACATCAGGTTTTAGGAGGTTTTTGTGGCTGTGGTTTAAGATATCTTAAGCCTGCAGAATCTAGGTCTCAGGAGAAGGGAGGAGGAAGAGAAAACCAAGTATCCATCAGACAGTGTTCCTGAGAGACAAAGACTTTGAAAAGTGACCCAGCAGTTCCCTAAACCAGTTGGATTAGGAAGACACATGATAGACAACTTGTTATCTGTTTGCAACTGACTGTGTCACCTAAGAAGAGAACCTGGACTTCAGGTTTTAGCTAACAGCCCTTTCAGGTCAGTCCAGGTTTGCCGCTGGTGTTTTCTGATTCAAAACAGTGTAGATTGCGCACAAAGCAAAAAATAGTGAAAGGCAGAAACCCATTCTTTCTGTTGAGGTTTTTTGAGTTCTAATGCAAATGTTGAAGAAAGGCTCTTTTGGGGTGGGGTAGGTGGGTCGTCATTATAAAGAATACCAGGTAGAGGTGGCACAGGTAGCGCTGTCTGTATTCTCTCTAGCAGAGATGCAGATTTATTTTCTAGTAGTATAAAGCTGGTGGTTCATCCAGGGATTTTTTGCTTCTGTGCATGGAAGACTATATTGAAATTATAAAACCAGAATTAAGGCAGCTAGAGGGCACTGTGGCTAAGCATTTGTAACCTGCCTTTTAACGAGACCTTATTTACTCACCAGACATATGTTGTAATTTGGAATTAATAATAGCTTTAAAGTTACCTTTTGTGTCTTTTGTCATTTCTAGAATGCATCAAAAGTACTGTAAAAAAAGCTTTTGAAAGAAACACTCTTTCCATCTTTCATGAACTTTTGATTGAAGAGCCGCAAATATACAGAAGAGGGAATTACTGAATTCCTTCCTACAAAAGATTATATGGATTATAAACTATATCCATATTCGCTGTGCCATCTGCACATTTTCAGGTGTTGAAATCCATTACTCACATTGGTCTAATTAATAAATAAGGGAAGTTGTTATCCATATGTTGTACTAGGATCTCAGTGTGTGTAGGTACGTGACAGATGGGATATTCCCATATATGCGAAAAGTTGCTTTCCTCATCAGGAATTCAGTGCAGTGCATAAAATATTATTTCATGAGTTTGTTTGGTCTTTACTCTGAATGCCTGGAAAACTGAGTAAACAAAAGTAGTGTTCTCTTACCTGATCAGCTCCTTCACATATAACTAGCATTACTTCATCCGTGAAGGGTATCTCATGGAAATTTTACCAAAGATTTCAGGCTTTGACTTATTGGGAAAGGCAGCTTCTGAACACCCAAGATTGGATTTAAAGTCAGATTTTATTGTATAGATTATCTCAAGGAATGCCTTAGCCCTCCTGTGACCTCATTTAAATGAGTAGGACAATCTATGGTGAATTGGTAATCTTTGCTGCATATATGGTACATACATAGCTAATGGAGAAAATAGGCTTTGCAAAATCTGTCTTTAAGTATATACAGATAAGTATATTGAGATACTTAGGGCTGTGCTATAATTTAAGTGAATTAGAGTGCTAGCTTTTGTTTCCTGTGTAAAAATGGCAAAAATCAAATGAAGTAGTACATTATTTTTCATGATACAAGAATATTTCATCGGGATGCAGCATGGTTATGTATGTGGTTTGTTAATGCAAAGTTTACATTTGACATGTCTGAATGCTTTTATCTACATAACTCACACACCAATTAACTGCTGTTATTTAATTACACCATCTATTGGATGGAATAATTTATTAATCGTACCTCGTTCGGTATGTGCTGGTAGCTGTTCACAATTGTGCAGTTCAGCTGGGATTAGCTTCATGCTGCGTGTTGCAGCTGCACCATGACTCAACTCCTCTTCTGTCTAGGTTTTATTCAGGGAGGTGACAGTATGGGTAACAGCTGAGCCAGCTATCAGCCTTGGGTTTATTGGTGGATTGAATGCATGCTCAAGGCAAAGATAAAACAACTTCTGTCCTTAGGGAATGGGACTTTTTCCTTTTTGATTATGATTGACCCCATTCCTGATTTTTGGCCTTGTTATTTTCCAGCATCACTGAAAATTATGTGTCTGCATCTTTACAGCAGCACTAAGTACATCCTGTAGAAGAACATCTGAATTTGCAGTAGGCTTGCAAACAGTAAATACAGATATTGAATTTTTGTCATCCTACCGATAGCTATTCTACTTCTGTGCATATTGCACAATGTATGCTTTTAAAAATGTTAATTGAAACCTACAGTGCTGACTTAAACACTAAGTGTATTAAATTCATGATTTGTAAGATTTGGTACCAGCTTAAGCCTCAGTACTTTTAATTAAAGGCAGCTGATTTTATCCGTTCAGTTGTTCTTTACTTTCAAGAAGAAAACTGCTACAATAAACCACCAACAAGAAATGAAAGTTTATTTGGGTAGGTTTGAAAAGAATCCAATTGTCCTGCTTGAATCCTTAGATTACAGGGAAACTACACAGGATAATTGATTCCTCTCACGGATACTCAAAGTCTCAACGTAAAAGTAAGATCTCTACGTAAATGCTTTGTTAATTCTGAGTTATGTTTGAGGCAATCGAACATACAATGGTTTGTTCTTCTGTCTTTTCCCTTTCTCTCTCCAAGAGGACACTTATTTGAGTCCCTTATGTCTTGTGGTATAAAGATCAAAACCTAGAGTAATTCAAGGATTCAGTAGAGTGTATGTTTTAAATAGAATTCCTTCCAGCAGTTAATTCTGCAAAACACCTATTCTATAAGTGTATTTTTGCGTAATCCCAGAAGTCCACAGAGAACTTGTTTTCCTTTATTGTGTAAATTAATGTCAAACAGGAGTATTGCTCTGCACCAATGTTCTGTGACTACTTAAACTGTAATTTCATGTAGATGTAATGAAAGCTGAAAAATGATTTTATACTGATCATTTGATAATCCTTTAAGCTCAGAGAGCAGTTTTGGTCCCTGTAGTAATTCTTTGTCATTGTGACAATATATTGTACATCTGGATATTATAAGACCAAACATAGAGAAATATCTTCCCTTGCACCTGTTCTTTCCTTTTTCATGCATCATAGTCAAATGGATAGTAACAAAGGCAAGATGGATCCCGGTTTGATTTATACTGATTAAAGTCTTTCTCAGATAAATGGAGACAGACAGTGATTGATTAAGTGTCAGGCTGTATTTTACTAATGAAATGTTAGAAGAGTATGGTGGATATCCAGTTTCCTGCATTGTGTATACCTGGCATTTATATGGGTACAAGTACCCAGTCACAGTTCTCACTGTATTGCAGCCTGTTATTTAATCTACTCTTAGGGATGAGTTTACTTCTCAGCCCTCTGAGCTTTGTCTGTGAAGGTGTTATCTACCCTTTAGCCAGTCGCACTGCCTGTATATTGGGGGCCATTAAACATCACCTCGTTTGGGCGTTAATGAGTTTGACAGGGTTCAAATATCCTGCCCTCTGTTGATAATACATACTAGGATGTACACATTGCTGCGTCAAGGAGGAGAATCTGCAGCTCTAAAATCTTCTCAATCTAAACAGCTAAATATATCAATGGACGGTGAATCTGCTGCTTCCTTTGGTAAGCTGTTCTGAGGACTGTTGTGCTGCTTTTCTGGTGTGAAAGTTTCCAGCTCTGACTTAACGATGGTTTCGTGCCTTTCCATGGTAGACTGAAGAGTCTTTGTGTCCCCAGTTCTTTTTCTTGCCATGAAGATATATGTAGTCTGTAACCAGGTCACCTCTCAGTTCTATTTTATTCAATTAAACAGGTAAGTTTTAGAACTCACTGTATGTCTTTTCTCCAGTCCTTTTTCTGGCACAGTTTTTCAATATGCTCTAAGAATGTGTATGAAGCTGTACACGGGACATTTTATATCAGTCTTACCAGTGTTGTGTATAAAGGTAAAATGATTTCTGTTCTTCTGCATAGTGCTTCTTTAGTTGATGCAAATTAGCTGCACATTTCACTAAATCTTTTTGTCTGCATCTTCTCTAGTGAATTCTGTCATTCACATCCAGCCCTCAACTAGCTAACATTGCTCCAAGTATAAGCAGTGTATTAGACCATTTAAAATATGCTTTGCTTTTTCTCTCACTACCTATGTGTGTTTGGGAAAAAAACCCTGATAAATACTGTTTTACACTTAATTTTTTAATAAAAAGACCAGTTGCTACTAATGGTAATGTTTCATTGTTTCTTTTCTATGTCACTCCCTCTATAGAGGCAATTGACCCTAAAGACCTTGACTGTTCCTGTTACTGTTTATTCCTTTAGATATTTTTGAGTACAGTGCTGCCCTTGGAAATACACTGAATTTACCTCTTAGAGCTTATACTGAAGGTTAACATTGGCAGTATCTAAGGCCATTGTCACTGATAACCAAATACAGTGCTCCAGAACAGCTTCCCACAGCTTGTGCTGACAACACAAGTGAAACAATGAGATACCTTGACACCATATATACAAGGAAGCAGGTGCAAAATATGGCTCTTAGCATTACCCACAGTCACACAGTAAGTATTGTAGTCAGAAGAGGTACTGAAAGAAAAAGCATTTGGGGCACTTGGAGCCCTTAATGTTTTAATTGCTTCCATCAGTGCTTATCCAACAGGTGAGTGCAAACTCAGCTGTTGGGTAAGCAGTGGTTGAATGCACTGGTTGCAGTGGTGAATGCCAGGACTTGCACTCTGCAATTTTATTCCTTTCTTCTCTTTTTCCTATGACCAGAGGGAGTTTCAGTTTAAGCCTCTTCTAGCCTCTGTAACAGTGTGTTTTGAAAGAGAAAGAGTGTCATCTGTATACTGCTAGAGAATGACGTGAGCTACTGGAGCTTCAGGAAGGAGGTGGGAGATGAACCTGGCAGGCTGCATAGTTGTGTGCCATGGAGGTCAGAACGTAATAGTTGGCTTTTTGTGACTCTAATAGCAAATAGAGCAAATACCGAAGTTAGTGCATTGCAAGTCAGATGCCCTCAGTGCCCAGCAGCTGACTGTCTTGCAAGAACCTTTGTGGCATGGACAGGAAACAGCAATAATACTTGTATAGGAGGGGCTGAGTCAAAGTACAGACAGTAACGCAAAGCTCAGGGAGGATGTTTGACCTGCGTGCTGGCACTGCACATGCTAGTAAGGAACTGTAGAGGTGGTAGTCACTTTTGGATTAAAAGCATTCCTGTTATAATGTTTTGTTTCATGTATAATTGCGCTTCCTTCATCCCTTGGGTTTCTCACAGGGTTTACCTAAGGCCTTTTGAAGCTGTTTACAGTTATGGGAGATTACCTTGTTTGCTGCTGAGAGCATTTATTGTTCAGTAGCAGCTGTTGGTTTTGTTTTGGGGTTTTTTCCTTGTTTATAATAGTACTTTTTTTCTGTTTGCTACATTAATAAAGTGGCTATTTCTAAACTCGTTAGAAATTTTATATTGTAATACTCTAAATTCAGTATTCTGACAGATTCCGTATAGTCCTAAAAATGTGCTTATGATAATAGCTCATTCTTCAGAAATTCTGCAGATTCAGAAGATACCTTCCGGTCTGGAATCTCATGGAACAGTGTTGCCACTGTGAAACAGGACAGCCAGGGCTGTGTTGTTTAGGCATTTTTGGATGTACCTAATAAAAACCTGTCAGTGAGATGCTGTCAAATAAATAATAACTTTTAAAAGGTATATAGTTAATTTCTAGATGAGGTAGAAGAAACACTACAAAAGATAAACCTTCAGAAGAAGTATGTAAAATTTCATCGCTGCAATCACACTAGGCAGGCTGGCATATTCACAGATAGAGCATACTTGGAAAGAACAGTAAATTGGATATTGGATACAGATATTGGAACACAGGATAACACTTTCTGAATCTTCTGAAAGTGTTCTGTACAGTAGAGGCATATGGTTCCTGGACTTTTGTCCATATTACCAAGCATGCGTTAGAGAGGGAATGTGTTGCTATAGTTGAAAAAATTTCATGCTGCATAGTTTGAAAGTAAAATTAATTTAAAATTTCAAAATAAAGATAAACTTCTGGGCACTTTTGCAGTTACTCCCTTATGATGCACCTGGGGGCAACCGGGAAGCCACTGATGCAGAAGTCTTATTTACCTCCTGGATAAGCTGGTAGGATCACTGAACTGTAAACAAATACACCGTATTAAAGATGACTGTAAAAGAATCCTTCAGCAGGGGGAGTTCATGCCTTAAAACAATCTGTTAAAGTGCTTAAGGCATCACTGAATATGTGGACTAATAAATCTAAGTGGTATAACTTACCAGAAATCTCCAAGTCTCTCAACAAGTAAGTCTCTCATCTTATCTTTCAAGAATCCTGGTCAGGATTAGGGTGAAGATATATTCAGAGAACAGCTTGTTAAAAGCCAGGAGACAAAGGGTAGAAATAGTCAGTTTTAAAAATGAAAATAGATTATTATGAGTGGTTTAAAGGGATGTCTGCTGGTGTCTCTATGGCTTACTATTTGCAGAACTATACCGGAAAGGAGGGTAAGGAGTGGAATGGCAAATGTTTTGATGGTACTGCATTATTCAGTGTGGCAAAAAGGAAAGCTCATTGCAAAGAGCTACAGAAGGCTTTCACAACACCAAGTTAGTAGATGACAGTGTGGCAGATGACAAGCTATTGCCTCTTAGGGAACAGGACCTGGAGATAATATATTTGGTTGTATAAAACCATCAGTGCAGATGTGCAAACCATCAGCAGTGGGCAGAGGGGAGGAGAGAAGGAATTACTAGGAAAAGAGCAGAGAACAACAAACTGAGGTTAGAACAAGGAACAGAAATAATTGTGTGCTGTTCATACCTGTAGTGTTCATGTATCTTGAATAATACACACAGTTCTGGCCCCCCTTCACAAAATAATATGAAAAAATCAAGAATATATAAGGAAGGGCAACAAGGATGATCGAAGGAACACCTTCCACATAAGCTTTTAAGCAGACTAGAGTCTCTGAAAGGGTCTGTAAAATCATGGGTGGCACAGAGGAAATTAACTGAGAACAATTTCTCACTGTTTCTCATGCTATAAAATTTAGGAATTATCAAATAATATCAAATTGTAGGATGCAAACAAATGGAGGTACTCTCTTAAGCAACACATGCTGTAGAACTCATTGCCACAGAATACTGCAGATGTCTGTGTAGATGCAAAAGTGATTCATAAACTCATGGAACAAAAATATATTGGAGTTTCACACACAGTGATATCACATTTAGCTGAGAAAGCCCTTAAGCCTCAGATTGCTGGCAGCTGGGAGTCTGTGATGGGGAGGTGTCACCTGTAGAGTTTCCCTATTCTAGTACTCCTTGGTCATATGCCAGAGGTGAAATACTGGGACAGACAGATGTTTGATCTGCCAAAGTACAGCCATCATTATATTCCTTTTGTTCAGGTTGTGTATGTTTCTTAAATTTTAGATTATAATAAAAGAGATACTTCAAAAACTGTCATGTTTGTATTAAGCTGGATAAAATGCATACTGAAGAGCGTTACACACACATTCTCAACATGCCCGTTCTACCATTCTTTGAAATTTCATGCTCTTTGGGGCTTCTGAGTAACCTCAGGAAAGACAGAAATTATCTTCTAGATACATTAACTGCTGATAAGTTCATGAGTGATGACTTTAGTAATCTGGATATGCTTTAGTGCTGAAAGGAAATTTAGCAAGAAAGTGGGCAAAAAAGGGAAAAGTGAAAAAAAGTGAAGTCCTCTTTGATGACTCATGTATAAAGACTTATAAATGTGAATATTGATTGGAAATGCTGGCCTGTGTTTATTTACCCATCTAAGATTCTGGTCTTGTGTCTAATTCTATTTAGAAAAGTAGCATTTGATTCAGTGAATGTTTTTTAAGAGTTGTAGCAAGTACAGGGCCTTTGTATCAAACTTAACTAAACATCCACTGAAGAGCGACTATTTTCTCATTCTCACAATGCTGCAAAACACATAGGAAGGATTATAATGCAAAATCTTAAAAGCGAGATTATGAATAACTAGTGTTCTGTGAGAAACAGATGAAAGATTAGTGAACGCTACATAAACATACTTCAGGTCTATCAGCAAGCTTATGAGCTGACTTCTATCAAGACTCTTTACTAGTCTTTCATTATAAAATCCTGTCCTTTCCTTTAAAAGAGACTGCAGGTGAAAGAAGCATTCAAACCATGGACATGAGAAAACCAAAATGGAAAAGTATTTTGAAAGCCTTTTTATGGTACAGCAGAGATAACATTGTCAATTCCTTGGGGTACACTGTGTGTGCTAGTCCTGTCCAAATCCTTCTATTTGTTAACAAATCTATACTAAAGGCAAACTGCATATTTCATTCAGTCAGTCTCCAGTTCATTCATTCACTTCATTCAGAACCTATCAGACACTGGACTGAATATATTCCATCAAATGTTTTCCTTGCGGTCCTAAAATATTAGCTGAATAAGCCATTGGTAACCTGACCCTAGAGGGTGACATCTTGTTATAAATATCCAAGGAAGGAAACATTTGCAGGCTTGACAGGATAAATCAGCTCCTCTCAGTCTCTCTGACACCCACTCATACACATGCGCATGTGTCACGCAGCATATTAAACATTCAAACCCTTAAATTAGTTCTGTGTCTCTCCTTGTATTTGCAATTTTCATACTGTTTATCACCACAAGTGTACACATATTATGGTTTCCTTTCTGCAAATCATGTAGATAACACATTTTTGTTGCGTGTCACTAGTATAATTTTGGTTTTGTCAGCAGACTGCTAAATGACACTGAGGTGTCTGTAGTGTACATAAAGCAGCATCTTGTAATAGACTGCAGGTCCCGTGTGAGAACTTACAGTGAATACATTTCAAGTTGCAGCAGTATAGCATGAAATATTGACAGCAATCATTTCATTGTGATGTGTGCATGTATTTCTTTTTGACATGCCGACATGCATGTCAGTGTAAACCTTCCATGGACATCAGTGATAGTACTATGAAGTCTAGTTAGTGGCCCAAGCTGCTATTTAACTAATTGATGTTAGTTCACAGGGAGAATATCAATAGCTCTGCTGCTTCTTGTCATGGATGGATTGATGCATTTCACTCACAAGAGAGAAGTAGCAATATGTTTATTGATATAAATGAAGGATGTAATAAAGTTTGATAGGAAATGTGACAGTGATTTAACAAGATTCACACTTCAGTATTTACTGCATAGAGGGCAGGGTCGGACGAAACTGGCAGGAAGACCCTCCTGTTGAGTTATGAGGTTCAGAAAAGACCTCTTTGTGTTCCTGACTCCTTCTCAAAGGGGAGTCAAAGTGTGGCTGGATCCAGACTTAGACTTTAGGCTTCCCATTGCCACTGTGTGGCATCAGGTCACATAGCATAAGAGTCTACATGTATGATTTTTATTCCATTCTGTGCTGCCAAAACAACTGCTCTTATTTCTCCTATTTGTGCACTGCCTTCACCTTCTATTATTTGTTTGCCGGTGTTAATGTTTAATGAGACAGCATTATATTGCCATTTATATTTACCCCTTTTGTTGAAGCATCCATAAAACAAATGTTTTCTGTTGGCATACCCTCAGTGAGGGGCAGTGCATCCAGTATGGGTGGACATTAAAGGGTCTGTATTTAGGGACATCTGCAGTTTGGAGACCTTGGTGTGTCCTTCAGTTAATTGCATATTTTCTGCAACTCCTGTTAGGTGGGCATACAAGTTTCTGATAGTGGGTTTTTATGCAATGCCTTCCAGGGGAGCAATCCCCTTTAGGGTTGCTTTGAGTAAATGGTCTTCTAGTTTGCGCAGGTTGTCCCTGCTGTATTTTCTCAACTTGTTTAACTGCATAGACTGATGATAAAAGTCTCTTTTCCCAGAGTGTCGTTGTTATTTCTTTAACTGTGATTGAACTAAACAGTAAAGTTCTTCGGGGCTCATCAGGGCAGTGTGGAACAGATTACAGTAAGTAGCATGCTGGTTGAAACCCCATTCAGCTATAATAGGGTCTCAGGGGTGTACATGTCCCAGTGACTGATATGTTTTTAATTCTTCAGTTAGAGTTTTGACTGCCTTTGTATGTTCTCATTTCCACTCCTGGGGTTTGTCTTTCTGGAAGAGTGAGTGTAATGGATGGGAAATGATAGAAAATCCAGATACATGCTTTCTCCAATATCCTGAAATTCCCATTAATTCTTGTAACTCCTTCCTTGATCGGGGCATTTGCAGCTCTTCAATTTTTCTTAAGGTATCTGAAGGAATCATGGCACTGTCTGCTTTCCACCAAGTACCTAAAAATATTACTTCTTTACATGGTCCCTGATATTTCCCATGTGGAATCTTAATTTCTGCTTTATTTAGTGCTTGCCGTACTGCTGCTGCCACTTCGCAAGCCTTCTTGGGGAAATTCCTCCAATCAGAATATTATCTGTGTTTTGGTACAGTGACACATCTTGGGGAGGTAAAACTGTCTGCAAAAGTTCAGCAAGTGTGGCATGAGCAATTGAGGGTGAATGATTATACCTCTGTGGGAGCCTGTTAAAGGGATAGGATGCCTCTCCCAAGTGAAAGCAAGCTTCTGTTCATCCTCCTCCTTCAAAAGGGCCATAAAGAATATTTGTTTTACATCTAGCATTGCCATGGATGGATGTGCAGCTGCTTACAGAGTAGCTGTTAGGTTTACAGTGTTTGGTACAGCCCCTGTTAGTGGGGAAGATTATCAATTGTTAAATGCCTCCTCCCATCTGTTTTCAAAATGGCCAGACGGGTGAGTTATATGGGGAGTGGGTTCTGGAGATGTGTTGTTTCTCTAAATCAGCTATGACTTCTGAACTTCCATTTCATGCTGCAGTAGAAATCAGATCTTGCAGTACATTAATAATCTTTGAGTCAGGGTGTGCAGGGGCTGTGCGAAGCACACACATTACAGCCACCTGATTTCTGCCAGGGTTGGGATCAGTGTTTGAGCCAAAGGAGCACCCACTGCTGTTTGGTGGGTGCCAGGTTTGTCTGTTCAAACATTGAAATCTGAAATATTTTCATGACGGTCTTGAATTGCAATGTGAGTGGTCAACATGCACTTCTTGCTCAGCAGCCGTTAATTGACCTAGGCAGTTTGACACACAACACTAACTCGGTTCACCCTGCTAATCTCAACTCTGACATCCAGATCGAATGCCCAGCTGTTCAGCATCTTATTGTGTTAGAATTGAAATTTGTGCTTCTGTATCTGTTAAAAGCTTCATCAATTGTCCCTGAGGACCAACTGGAATTAAAATGTATGGGCCATCATCACTTATCCACTGATAAGCCTCCACTTTCCAGGCAGGCAGGCCCAATCGCCTTCTGGGCATTACTTAGTTTTTGACCTGATGCCCTGCAATTCCTCGCTATGGGGAAGTAAGGGGTTGTCTCCTTTAGGAGGATTGGTGCTGGAGGAGCTGAAATACCCTTTTACTGTTTCTGGAATGCTTAAGTCAGACTCAAGATAATGCCTGAATCATTCTGTGTTTCTGTAATTCTAAGAACGTGCAGAACACTTAATGGACCTGAGGGCAGTATTTCAGTATCATTAGTGATGTGTACTTGTGTATTCAGAAACAAATTGCTGAGTCTCAGGGATTTCCTGTGCAGGAATAGGATGCAGAACAATAGATTAAATTTTAGCTACACTCCTATTATACAAACAGAGAGGATTAGTAAAGTATTACATCAGTGTAGATTAAATTAATGTGTTGTTGATTATTGCTCACTTATAATAGAAGTCGGGAAGGTTTTTGCATGATACTGTTCTTTTAAAAATGCAGGATTTAGAAATGGTGTGTATGGGGTGCATCAGTCTTTACCATCATAAATTCTGCTGGTTTATGTCACGTATAATTCATAAAGTTTTAAAGTCAGGGCATTTCTAAGGTTATTTTAACAGTTAACCGTTGCTACCTTCTTTTTACTTTGTGATGTTTAACTTAAACTTTCCACCATTTAATGTAGTTACTTTCTTTTTGGCTGGATTAACGAACTCTCTACTATCAATAATCTCACATGTAGGTGCTCTTATTGTGTAATCAGTCCCCTCTTAATCTTCAATTTGGTCAGATAGACACAGATTCCAAAATCTGTCACTGTAAGCAGGATTTACAGTCTTCTGATTCTCTAGTGGTTCCTGTGGAAGTAGTTTTCCTTTATTCCGGTGTTTTCCTTCTGAGCATCAGAATGCAAACCAGCACTCTGACAATACACATGCTGTCCAAAAATACCTCTGTACCTAAGAGTAATACCATTATTGCAACCCTGGATAGGTATTGCTCTGCTTATATTCCCAGGAATGTTGTTACCATTAACTGTAATACTGCATTGGGACCTTGTGTTTTGTTAGCCGTAATGATGCCCATAGTGTGCTTTCTCAGGTGATATCCCTCTTATTTTACAGATTAGCACTGTTTTATTGAATATTAAAATGTTATATGAATTGACACGATGTAATAAATGATCACATGACATAATTGTGCCTATTATTTTCTGTACAGCTCTGTAACATCTACAATTTTGTCAGCGGTAAACTTGTAGTGTTTTCAGATCAGTGACAACTGGTCTTGTAGTATCCCAGGACAAGTGTGTACAGGACTGCCTGTTATAATACAGAAGAGTTTCCTACCTCTTCTTCTAGATGTCAGTTTTGAAAAACTGGCTTGTTTTTGCATTCAGACAGCGTGATGGTTTGGAAGGGTTATATGCTGTTGCTGGTACACATGCTGTATGTGGTTGAAAGATGGCCTCTAGTTGGTGGGACTCTTATATCATGATTTTTGAGATAACTCACCTACATGAGTATTTTAAGAATACTCACCTCCGTAAAGTCTATCATATGAAGTGGTACTTTCCAGGTTGTTAGTGATTATCAGTGGAGTGCAATAGTGTTGAGAGAAAAGTCTTCGATAGTCATTTCACGATATGGATCCTTTTTCTTTTGTTAAAAAGCTTACCCAGCTGTTTATGCTTACAGTAACTTTTTAAAAGAGAATCAAATCCTGCAGTCAGTACCCTTGCAGGTTGGTTGTGAAAGGTGCTGTCTTTTTCGGCTCCTCATAAACTCACCTCTCCCGTTAATGAAATCAGTGGAGCTAAGTAAATTTTTATCAGCCAAGGGTCTAGCTTAGCTTATGTAATCAGTTTTGAATTCACTGTCTAGGCTGACAGTTGGGTGTTTTCAAGTCAGCCTTTTGTGTGGGGAAAAAAATAATGTTGCTTTGGAGATATGTGTCTCTGCTTTATCCTTCTTCCTCCCACTGCCTCCAAAAATACTCCACTTGCTCTCCCGGCGCGCGTGAAGTTTCACGTAACATTAGGAGGAAAACAGAGCTCTCCTCTCCTAGGTGCTGCGCTGATGAAGGTACCTTTTTCCTGAGCAGTATGCTCCACTTTAATCTTTCTTCTCCTTGTCTGTTTTTTTCCAACTCACATGTTCTTACTGCAAAGAATATTTTCTGCCCTGAGGAACTGTTACGCTTGTTTTCAGGCTTGTATATTAACAATTTGGAGTCAGGCACCTGGCAACACATCGTTAGGGTCCGACTTTTGCATGATGTCAGACTAAACTCACAGTAACAATTCAGTGATTTTTCTGCTACTGTGCTACAAGACAAACTATATTTGGAGTTTTATTTTCCTTTCAGTGGAACACCAGTGACTGCTGAAGACTGCGGGCATGAAATACTTGTCTTCCAAGTGTGTTTTCTTGCTACCATCTGTGAAAATTTGAAGCTTTAAACATTTGTCTCATGCATTTATGTGTGGGAGGTGTGATACTTTCAGTTTAATAAATGAGTCTTAGCTTGTTTACAATATATCAGAATTGAGTATAATTTGGACAGCATGCATCTGTTCTGGAAAACGTCTAGTGTACTTACTTTATAATGGAGTGTGATTATGTTTATACTCGATTTCTCCTGCACAGTGAACCATAATCAAAATTTAATTTGTAATCTTTTGCTAATACAGTATGAAGCTGATGTCAATTAATTAAAGCAATTAATTCATTAGATAGAAATGAAAGTACTGCAGGAACAATGAGTATAGGTAGCAGGACTGAAAACATCTGCAGGAGACCAGCAAGTATAGTTCAACTCTCCAGGCCACGGGTTTTCTTCAGCACTATTAATACACTATTTGCTACAAAAAGATGTGGCTGTACCTGGATTTTAAATCTTTTTCTGCTTTGTAAGCTTCTCCTTGGAGTCTGACTTCATTTGTTCATGAGTTGCCATCTTGTGTTTGGAAATGTCCTTCAGACTGATGAGCATTGGTTTGGTTTGGTTTGGTCATTGTGCTGCCTTTCAGGCTTGAGGGGGGATTCAGGGAAGGAGCAGGGGCACGCTGGCCAACGAGTATTATTCGGTGCCTTGGTTAATTCAGGAGACATTTTTTTTCACTCCTGGCTAGAGGTGAATTTTCCAGCTTGGAAAGTGGAAAAAGAGATTCAAAGAGGGGAAGGAGCAGAGTCTGAGAAGCAGAGTGCCATCACCTCGTAACAGGCAGGAAAGTTGAATGGAAGTAGCCAGGCTACGGAGCTGTGCGTTTTAGGACCAGACAAGGCACAAATTCTTCATATAGGTCAATTTGCTCACCACCTCAAGAAAGGAGAGGATTTAAGAAGTTTCTTACATACTGAGTGATAAAGGACTTCTTCATAAGACTCACTTGGCATGCATTAAATCTAACTAATTTCTTAAATATAGAAATGAGAGATTTCTTCCCCTGGTCTGACTTCTCTTCTGGGGCCAGCTTTGGGCCACCGGTTACAGTCTCCTTGTTGTTAATGTTGCAGCAAAACAGAAAACCACATCCATTACCTTCTATACATCTTCCAGATGAACAACCTCATTAATTGGTGTCCTCGTATCATCTGGCCTGTGTTATCTTCAGTGAACCACTTAAATTGACACAGTCAGGAAGTATCCTGGTTAATCTTAGAATCATGGAATCATAGAATCATAGAATAGTTAGGGTTGGAAAGGACCTCAAGATCATCTAGTTCCAACCCCCCTGCCATGGGCAGGGACACCTCACACTAAACCATCCCACCCAAGGCTTCGTCCAACCTGGCCTTAAACACTGCACTCACAACCTCCCTGGGCAACCGATTCCAGTGCCTCACCACCCTAACAGGAAAGAATTTCCTCCTTATCTCCAATCTAAACTTCCCCTGTTTAAGTTTTAACCCATCACCCCTTGTCCTGTCATTACAGTCCCTGACGAAGAGTCCCTCCCCAGCATCCCTATAGGCCCCTTCAGATACTGGAAGGCTGCTTGTTAAACAAGACCGGTCCCAACACCAATCCCTGAGGTACACTACTGATTACTGATCTCCAGCCGGACATCGAGCCATTGACCACAACTCTTTGTGTGCGGCCATCCAGCCAGTCCTTTATCCGCTGAGTGGTCCATCCATCAAATTGATGTCTCTCCAATTTAGAGAGAAGGATGTCGTGTGGGACAGTGTCAAACGCTTTGCACAAGTCCAGGTAGATGACATCAACTGCTTTACCCTTGTCCATCAGTTCTGTAGTCCCATCATAGAAGGCCACCAAATTGGTCAGGCAGGATTTCCCCTTAGTGAAGCCATGCTGGCTGTCACCAAGCACCTTGTTGTTCTTCATGTGCCTTAGCATGCCTTCCAGGAGAATGTGCTCCAGGATTTTACCAGGCACAGAGGTGAGACTGACTGGTCTGTAATTCCCTGGGGCTTCCATTTTCCCCTTCTTGAAAATGGGGGTTATATTTCCCTTTTTCCAGTCGTCGGGAACTTCACCTGACTGCCATGATTTTTCAAATACGATGGCCAGTGGCTCAGCAACTTCATTCGCCAGCTCCTTCAGGACCCGCGGATGGATTCCATCAGGTCCCACGGACTTGTGTGCGTTCAGATTTTGAAGATGGTCTCGAACCAGATCCTCTCCTACAGTGGGCCCAAGGTCTTCATTCTCACAGTCCCTGCGTCTGCCTTCTAAGACCTGGGTGGTGTGGTTAGAGCCTTTGCCAGTGAAGACCGAGGCGAAGAAGTCATTCAGAACCTCAGCCTTCTCCAAATCCTGTGTAGCCAGTTCTCCCGAGAGCTTCCTCAGGGGGCCTGCATTGTCCCTAGTCTGTTTTTTGTTTGCTACGTACCTGTAGAATCCCTTCCTATTATCCTTAACATCCCTGGCCAAGTTTAATTCTAACTGGGCCTTAGCCTTCCTAACCTGGTCCCTAGCTTCCCGGACAGCATCCCTGTACTCTACCCAGGCCGCCTGTCCTTGCTTCCATTTTTATAAGCCTCTTTTTTCCTTTGAATTTTCCTCAGGAGCTCCTTATCCATCCAAGGAGGTCTCCTGGCCCTCCTGCCGCACTTTCTTCTAGTTGGGATGCAGCACTCCTGAGCTTGTAGCAGGTGATCCTTGAATATCAACCAACAGTCTTGGGCCCCCCTGCCCTCCAGGGGTATATCCTATGGAACCTTACTAAGCAGGCTCCTGAAGAGGCCAAAGTCTGCTCTTTTGAAGTCCAGGGCAGTGAGCTTGCTACATGCTCTTCTCACTGTCCTCAGGATCTCTTGTATCTTATTGTTACTTATCTGATGGAGTCTCTTTCTGGTTCCCCAGATCTGTTTGTGTCTCCCACAAGACCATCTCTGAGGCTGGTTTGCTCTCCTGCTATGCCTAAACATCATGGGCTGAACGCAGTATGGGTGAGCCCTACCACTCTGGAGGAACTGGCTCTTTATTGTGATACCCACTATGAAAATTTACCTTCTGATATGGGATCAAACTTAAACAGGGGAAGTTCAGATTAGGTACAAGGAAGAAGTTCTGTACTGTGAGGATGGTGAGGCACTGGAATGGGTTGCCCAAGGAAGTTGTGAATGCTCCATCCCTGGCAGTGTTCAAGGCCAAGCTGGACAAAACCTTCGGTGAGATGGTGTAATGTGAGGTGTCCCTGCCCATGGCAGGGGGGTTGGAACTAGATGATCTTAAGGTCCTTTCCAACCCTTTTCTATGATTCTATGTGGTACATATTTTGTGAGCATGAATATTGAAACCTTTTTTTGTTGAGAGCTTCAATCTGTTATAAAATAGCTTCGCACAGTTTATCTTGTCAGGTCAAAATTCACCCTTGCATGAAAAAGGAAAATGTATGGAGTGTAATCTATTTCACAGCTAGATGCAGTCTGAGTGTCAAGAATAGGGTCTGTGCTAAGCTGGGACTAACTGTTAACCCTCTCGAAAAAATAAGATAAACACAGGTTCATGTTGCTTCCAGCTAGAGCAACTTGTGCAACCTACATCTACGTTAGCAAGCTGTGTGGCAAAAAAAGAGTGGATCTGTAAAGCAAAAAGACCCCAAATGGTGCTGAGGGCTGAGCACCCTCACTATATGCAGTTTGGGGTGTGTGAGCGAGTTCCTTCAGCCTAGCTCTAGTTTGGTCCTGGTGTGAGCACCAGTGCCACCTCAGGAGCACAGAAGACGGAGCTGACTCTGCATCTGGGACCTCAGCAGTTTGCTGCCTTCCCTTTCAGTTTCATAATTTGCACTTTGCTTTCTATATTCCTCACCACAGGGAGGCAGCTTGTGTCCAGGATCCAAACCAGCACTGATTCTGCAAAGCAGCCTAGAAAATGGTTTTGTTGTGAGCAAACAGGGGCTCTGTAGAGAGATGTGGAACAGCATCTGGTCAGCTGCAGTGTACGCTCCAGTTGTGTTCTGTCGCAGGATAAACAGGGAAGCACATTGCTTCAGAGTGCTAGGCTGGTTGTATTGCTTTCCTTTTGTGCAGTTTCCGTGAAGTTCTGCTGATCACTAAAATGAGATGTCCGGGAAGCAGCCAGTCTCTGGGTGCAGTACTGCAAAAGAGAAGGATGGGCTAAACTGAGACAACCAAATTTTACTTCCTGTATACTTACAGTGCATATGTGCTCAACACCAAGTTATGATTGGTGTTGCATACCACAGGTCACTGCAACTTCAGAGGGACTGTCTGATACTGCTATTCTTTTGGGGAGAAAACGTTCCTCAGAAAGGAGTGTTGCAGGTGAAATTTGCTGGGGTTAAAATACGCACAGTGGTATCAGAGAGTGTTAAAAAATAGTTCTGGAGCTGTCTGCATCTCAGGCAAACAGTGGTTAGCTGCACTGAAGTTTTCTGAAGTGTCTTTGGATGAAATTGTATAGTATCAGGAGGAACGTTATGAAATGAATAAATTATTTGTCAGTGTTGTTGCCAGCATATGCATAAATAAAACACTGTTGCTGTATGTTTGTTTTCAATGGGACCCCGCATCAACAAAAAGCTTCTGTAGTGATGCATTTGTTTTTTCCACAGCTATTTAAACCTATGGAGAGGATCTTCTGGAAAACAAGCCAATGTATTCCTTAAAGATGTTTATACATGTCGTGGAAGTTGTTTTTTTGTTTAGTTTTATGACCTGAGGATATCTATAATCTCTTCAGAATATAAGAAAGGCTGTAAAGTGTCAGATTGTTTGTCTAACTTTTAGAAACATCCTATTTATGGCAGGGGTCACATACCTGGGAAAGGAGCGCAGGAGAAGGATACAGTGATGCTTCTTCCACTGTACCCTCACATTTTCCACCAGTGCACTGCTTAGGAGTTTTGTGACCTAGATAATGTCTATATAGTAGCAGCCCTTAATCACTTTTTCAAATTGCCTGCATTTTTTGCTACTACTGTACCCAGCAAGAAGAATTCTAGGCATACATTATGAACGCTGTGCGAATCACTTGGGTTTGTTTTTTTTTAAGACACTATAATTTCATTGGCTATTTCATAGTTTTTATGTTAGGACAGAATGAATAACATTTTCTGTTCATGTTCTTTCTCTTTTTATAATTGGGTCCTGTGTATGTCTTCTGCTGCTGTTTACTTTCTTTTCTCTGAAATGCTCAATTTAAGCTTCAGAGATGACATTATCTTCAGATGACATTATCATCTTGGTAGCCAGCTAACACAAGTGGGGAGTAATCTGTTAACAGCAACAAAACAAAAAGGCAAGGGGAGGACACAGCCATCTTGAATTGGTGACATTATTGTTCGTGCAGGGCCCTCACCAGGTGAGATTTCAGTTTACAGTGAAAATGAATTGCATAAGAAAATGCAGATAAAATGGAATTTACTTTCTGAGATATATAAATCAAAAATAAAACCCTCCAAACCAACATAAAGGGAAATGTATAGACTTTGGGTAGATGAATTCCCTAAGTTGTCATGGTCTTCATTTTCTTTTTGTCTGTTATGTCTGTATGCAAGTAGCTTCCTGAGAATTTCTTACTGGTCCTTATATATTAGAGCAGCAATGTAGCTGGTGCCAGACATCCTGTAAAAGGAAGCTTACTTTGTGCTTATTGCCGTTGAAAAAAGGATTGTTATCACACTCAAGAGTAATGAAGCAGAGAGAATGATATTTTTTGCATAATATTTCCTATATTCAGCCTTTTTTTCATCATGACTAAAATGGCATTATTCCATCTGACCAGCAGTGCTGTTTTGGCTCCGGAAGGAATGATCCTATTAAAAACAGTGCTTCAAAGAATATTTTGTCGGCTTTTCATTGATTGAACTGGTATTTCTAACTCTTAATATACAAAGGCAACATATGTTTAGGGTTGTTGAGTCTTTTCAAGACACCTGAATAACATTTTGCCAATATGCGTTTGTAGGTAGGATGTTTTTGAAGCTGTGGGACCAAAATTTTGCCTATTTCTTATGGTTTGTGTAATGGAGATATCTACATTGAAATCTTCTCCCTACCTGCTTATATCATCATAGAGCATTAATTTGAAAGAATTCGATCTTGCTGTCTGCAGTTGAAGACAGCAGTTAAGACAAGAAGAAACCTTGGTGAATAAATGCCGTACAAGGCAGCAAAACTCAGGGATATCACTATGCTGCTGTTACCATTTGGAAACTGAAATAAACTGAAATAGTTCAGTGTGATGGAGTAAAAATACACTATTATCTTTTATTAGGTTGGTGATGAGTTCTGCTGAGAGCAGTGGTTGCTCTGTGCAAGCACACCAGATGACTGAGTTTCACAACAAAGTATTAATTTTGCATGGTATGTCCTGTCTTCCAAAGTTTTGCAATGTGTCTTCAAGAGCTTTGTTTTGTCTACTGTTTGGTAATGAAGGCTTTGAAAGGGACAGTGTCACTGAAAATGCTGTCATTACAAGGTTATATTCCTGCCTGAGGGCCACTGAGAAAGAGAAAAGAAACATCATGGTGAAGATGGGATAAGAAGTGGTATCTGTCTATGGGTTTATAAGTTCAGTAGAGAGAAGAGGAAAAGGGAAAGTACTTTTATTTCTAGTTGTGGACATTGTTGAGATTCTTACTCAACAATGTGTTTTATGTGCATACAGTTTTGGCATCAGCAGTTGCAAAGCTGGAGTAATGCTAGAAAGCTTCTTGAAAATCCTTTTTGGACACTTAAGACCTAAAAGAGTGGCAACTGGGTAAGGCCAAGAGTGGAGAGAGGACAAACGGAAATACTCAAGTAGAAATATTTCCAAATGGGGTTTCGTGTCATAGAACTTCCTCATATCTCTTTCTAGATACTTGTGGAAATCCATGTAGAAAATAGCACATTTCCTGCCTTTAATTTCTTCCATTTTGGCCATTGCAGCAGATAAAGAACAAGTTTAGCTCTTCTTATGGTTTCTTAACCATACCTTAATAATGATACATTATAGTGTCCTATTGTCATTCTAACCCCAGAATAAATAAACTGTCTTGATGTAATGACATTAATACTCTTTCGCAGTTAAATACTTTCTTCAATCTAAAAGGAGGTTTTCATACATTATGTAGTTATATCTTCTATCGGCCACTGAATCTACTGGAGAAGATGTGACAGGCAGCTTAAGTGACGTGTCTGTATTTACAGAAGTTATTGGTTTCGTCGGTAGGCTGAAACCCCTGAACTGCTGGTTTTCAGCAATCCTGCACTATGTCCTTAGAAGCATCCCCACATTGCCATTCCTGATGCCTTTCCACAGATTTGTTCTGCATGTGTTTCTGATTTCCCTGGGGCAGATTTTTCTTAATATTTGCTGTCAAGATAACTGTAGCTAGACTTAGGTGGGAAATGCTCTGGTTCTTCAAGTGTGCTGCTTGACCAAAAACTGCCACCACAGTCAGACCCAGAAGGAAAAAAAAACCCCAAACAATCAACCCTCATAAATTTATATTATTAGTGGATAACACTTTTAATTCAGAATTTTCTACAGAAAATGTGTTTTCTGCCAAATCAAAATTTTCAACGGGGCAGTGTTTCCTTTTTTATTTTTATTTTTTTAATTTTTAAGAAAAGGTAGTGTAAAATGTTAGCTTTTAAAAGACTTATCCATTACTTCTTGCATGTATCTAAATCACTGTGGTAGTTTATAGGGTTATAAGAAGTATGATTTGGATAACTGGTGTTAATATTTCACTGATGCCGGTGCTAAATAGCCAGACTGTGTACCTCTCATGATACACTGCATCTCCTCCTGTAGAGGGATTACCCACAGCACAGTATAGGAAATGTGCTTGCAAAACCATATTTTGGAACTGAAAGTTTTCAGAATTCATCTTCCCTCTGAAAGTTTTCCTGTATCAACTTTCTTCCCCGAGTTCAGAGAAAAACGAGTATTGAAAGAATGAATTTAGCCCAAAATTGAAAGTTTGTTTTTTGTCAGCTTAAACATGCATATAAAATCAACCTTTTCCTAACTATTCAGGATTTATTTCAGTCACCTACCTGTTCTTTATTTAAATAAATACCAAAAAATAATATCCTTGGAAACCTTGTAGTAAAGTGCAGAGTGTTTTACATATTCGACCTGTATGATATGTACCAGGAATCGTACAATAACAGGACGTATCACCTGTAGCTAGTCATCTTTGAGCTATAGACCTTTTATAAAATCAGACAAAAGTCATTTTTAAAAAAGTGCTTTCAGATCTGCCCTGTAGACAGCATATATAATCCATCAGTGATCTCAAAGCAGATACTTTTTACCTACAAACCAGTAACTAAAGAATGTAAAAACGTACAATTCCGATGTAGAATTTGGTTAGAACTGCACTGTTGTGCTAATCTGTATGAATCTTACTTCTTTCTTTTTTCTGTATCTTTAGATTCGTTTGAAATGCCATCTGTTAAATTGCTCAGCTACATTTAGTGCCTTCCTGAGAGTGAATGTCTGACTACTCGAAGTTAAAGTAAATGATTTCTGTTTATGTTTGTAACCTTGAAATGTTAGTGGGAATGTCAACCCTTCTGATTTTGGCATTCTCTTGAGCAAAGCAAGTGATTCTATCAGCATAA
This sequence comes from Lathamus discolor, assembly GCF_037157495.1. NCBI lineage: Eukaryota > Metazoa > Chordata > Aves > Psittaciformes > Psittacidae > Lathamus > Lathamus discolor. The sequence goes on along the minus strand of NC_088884.1, from coordinate 11,750,476 downwards.
TCTTATTTATCTCTTGACAGGTCCAGGTGGTTTCCTTCATCTGTATCTGGGATATTCACTCTTAACAGAATTATTTCCTCCTCAGCCAGGCAGATTTGCAGTGTCAGCATCTCCTATTTCACATTCTAGTACCGTAACCCACAATCTAAGCGGGCAAGAACGGTAGCATAAGGTAAAATAAGAGAAAACCAAAAGACTAAGATGACAGAACTAAGCAAGTTAGTAAAAGGTGTAGATAAAGATGCAGGGATGGGAATGTGTGCAAGGGGATCAGATTGTTTCCCTTACACTCACGTGCTAATAGCAGATGGAAGTTTATACACAGTGCCAATCACTGTAGACTGCTATAAAAGAGGGAAAATAAAAAATACAGTAACCTGTCTGTTTTTAGGTCTAAGACACAAAAAGTTCACAAGTATACGTTTAATTTTGAACTGTGTGGAATTACCATAAATTAAATGTGCCCTTAAGTGCTTTGCTGATGATGCTATTTCAGCAGAGCAAAATCAGATATGTAATAGCACAGATATGTAGGTATTTTGCACTTCATTTTACAGCAGTTTTCTGAAATATTATTATTTGAGCCTTCTATTTTATGTTAATGCTAGTATTTGGTGGAATAAATCTGTGCAATTTAACAAGGTGATATGCACTGTTAGTGACCATCATCTATCTAATCTTAGGATTATTATTTTCTTTTCTTTCTGGATAATCACAAGATAAATGTGAAAAGTAGGGTCAACTCATAAGTGAATGTAAATTAATGCAGTTCAGTTGATACCTATGAGTTCACACTTATTTACAGCTTTCCATGATCCTGTGCAGTTTCAGAATTACAATTAAATACTTGATATTATTTTTGCTCTTAAGTTTGATTCATAAAACTAACATGTAATTCTGTTAATAAGTTCAAAATGCATTTGTATATCAATGAATAAAGTGAAGTTTTATTTTGAAATTGGCAATTCCAAGTAGAATTTCAGCTGTACCTATTTTTTAATAACTTATTCACATCTGCTTTTAGAAGTGCAGCAACCAGGAACAGATCCTGTTTCATAGTGATCTCTTGCGTTTATTTACTGACCTACTTCATGAATTCATTTTTGAAAGTAATTACTGAAAATTTGTGATAAACTTGCATTATTATTCTTAATTTTGCAATTTTTTTTATTTTACTCTTTCTGGTGGTCCAGAAATAGGTAGTTTAGTATGTGATTGATTAGTTGAAAGCTTTTAGAATCGCACTTGTGAATGCAGAAGCCCATATTCAGCCTTAGCCCTTTTTGCTCAGATTGGCTTTGCTATTTATTTTCAATTTATGTGATCCTGAAAATGAAATCCATTTAAAAGAGGGCCAGCTGAGATGAAACCATGAGTTGTTTAAATTTGTGAATACAGTGCTGCTTTCATTAGTTGATTTTCTGATCCAATATTTTTAACTTTCAATTACACTTGTCTTTAAACTTGAGCAAGTTTCTACATGGAGACCTATCTAGACATGGATATGTGATGTTACATTCTACTTTGTTACAGTTAATTACATCTACTTATAGAGTATTTCTGATATGTTCTTAAAGGTTATATGTTGTGATTTGGTCAAAGCTTGTATTGTTTAGCTATGTGATAAGGAATTAATATTCACTTTCTTGATGTCCAGTTATCTGCCAAGGCAAATATATACCATTTTCCTTAGTAACTTTTTACGCACTTTATAGGAAGCACTGTACACATTACACAAAATAGTGGAGAACTCGGCCTGCAATGCTTGTAGTTCTGTAATTTTAAAACCTTTCTGAATGTCTGTATGTTCACTTTAGTTTTGTTCACTTTTCCTATGTGAATGTTGATGGCATCGTGCAGACTGTATCACCCAAACTAGGTGAGAAATAATCTGCTGTGTAGTGACTGATAAGAAAAGATCCCTGTTTCCCCAGAATTATTATGTTGCTTGCGAAAAACTTGGTTTTATGCGGGTACTCTGGTTCAGCAAACCACTTTGCAACATGCTTGATTTAAGTGCACACTTTCTTACATCAGTAGTTTTAATAATATGCCTGAAGCTGAGTACCAGACTACAGCAGCCAGTGTGCAGCAGAATTTATTACCAAAACAAAAAAGATATTTCAGTACCTAATTGCTAGTAAAATCCCAACGTATTCCTTTCTGTCTTTGGTAGCCACTTGAATGTAGCGGCCAGTCATGTGTTTCACTCGCCTTTCATGTGCATCTTGTACTTGGGTATATAATTTCATTGGATCGTTGCTGCGTCGTCATCTCTCAGTATTTTTTCTTAGTTGTAATTAATGAGGCGATGGAAATGCTCTTTTTCTGGGATATTGTTTTCTTCATATTTATTATGGTTTTGTTAAGATACTGAGTGTAGGTTTCTAAAACACAAAGGTTAGAGCACAGTTAAAAAGATAGTTGAGAATTTCAAAACATTATAAAACATATCTAAGATTTTGAACTCCCTGTCTTCAAACTTTAGATATTCTAAGCAATTTGTGATTGTAGGAGACAGTAATACTTAATTATTGAACTTAAATTTTGTTGTGGAGGGAATTGGATCTTAAATATTATTGAATCCTGTAACCTGGGAGTTCTAAAAAAACCCTTTAAAATTTGAACTTATTTGTATGATTACATTTATTTGAAGTTGTTAAATTGAACTTCTAGAATTATTGACTGTTACCAGTTTGAATGTGATTGATTCCCAATGGGACCTATTTCGAGGCTGGAATGGATCCAAGATACAAGCTCTCTGACAGAGTATACACATAAATCCCTGATCTCATTGAGCAGGTTATTTTAGGGAAGCCTAGCAGATTAGTAACATGATGCCTTCCAATTCCATTAATGAAATCCTGTCAGAATAAATTAATGAGTAACATACTGGTATTTTAGGCTTACTTTATGACAATATAACACAGTTGTTAAAGAACTCATTGTGCAAACCATTTTAAGTGGCGTTGATGTTAAATAGTAAGCCATGCAATTACTATGTTACTCAATATTTCATTTTAACAGTAGTATTGATTTGGTGAAAAGCAGAATTTACTCTTTTCCAATAAACTTATCTGTATATAACTAAGGTTCCAGTCCTACTAGCATATGGACAGTGTAAGTTCTGTACAAGACTGGCTTAAGGGAATTTGTGTTTTGATTTGAGATTTAAGAAACATTCATTTTGATTCGTAATAGCTTTTCTGTCCAAGAATGTTATAACAAAAGCCTATTTGGATTAAGTAGTCTGAAATTAACTTAAATGTATCTCTGCAGAAGTGTATATTTTCTGTATCTACCTATATTAATTTGTATTTATTGATACAGTTTAATATTTAGAATTGTAAAAAAGAATGAAAAACACACTGTAGTCAACATAATGAAAGATGACCGTTAAAAATATATCAGGAAAAAGGGAGGGACCAATGCTGTCGAGCAGGAATGACTTGGTCTTGTTCCCAGAAAGAGATGAAATAAAATCAGGCTCAGAATGTCTCACACACACTGATGCTTGAATATAAGTTTGAACATTATTCAGGTATTTAAATGTGTGCTTTCCCCATTTTTGGTTTAATTTTACAAATCCATCCTCAGTATGCAGTCTTTTTAGATTACCACGTGAGTCATCTTTATATTGCTCAAGACACTGAGAATGATAAGATAGAAAGAGTTGGACCACAGGAGAGGAGTTAATGAACAGCAGATCTTCAGCATGTTTGTTTATGGAACCTGTAAATAAACAAAGTAGTAAGTCAAGGCTCTGAAAAGCAGTCATAATGATATCTGCTAAGAGTATTTGCATTTGATTTGGACTCTGCTGAATCAGTTTTATGCTGGTTTAAATATTCTTTTCCAATAATTCTTTTGTTACCACTGTGAATTTCTCCTCCACTCAGAAGAACTTGGTGCTAGGAAGCTCATCTCCAGTCAAAAGTTGAATCCTCATCTGCTTTAGTAAGGAGGATTTGCTTTAATCAAAAAATGTTGGCTTATACCACCTACATTCTCAGAGAAAGCCTCACTTCGCTATTTCACACTTTTTCAGGATCTTAGCTTTTCAAAAGGTCTGTGATGGGCGCTAAAAGTATAACAGATTGGTGTTTCACTGTGGTGAAGCTGTTGTCCCCACTTCCAGAGCCCGTATTCCTCTTGACTGAAGTGGTGTTTTTTGCTGGGAAATCAGCAATATATTATGCAAATCTTTTTTCAGTTTTGGTCTGTTATCCCAGCACTGACCTTTAAGAATTTTTTTCACTTTGTTCCCCAAAACTTTAAATTTTCAAGTTCTCAGCCTTCTCTTCCTGCTTAATGAGTTCATGACTGTAATAAATTATGTTTCAACCATAAATCAGAATTGGGCTGATTAAAATGCCTCTAAAAAACAGTGAAAAAAGGGGGAAGATTCTTTGATAGCGTTTGTTAGGCGTATGTGCGTGTTGAACTTGTAAATGTGTTAGAAAGAGTCACACCCCAGATCATACTGTGACTTTGATCTGTCCTTGCTAATTGTTTCCTTTGTAAGGTTTTATTTTATGCAGGGACTAAATTAGCAATGACTGTAGATCTAATTGTTTCAGGAAAGTCAGGAGGCTTCTTAATGTTTTCATCTCAATTGCAGCAATTACCATAAAGCTCTTCACACCTCAGAAACCATTTTGGTAGATCGAGGTCAGCTATACCAATCTTTTTATTTTCTTTGTTGATGAAGAAGGAGGAAAGTAGACGAAAATGGAAAGAGAGAAGTGCTTCGCTTTCTTTGCAGTTTTAGAAGAGAGATAGGTAACAGCTTTTCGCTGCATCTTATGAGAAAGGAGCTCTGCTGATGATTTCAGCTGAATCAGCACATTCAAAAAGAGTACTTGTAGCAGCAAAACGCTCTCCTGCTACTGCACTACTCCTGATAGAGGAAAGCTATCTTTTACTTTGTGCATTGCAACTGTAATGTGGTATACACTACAACGAATTTAACATTTTGTTTTTAAGCCTTGACCAGAAGACGTAGTGTTGGAACTTGGATATACAAAAAGGAATTTCTTCCCTGAAATAAGGAGATAAGAGCACAACATCATACAGATTCTATATGAAAATTCATGACAATTTTAGAAGACCCACAAAACCTTAAGAATAACTCAAAGCACAAAAAGCATGCTTTGTGGTTTGAGACTATTTGGTTTATACAAGAGTAGGTCATGAGGAACTTGAAGAAAGCCTTTAATTACTGAAACGGAAGATAAGATTTCTGGTGATAGTGTTTAGTTTAGCAAGGCTGTAAAAGATGTAGTTGCTGAAAGCAAAGTTTGAACAAATTCAGAGTAAGAATAAAGTGAAGATATTTCACAATTAACTATTGGAAAAATTAGGTGCGTGTGTATCCTCTGTATGTATGCTTAGAGTACCAAAATAAAGAGTTTCTAATGGGCATATCTCATCTAGAAAAAGTCAAATTCTGCTAAGAATTACTATATAGAATTTTATGACCTGGATTATGCAGAGTGGATTCTTGTGTTTTACACTACTTTAAATCTGTAAATTCACAACTCACTACTCTTAACCATCACATGCCTGATTTTTAAATTGAAAATCCAATATTCTAGTCAAAAATTGTAAAAAATAATTTAGAAGTTGAAATATTAAGGAAATTCGCCACAAATGGACAACATGCAGGTAAGGGCAGCATCTGCAAGGAAGTAGTAGTCAGAGCCTGAAGATCGTATGCAAAACTCCAGCTGAATGGCTATTCTTTTTTCTCCAGTTATAAACATACCAACTATAAATAGTTTTACTCCATTAAGAAAAACCTGATGAGTGAGACTAGAAGCCACACAGACTCTGAAATGACAAATATACAAGAATTCCTCTCTTTCAATATCACTTCTCTTTTTGGCACTTGCCATGACAGTGTTTCATGGCTGTCATTCCCGTAAACAGTAGTCACTTTCTCAGCCTGCCTTAAACATAGATTTCTTTCCACGGGCACGGGCATCAGCTCTTGAAAGAACTACCTATTAATAATGAAGGCACGTGGAAAAAATCTCTTTCCAGTTAGAAAGCTCACTGTAGTACCTCCATTGCCCAAGACAGGAGAGTCTGACAAACCTTTTCATTCCCACTTTTTTCTTGTTGCTGAGGTCTTCTTTATCAGGTCAGATTCTCTCACTTTATTCCAGCCCTGGCCAGAAGAACTTCAGGATGAAAGATGTTGAATATGGACCCTACTTTTACCTTATTATATATTTTATTCAAGATGACCATAGTGCTTTGAATTATTTGAAAATGTCTCAGAAAAAGTATTAAAGAATTCTGAACAAATGAATGAGCTTTTATTGTCCAGCAGTAAGAATGCAAAGTGCCAGCATTCCAAACTTAGCCTGTTAAACATGTGTCATCATATATTGCCTTCCTTTCTCATATTTTGGGGAATGTATTCCGAGACTATCTGTAGGAACAGATTCTCCCGGTAACATACAAGCAATTCCACTTTCTAGTCTCTCTCTGCCCTGGAGGTCATCTGAAAATATTGAAAGCTAACATTCCAAACTGACTCTGCTGGTGGCATCAAGAAAACAGTACTCTCTTGGTTACTGTCTCTCTTGAAGGAATTAAAACACAGAGTGTCTCTACAGTCCATTCATCTTTTAGAGAAATAGGGTCAGCTTTTTAGTACCGTTGCAAAAGCAATCTTTTCTGTCTTGTTTCACAGTAAAATATTTGCTTTTATTTAACAAGTAGTTACTTCTGCCACAAAAATTTTGTGAGAGAAACATGATTTTTTTGCAATGAAATCAAATCCCTGATAAGGGAGTACAGCCACAGCATAACTGCTTTGTACCTTGCCTGTCTGGCCAAATCATTTGGGGTTTCTTGACTTCCAAATTCATTGAAAGAACAATCATCTGTGTTGTGGCTAGATAAAATCTTGCTACTCATTTACCTACTCATTTACTTATTTACCTATTTCTGTCATCCCTGTAAATAGTAATTATTGAATCACTGATTTCGGTGGGAAAAGATTTGCTTATCATGTTAAGGAGATGAAAAGGCTTTATAGCTAGATTCTGTATACCTTAAAATATCAGCAATTAAAAGGTAATAGAAAGAATAGCCTAAGTACAATGAACATCTATTTTGCAAGCAAAAGACTAAATTTTCTATAAATAAATTTTCATTTGATGTTTCCATTTATCTCATGGTATTCATATAACATTTTGTAAGGAATGGAAGTGGTGGTAAACAGATCTTACCTGAGAGACATACAGAGATGCATGTGACGATAAGCCAACTGTTAGGACGGTGGTAAACAAATGGCAATAAGAAAAAGGGTACAAAACCTTCAGAAAACTTCTGTTGGTGAGGCTGTTTCTCTTGCAGACTGAAGGCATGATACCAGCAGAGTTCATGTACTTACTTTCCAAACCCTAACTTTTTCTTTCTGTAAAAAGCCATATGGCTAGTGTTGTCTTCCCACAGGTACCTTTGCATAACAAGGCAGCACTGTTCTTGCTGTTATAGCCAGCCATACTAGTTACAGTATGGACATGGGGTTATGCCTGACATTTTCAAGCCTGCAACAGATCAGAGAGAACACAAGGTGAAACAGTATGTTGGAAAAGCAGTAGGAATATATCATATATGCAGAATGTGAAGAATACAGCTATCCCGTGGAGAAGACCTGTACGGTCCTTATCTGTGGCATAATTTCTTTCACTTTGAGTGATCTGGTTATAAGAAAGAGTTTTCTTAGCCTTTGAAAAGCTTCCTGACAATGTGCCGAATTAGTGCCAAAGTCTAGTTTCCCTTTAAAGAAACATAGAAAACCCTAAAAAAATTTCCAGTTACTCTCCATTTCAGCACTCCAGTTACAAACCAAAGCCAGACCAGTGGAGATACATCCTTGACTATGCAAATGTATAGCTGTTTCTTTATTAGTAAATCATTATTTAACAAGAAATCTCTGTAGGCTTTTCAGTCCCAAACCAGTTAACACATTTGTTTTCACCTTGAACTCTGTTTTTCTTTATGTAACCACATGATTACTGCCAAGATAAATGTAGTTCATCTGAAGTTTTCAAAAACTGAGTGCATTTTTTCCTCACCTCAGAATGCTTACAGAGAAAAAAACCAACAAAAAAACCCAACCTTAAAACTGAGCAAAATGATACATTTCTGTCAAAAAAAAAAAAAAAAAAAGGGAGATAACTTCCACTTCAAATTTAGATAAGCAGAGGGATTATCTTCATATCTCCAAATCTGATCAGTTGAAAAGTATTTAAAGTAATTAAATCATCAGAGCACAAGTAAACTTGTGGAGTGCTTGCAGCTGTCAGTCTTCCTGAAATGGGTTACCCAAATTGCAGAAGGGAGGCAGGGATATTAATACTGTTATCTTAATAAAACTCTAAGCAGTTTCCCAAGTGCATCTTCAGTGTAGTGGTAGCTATATTTGTACTGCTCCTTGCCTCTGCCTCCAGCAGTTTTGGAGGTCCAAAACTTCAACAGTAATCTGGGATGTGCTCTGCTTTTGAGGGAAGATCTCGACTTCCCTCAACCTGATCAGGCTGAAATCAGCCCTGCCTTGAGCAAGAGTTTGAATTAAGTGATCTCCAGAGGTTCCTTCCAACCTAAATTATTCTATGAAAATATGTAAAACTCATTCTTTTTCACTATTACTTGCCTGGTTATTATTTGGAGTAAAGGATCACTTGTAGAACAACTGAATTCTGGTCAGTACAGAAAACAGTAGAAAAAAAATCAGCTTTCAATTCTGGCAAATGACCACCCTCTAGTATAACGGGAAATGTGAAAACTGGATGTGAAAAAGTGGAGCTGGATTCCTGCAAGGAACAGATCTCCTGCCAGCTCTGAGATACAACCTTCGGGAAAATTAAAGAGATGATTCAGTGTAATGCACAGTGTGTCTATACAGTAAATCAAAAGAGACAGTGTCACAGTCCATTCTGTGTTCTCTTATCTAGCAGAGGATTTTGTTTTCATTTGCAGTACAGAACAAGAAATGGAATTTCAGTTCAGAAATGTGACAGACTACTGACTGAACAGGCTTCAATTGAAGTCAAGAAACGTTCTTAAAGCATTACAGGAGATAAACTCACAAGCATGGGGATGCTTCCTTTTAGTGTTTTTTCATAGATCATCTGCATTGTCCTTTGAGTGTTGGGATTTCTCACTAAGTTAATATATTTATCATAAATATAAATATTATACATAATTATATAATTCGTGAAGTTTTCTGGTTCATAAATTTTGAACTGAAAGGCCTAAATCTTCTGAATGTCCCAGTGGCAGAAAGCGGATAATATTGATCTATAAGTAGGAATGCAGTACTTCTATCTAGATAAGGTGGGTTGAACAAAAGTAAAAATGCAATTTTATGGAGTTTTTGGCATCGGATTTGTAAATAAATGATGTTAGCAAATGACAATCACTTTTTTTTTTTTTTTTAAGTCTCTAATTGCATTTATTTTAGCATTATGTTATTGAGAACTAAATATGACCATAAAATCGTAGAATCATATAATAGTTTTGATTGAAAGGGACCTTCAAAGGTCATTTTGTCCAGCCACCATGCGATAAGCAGGGACATCTTCAACTAGATCAGGTTGTCCAGAACCACATCCAGCCTGACCTTGAATGTCTTCAGCAAGACATGGGGTTGTGCATGGGCAACCTGTTGCATTACTTTACCACCCTCATCATAAATAATTTTTTCGTCACATCCAGCCTGAATCTCCCCTCTTTTAGTTAAAAACATTAACCCTTGCTCTATCACAACAGACCCTGCTAAAAGTCCTTCCCCATCTTTCATATAAGTCCCTTTTAAGAACTGAAGGGTCTCCCCAGTGTCTTCTCTAGGCTGAACAACCCCACGTCTCTCAGCCTTTCCCCACAGGAGAGGTGCTTCATCCCCCTGATCATTTTTGTGTCCCTTCTCTGGACCCTTTCCAACGGGTCCATATTTTTCCTGTGCTGAGGACTCCAAAGCTGGATGCAGTAGTGCAGGTGGGGTCTCATCAGAGCAGAGTAGAGGAGCAGAATCTCCTCACTTGGCCTGCTGGCAACAGTTCTTTGGTTGCAGCCTGAGATACGATTGGGTTTATGGGCTACAAGCACACACTGCATGATGAATGTAGGTGCTGGGCATCTCTGAAAATCCTACCACAAGTTTTGTATTATGATTCATATTGACCCGGAGAAAACTCCAGGAACAAACTTGCCAACAAAGTTTTCAAGCTGACAAGCAGGTATTCTTTGTTGCGGTGCCGGGAGACACGGGGGATAGCTCCACCTAACGTGTGTCTCTCCTATTGCTACACAAGCCGTCCTTATATAGCCACTGGGCATACATACATATTCATGAGGCTATGTATGGATTACATAATTTTCCAGAAAGTTCCCCGCATGCTTACATCATTGTGGTGGTGGTCTCTGAGGGTTGTTTACTTCTTCCAACAATCTTCATCACTTCTGGCAGCCTTTGAAGCATGTGCAGTAGATGCTCTTACTGGTTTAATTGGTTTGTTAGCACCAGAGACATAATAATCCTCCTATCCTCCTACTTATGAGTTAGTTTAACTGTAGCCCATCCTGGGTACCTGCCATTCCCAGATACTCCTTATCCCTGTGTCCTGTTCTTCTAGACTATTTTTCTTAAAACTATGTCAACTACAATGATTTATCTTGTACAAGAATTCTCAGTATGTTCTCTACCTGCACTCTATTTTTTCTATGATGTATCATGCACCTCAGTAATTTTCCATTGCTACTGTTACAAAGCCATTAAACTTAACATTACTTAAAACTAATTCTAAAAATTTATATATTCCGTTTTGCGCCCCCCTTGTCTCAATATTTAAAATGTTGCTTTAGTAATATTTAAAGTAATATTAAAATGAAATCAGAGTACTACTTTATCGGTTGTGAACCATTTTTGCTACTAGAAAGTCAGCATGAACATAAGACATTGTAGAGGGTTGACCTTGGCTGACTACCTGACTCCTAGCAGTCACTCACTCTCCCTCCTCAGCAAGACAGGAGAGGAAAATAAGTTGGCAAGCTTGTGGGTTGAGGTAAAGGCAAAAGCCATGTGTGGAAGGGAAGCAAAAGAGGGGAAATTTATCCACTACTTCTCACCAGCATGCTGATGTCCAGCAGCCTCCTGGAAGCAGGGCCTCCATACGGACAGCAGTTGCTTCAGAAGGCAAACACTGTAACGACAAACGTCGCTCCCTCTTTTTTCCCTCTTCATTTTTATTGCCTAGTATAATGCCGTAGAGTATGGAATGTCTCTTGGGTCATTTCAGATCAGGTGTCCCGGCTATGTCCCCTCCCAGCCTTTTTCCCTTCTCCAGCCTACTCCCCTCTTGAGTGGTGGTTTGGAGAGACAGCCCTGATGCTGTGACAGCACTGCTCAGCCATAGCCAAAACTTTGGTGTCTTATCAACACCATCGTAGCTACAAGTGCAAAGCACAGCAATATATGGGCTGCTATAAGGAAAGTTAAGTCCATCCCAACTGGAACAAATACCTATACCTGATTTGATGCTGTGACCTGCCTTCAGATACGAATATCTTTTTTGCTCACATAAGAGCATTTGAAAAAGACGCTTGAAGAAACCCACACAAAAAAGTCATTCTATCTGACATATAGCTAGTGAAATATTTATTTTGAAAAATAATAAAACTGAGGAAAGATGTTTAATTGCAAATGGAAATTGAAAGTCCTGAAATATGATGATTTAATCATACTCTACCTCTAGCCAGTAGTTTCTATTGATTAGGTCTCACAGTATTTTACTGACTTTACTTCATAGTGGTGTTTCCATTACTGCTTTAAAGAGCTGTTTATTTCATTTATCTTCTTCTTTACAAAACAATATATTGTTGTACAAATCTTAAAATGTATTTTTAATTGAAGAATTACATTCTGTTTTGTCTGCTTCAGAGCAGGCACTTCTAAGCATTCTTATGTCCTCAACTTGTTTCAGAATGCAGGGAGTACTTTTTCAGTGTTGCTTCTGAGCAGAGAGAAGGGTTTATAATTGCTCTGCAGAGCCATCCAGCAACCTTCTATTTCTTCCATTCATCAATGTAGAATATCAGAATTTAATTACAAAATCTCCTGCATAATCAATAAGTAAACTAAGAAACTACTTGCTGCAAAATACGTTGGCATTGTTCCTGAAGATTTGCATGCATCCAATGTAAAGATGTCAAGGTATGATTATTAATGACGCTTTAAAGTAGTTAACCAACTACTTTTACATTTAACTGAACTGAAATCTCCAGAAGGTGATTCATCTGATTCAGAGATGTTCTTGAAAGTTAACCTTTGTAGGCAGCGTTAGTGTGTTATCAACACCATTTTGGTCACATATCTAAAAACCAGCACCATATGAGCTGCTGTAAAGAAAATGAACTCCATCCCAGCCAGACCCAATGCAGATGTTTAAGATAAGTCTGATGAATTACATTATTTTTCTATATTGATTGTGGAGAGAAATGGACTCTTCTGGGTGATCCTAGGATTACTAGCTGAAATTGAGACTGTTTTTTAAAGTCTGAAGTTGAGATGAAACCCAGTATTTTAACCAACTGACCTTAAAAAATAGCCAAAACCATCAAACCCATGAAAGTTTAGTGACTGGGTAGCAAAAATGCAGTGCATGTATCTCTCTCTACATTGTTTTGTGATGTGCTAGTCCTTTACTTGGGAAAAAATAGGAGAATATGCTTTCTGAGGAGGAAGTTTACACCACAATTTGTGTTTTCTTTCCATCTGTGTATCTTAACCTTGTACTACAAGTGATAGTGCCTGAGCAAACACTTGTAGGGTATGGGTCTGATGTGTCTGTCTTCTGATAATTCATTTTCAAGTCATTAAAAGGAGACTGTATTGTAAAATGGACAGTCTGCGATGTAGTTATGTCAATTTGAGGACAAAATCCTCAAACAGCTCCTGATAATTTTCCCCCTTTGTTTCAATGATACGTTTATCTAAAATGCTGAGCAGCGTGAGGAGCAGGAAATATAGCAGTCAGTGCAAGACAGAGAAAATTTGTAGCATATCCAGTGTCAGACTCTTTCAGATGATATCAGCCATCGGATGGTCAAGCAGTCACGATAAAGGTGTTTGCTTTGTCTGCCAAGAACTGGAAGAACAGGCTGTATTCTTCCCTGCATTTTCCATGCAAAGTTCTCTGATGTGATTATATGCCAGCTCTTATCAGATGACTGGCCCTAGACCCAGTTGTTCTTTATATACCATTTTCAAGTGATATAGTAAAAAAGCAGTCATCTCCTTGATTTGGTAATTTGTACATTGCTTGAAGTCTAGTTCTTTTCCATCTGCTCTGCAATCTGGTGTTGTTACTGCATTATGAGAGAAGCCAACCAAAACCTCAGACCAGCTCCTGAGTTGTCGTGCCACATTTTCCTTCCGTTTCTTCTCAAAGGTACCTGTAAGCACGGTAGATCATTTTTTCTTAAGAACTCCAACAATTTCTATATCATCTCAGTCTGGCTTTGTAGACTGCAGCAAGACTGATGTACACCAGTCATCTTTAACAGATACTAAAACAAACATAGAGAACAGAAAGATATCGTGTTCTTTTGCATCTGTACAGAGCTTTAAAGAATAACTTTTTCTTACGTAAGAGTTTCCTGATTCACTTTATCCAGAGTGTTGGCTATGTGTATACAGACTGTAGAAATTGGATATAGTTTTACAACAAACCATTTGTAGAGAAAGTGCTTCAGAAGCTTCTTAGGGCTCATTTGTGGCTGTATTGAATTCGAGTATCCATTCTCCATCTGAATAAACTCTTGGGTTTTTTTGGCTGAATTGTTGCTTCTGCCAACACATTTCCTTTTAGCTTTTTTAGCCTTTTTAGCCTTTTAGCCTTTTTAGCTTTTAGCCTAGTAAGGCTGACATGGTAATGCCCTTTTCAGTCTTCATAAGACCCCTGTGCAGTTATTTGTACCATTGCACACTAGTATATGCTCTAAATTCTTTAAACAATTTGCAGTTTGTCTTCTTTTATCTGCATACACCCTAATGCAGCAAAGCATCTGTAACCATCGATAAGCATTATAAGGACAATATAGAGAGCTTTGACCTATTCCTTGGTTTGAAATTAAGATTTTAAGTGAAGGCTTTTCAAGGAAGGAAGCATCTCCCTGTTTTTCCTCTTGCGGTGAGACTTGCTCTACAGTGCTGAGATCCTCGACAGCTGAGTCTTTACAAAAGAAACAACAAAATGCAGCTGGGTCTAAACACTTTTCCTAAAAACATTTGAGGATTGTGATCACATCTGTCCCATTCTGGGGTCTGGCCTTCCTTCCTTTTCAAGTATTTTAAATGTCTTTCTGCATTTGTGCATGTACTCATCTTGTCAGTTCCCTTCCATTAACTTTGCCAGTCCAGTTTTCAAGTTCTACCTTTCTCCATTCTTTTAAGTATTTTTTAATGTTTTGTTTCCCCTATCACATATGATTTTCTTTAGTTTGGATGACTGATGGTCTCTCTGTGGCCCTTGTCAAATTCAGCATTTAATAACTCGGCATGCCGAGGGATCTCAGCACCCATTGGAGTAGGCATGAGAGCCATTAGTGTTCACAAAGAAGCAACTAAGCAGTGATTTTTCAAGGGCCTTTGCTCCACATTTTTTCAGGCTTTGCCTCTATATAGCACAAAGATCCCACAGGAAAAAGAGTTTATATTTTAATTTCACTTTACTCTTAGCATCTTTACTTGTTCTCTCAGTGTCAAAAAAAAATAATTTATTTTCTGCATAAGCAATATATGCCACATAAGCAATATATGCCAATGTGTATGGTTAAATTCTGTATCATTAATATTAATATAAAATCCCTACATTTGCCTTATTTGTTGGAGGATATTTAACAAATACTAAACTACATAATGATACAGAGTTTAAAGTTAGGTGCTGTCTTCCTTCTTCAAACTGTTCAGGGAGATCTATAGCAGCATATGTATTATTTTATTGAACTCTAATGATGGGATAGGAAGAGGAAAAGCTTGGCTGCCTGCAGAAGTATTCTGTGCCAGATATTTGAGTATTTTAGCACTGTGTTAAATGGATGATGACTTGGCATAATCAAAAGAGACCACTGGAAATCTGGAGCATTCTGTTGTGAGGTGCACTCATTCTCTCGTGGCATTTTAAATTTTGTTCAGCCATCTAAGTAATATTAACTTTGCTTTTGATAAAATATTTAGACATACATAGATAAGTTTAAATAAATAAACAATCTTTCAGCATAAATAAGGCTTTGAGCAATCTAATTTAATGCCAGTTAGCCCTGTTTAACATGGGCAGTTGGATAAGTTCATCCTTTGAGTTAGCACCCAACCTAATTTTCTGTGATTTTATCTGCTTTGTTAAATTATTACTAATTGCTTGTTTGATGGATCTGACAATAATCTAATACTTAAGAAATTTTCATTTTACCCTCAGACTTCCATGAAATCCAATCTCCTTTCTACTCGTTCAAGTAACAGGGCTGTGCCTGACCATCCATCCATTCAGTCTCAGATGTTATCACTGACTGGTCTTAACCCTAACTCATTCCTTTCAAATATTACTGTCTTTATAGAGTATAATTCAAATAAACACTTATTAAAAACAATCAGTTTAGTTGAATAATGTGTTCTACAACCTTGACACTTCTGTAGTATTTTTTACAATTCGAACAGTTGTGGTACAAAGTCCAAAGTTTGTTTAGACAATTTCAAAATAGTCATTATTGGTAAACCTGGTAAATCCAGGGCAGGGACCTACACAGTCATTCTCTCACAACTTTGCTTATATACTGTGGACTTGGTTCATGAGAAAACATGAGTAATTTCTCATGAAAAAATAATATTTAAATAGAAAATGGAAAGGTGGAAATTGATTTTGATACTGTTCAGATGTAATTAAGGCTTAAATTGCCTTACTGTTGAAAGATGAACATTTTCATATCTGTAGCTAAAGTCCGAATTCTCTAAAGGAATATCTGACCTTATTCGGTGTTGCATTTTAAGGTAGAAAGACATTTTTCTGAAAGAAAAAACTTGCACACTAAATACCAATGCAAAGTGATTTGGACATAAAACATTTTTTGTGTCTCCCAAGAACTTTTGCAGATTAGAAGGGTGTTGTGTCCCAAACCAGCAAAAGAAATTAAAATAATGAAAATGCTTATGGTATGCAGATCTGGAAAGAAAGCTAGAATGATTGTAGTAGCTGGTTAAAAGAGGAGGTTGGAATTAGATCACCTTCAAGGTCCCCTCCAACCCAAACCAGTCTGTGATTCTGTGATTCTGTGAAATCAAGCTAAAAATTTCTAGGTACAAATAACTTCATTTTTAAATTAAACCAAAAGATTATTTTCAGTTTGGGAACTGGCAAGGTTTTTGCATTTTGCAAATACATTCATATTTTCAGATGTTTATTTCTATTAAAAGCAATATGTTCCTTCAAGTGATTGCAGACTGACAACCTGCCATTTTATAATCATAATAGAATACTCCTGACCATTTTTTACTCCTGATAATTTTGAAGAAAGAGGCAGAGGTACCATCAGCACTGGCAGTGCAAGCACACAAGCCAAGTTGAATGTCTTCATATCTTACGTAAAAGATAATGTGAATGGATTTGAAATTGTCATTTAAAGCCTGTGTGTCAGGGAAATCACCTTCTAGCCTATAAAGGATGTCTCCTCTGCTTCAGATACTCTGACATATCTCTGCAGCAAAACTCTGGAAACAGAAATGTCAAAATTAAAATTTACCACACTGTACTGATGTAGTAAAAAAACCCAACCCAAACCAACAAAACAAAACCATTTTAGCCTATTTAGCAGCAATTACACACCTTCACTGCATGTTCATGTACTTCAATGCAAATTGTAAGGTGAATCATATGTCAGTCTTCACTGCTTTAAAAATAGCATTCATATGCAGACCAATTACTTCTGAAATTCAGACTCCATCTAAGAGCTTCAACTAGTGGTCCTGTGTTTGCTGTAGAGAAGCAGCTTACCTCATTCCAGTCACAAATATGGAGGGTTTTGCAACGTCTTCTGGTGTTCAGTAATACACTAGAAGTCCCCTGGTTCATGCTGAATGGACAATCCTTTGGCCTCTTGTCATTCAGCTGCAGGGTATCAGTAGTCCCTGAAAATAAAGTATTGAAAGAAGGCACACGGTGCTTGCTTCATCCAGTTACTACAGTAGACCCTTGAAAATTCGAACTAATATTAGTCTTTATAAAGCCTTAAAACATTGCCATTAAATAAGCAAAAACATCAACTTTGTTTATAATAAATTATTGAATAAACTAGTGAGAAAATGTCACAATTTTATTTTACATTATGGGCTTACAAATTTTTTCAGAGCCAGTTCAAATTCTTTTCAGTTATGATTGATGAGAATCTGTCAGCAGAGATTCTGTGCCACCATTTCTTTGTTACAATTTGCTAACTTACGACATGTTTGTAGTTTTCTAGCATTTCGCTATTTTACTTTAAAACAAAAAAGTTTATCAGTGGTTCAGGGAAGTTTAATAAGTAAAAAATTATTAATATGTAAAGTTGCGTTATCTGCTAATAATCACAAATTCCTACTATAATTTTCTAAAATATATTTCTGCTTCCTCTTTCCCAGTTGGGCTTCTACTTACAAGAACAGTCCATTCAGTGTTTTATAGCAAGCTCAAATTGTTCTAATTTTCCCTTTCTGAATAGCAATAATGCTGCAGTTACCAGTTTATTCAGCATTATAATAATGCTCTGAAACTTTTGCGCCATCCCTAAGACTGAAATAGATAGAAAGTACAATTTTTTTGCTGGAATTCACAGAAGTTTTAAATGTTATCAAATCACTTCATCGAAGTGGTAAAGCTCCAACTACATCATTCCATTTTGTTTGTATTCTGGCAATGATATGAGCAGTTCTTTTTTCTTTTTCAAAGTGAATCTTTTTTTTCTTGCAACTGCCAGTTCTGAGAATCTTGCAGCACATCTATCCTTAGCTGTACTGAAATGTCAACTCTGGGAATGGATGTGTGTAAGCCGTGTCCCATTCCGAAGAGTTCAGCCAGTGAAGCGTTGTTCGAAGCCGTTCTTACTACTATCTTGCCAAGTTTAAAAACAAGTATTTATTTAAATAATTATTTATTTAAAAGAAAATATTTTACTGCATCTCTCTCTTGCTAATTTACTAACCTAACTTAACCTTCCCAAATGCATCGCCTGTTACATTCCTTCGTCTCTCTGAATTTGTTAATGTTACTTTCCAATTTTAGTTGCTATTTATAAAGTGCCACTCATCAAATAAATAATCTGTAGTTCAAGATAAGCGAACCTACATTTTTTTTTATTTTATATTTAACAAATGTAAAAAAAAACCATAAAACAGTTTATGTATTTTTTCTAAATTTTAGAAACTGAGTATACATTTTTCTTCAATGTACACGTGTGTCATTTAGCAGCTTGTGAAAATCAGCACTCATTATCCTTCTCAGAATGCATACAGCCAGGGCTGAGACTGCAAACTCACTCCTCGATCTGCACAGTGTGCTACAGCTTGATGAGTCAAGGTCCTCTTTAAACCCTCAGAATGAGTATGCCTAGGGCTAGTTGTCTTGTTTGTGTTCCTGGGCACCTGTGCTTGCTTTTGGGCCTTTTTACTGTAAAACTATTTTGATAGCATAGTATATAGGCAAATGGAGTCAATCAAGTAAGGCATGAAATGTACCAGCTTGTACTACAGTCTTGTGGATTTTTACTAGCCTAGTAAAAGAGATGCTAGAAAACGATACAGTTCTCTTACCTTCTTTGGCAGTATGTAAATACCATAATCCTCTCCTGTAGTATCAAAGAGGCATGTAAGAGGCAACCCTTTGTTTCATTGCTACAAGAAAAACAACTTATGCATTAACAGCATAAACAGCTAGATATGTAGAGCTGCAGTGCTTGTGTCTGTGTGATTGTGTGATGGGGCTGGTTAAGGCTGTGCTATGGATATTTAGGTGAGCATTGATCTATTAGCACAATAGCATCAAAAGTGTTTCAGGCAAACCTGTCCTTGGCTGAGTAGCGTTAACATTTGCTGCAGAAAGATGCTAAATGCACTCTGCAGCTGTTTTTCTTTTCTCTGACTAAAGAGAATATACATGTGATGAAACACATTGCACAAGAATAGCAAAAAATCTGGAATATTTGGAAAATATATCTCAGAGAGATAACAAATTTGAAAAATCAATTTGTTGCATTCGTTAGGCACCTTTTATGCTTTACCCAAGACTATCCAGTCCAAAGGAAGTGCTTTGCAGTGAAGTATGTAGCTGTAGTACATCATTTTCATCAAAGCACTTAACATAATGATGGAGAAAGTTGCTGATCTGGGTTAAATTCCCAACTCAGCCACTGGTTGTCTCTGGTTTTATTTATGCCATTTAAGGTTTGGCATAAGAAAAAGTAGGTGTAGCAACTTCTGTCATTTAAACTAACTGGGAGCATGTGCCAGCACTCACCAGAATTTACCTTTAGCCCAAAAGTGCGCATTCCTTCCATAGTGGAAGTCCTTAATACTCTTGAAATTTCAGACCCCTAAGATTTCCCCAGAGAGGTGCAGGCTGTCACATCCCCTGGCAGTAGCCCTGCCATAATGAGTTACCTTTTGCAAGTTCTTTGGAAGTAAGCTGTTGGCCCTCAGTGTTGCCGTATGTGAAAATCATCTAAATTAACATCCTACTCTGAATAGCTGTAAAATCCACTGATTATGGAGACAGTTTAGGAAGACTAGCATCATTAGGCAAAGGTTAATCTGTATCCTGCTTCCTCAAGAGAAGTCCAGACTCTATTGGACATCAAGTTCTTGAAGGTTATTGTTATGGGATCCATGAAAACCCACACAGGGAACAAGAAACTTCTACAATTTGCAGTAAAGAAGCTATATAAGGACAGGAATGTATCCTGTCCCAGCTTGATTGAAGCACCTTAATTGGGACTGTACTTGTGATCTAGTCCAAGCTCCTATCCTGACCAGTGGCATCCATTCCACTTCTCTAAAAGTGGTGGAAAGGAAATGCCTGTTTTATGTGTGGAAGACAATACTTGTACAGGAAATGGGATCCACAGACTCATTCATCCCTTGTCTGCAAGAGGCTGAAATACATATTTCTCATGCTCTTAGAGAGTGGCATATACAAAAATAATACTATTCTAATAGGAGTTTTTCATCACCTTTACTTTTCTCATCGAGAGTGACAGTGAGATGCAATTCTATAACTCTGAAACACATTGAACCAGTGTCCCTTGGAATAGGGATTGGGTCTCTTGTGTCCCCTACCATTTAAGCTACATGCGTGCATCTCTTCTGCATTAACAGACAGAAATGGAATTTGCTGCATTTTTCAATGGGCCTTGTCTTATAGGCAGGCTTGCAAAACACTTCACAGATGGAGCTTCAGAGGCAAAGCAAGTGGAGGATTAACCACTTTACGGATATCAGTCAATATAGGATGTGAGCTAGAAGCCAATGGCTTATTCCTGTGGAGAGCAAGCAGCTCCTATACATGCCTAGCAGCAGAACTTCAAATGGCTTGGGAGCTTTAAAAGCCAAGTCATCAGCGTAATTTAGGCAGCCCTCGGGCTTGTAGGCTGATGAGCAGAGGTTTTCAGAATCACAGTTCTGTTGCCTTATTTAAAAAAACCCATGTGCTCAGTTACAGCATCAATCCGTTAGTCTCAGGTGTTCTGCCATGCATTTGTCTTATGGCCAAGCCCTTTTCGCATCCTAGTTTTTCTGTGTCTTGGAGATGAACCTGCTGAGCTTCTTGTGTCTCTTACCTCTTTGATACCTCATCAAGCAAAATTCCTGGTTCAGTGCCTTTTAATTCTCTCTATTCCGGTGCTACAGAAGAAACTTCATCTCTAAAGTGTGTGCAGGGGATGGTTAGGGACTGTATAGCTAGCTGTGGTGCTCTCTGTACTGTTTGTAGGTATCTAAGAGAAAGCTGGGGCTGTTCAGCCTTGAGAAGAGAAGGCTGAGTAGAGACCTCATCTGAAGGGGGCCTATAAGGATGCTGGGGAGGGACTCTTCACTGGGGACTCTAGTGATAAGATAATGGGTAACAGGTTAAAACCTAAACAGGGGAAGTTTAGATTGGATATAAGGAGGAAGTTCTTTCCTGTTAGGGTGGTGAGGCACTGGAATGGGTTGCCCAAGGAAGTTGTGAATGCTCCATCCCTGGTGGTGTTCAAGGCCAGGTTGGATGAAGCCTTGTGTGGGATGGTTTAGTGTGAGGTGTCCCTGCCCATGGCAGGGGGGTTGGAACTAGATGATCTTATGGTCCTTTCCAGCCCTAACTGTTCTATGATTCTACGATTCTATGCCATTCTCATTATGGCATGACAATTTGTAGGGCAGCAGGTCTTGTTTCTGTGTATCTTCCAGTTCCCTGTGGCTTTGACATCAGTTCCTAGCAGGAGAGGATGGCTTTTCAGTTAAGCGAAGTGCTACCAAGTGTCTCATTTGCTATTCTGTCATTTTAGAGTGACAAATACGAATAAGCAACATATCTGCTCTCTTTTATGAATGTTTTCATTTTTCTGCTACTCTTTGCCTCTGCTAAATTTAAAGAAGCTTGGGGTGGGGTGTCTAAACACATACTTATTTGCAGCCAGCTTGAACTCCCATGCTGTCACTTGTTAATCATTGTCAAGGTATTTCACTTTGTCAGGTACACCAAGGAAGACAAGTTCCATGTAGACAGAATGCCAGATAATAAAGCTGCCTCACAAAAGCACATACCAGAACATGTACAGACTTCCTATCACTCAATATTAAAGATACATATACTTCACCTCGTTTTTGAAGAGCCTTAAATTACCGTTCTCTATGGATGCTATTCTTGTAGCCTGTAAAGAACACGACCTTTGTGCTATGTGCCAGCCTAGTGCCTCTGATACCCTAGAGTGTACAAAGAGCCAGCTGAAGTGTAGTTAAGATGCATCAAGGCCACTAAAGTGGCATTAAAAGGCAACTAAAACTTCCGCTATGTTCATGCTGTCATTGCATTCTGTGGAGATCGGGGGTTCACTTCAAATGTGTGTGGGTTGTCAGATATGTCATGGGACTTACAAGAGATCCAAATCTCTTTGGATTATCTTCTGGAGACCAGGTTACGTCACAGCACCTGGAATTATCTAGTCATGTAGGTTTAGCAATGCCTTCTGATAAGTAAACATGCTGTTTTGACACGCTACCCATTTTGCCGCAGCATAAGGCAAACAAATCCTTCACCCAGCATGTCCACAGTTGCATTAAAGACAAATCATGCTCTAATCTGCATCTGCTATTCTGACTAGGCTCCATTGAGAGTGTGGATCCCTGGTGTGCACTTAAATTTATATGTCTAAATTCAAGCTACATCCCTGTTTTAGATTACTTTGATGGTCGAGAATAAACCATCTCAGCACTGAGTTTCCACCATGACTTTAATTCCAGTGCATAGAATGATCTTGATAACACCACAGTGTTATTATCTTTACCCAACTAAAAATTTGAAACATCCCATTTGCTTTCAGATTGTGTGCCATTTTAGCAGCTGCCAAAGTGTCAGCCTTCTTTAAAGCAATGCTCTGATATCTTTCTTTGAAAATTTCTCTGGGCTAGTGCTATTCTTTCCCTCTTTTGTCTGTTCTGTGCACACTCATCTGCCAGCTCCAGAAAAGTGATCAAATACATTGATCTTATATATCTTTTTACTGAGTCACTGCTGCTGACTTATCTTTTGCAACAACATGGATGTAGGCAGCGCCTTATGATGGTAGACTGGAAGCTGCAAAGCCAGGGAAATTTCCCTTTGCAGTCTTACTGTCAAAGACTAACAGTGGGTTTGTCCCAAGTCCCAGTTGCAAACTTGTCCTTTGTCTGTAATATTCACAGATATTGGCCCCTCAGGCTTTAGTTATTTACACTTATCCTGTCCATTTCTGAAGCGTTTTTTACTGTTATGTGCTCTTGTGTTTTTCCACTCAGTGTTTTCTTAGATTGCGCTATTCACACAATATGGATGTGTCTTGCTATGGAATAAAAGTGCAGCAAAGAAATCAGAAGTCTGTTGACAAGATATAGAAAATCTGGGCTGACCATTTAACTGGAACTGAACAGCTGTTAGCCCTCCTGCAGGGTGCAGACAAGGGTCCTAGACAGGAAGCAGACCAACCAGTTAATGAAAACTGCTCTATTCACTAGCTAAAGCTAGGAAAAAAGTGGGCATATTTCCACAATAGAATTAATGTTACTTTTTGTACTGTCAAAATATGTGTCCTGGTAACATCATCAGGCAAGCATGGCTTTTTCGAAAATGTCAGTCACTCTCATTTATATTTAAACTAAAACCTGAACATTAAAAATGGAGTTGGTTTTTTTTTTCTTCATTTTTAACAGCCAGAAATCTATATTAAAAAAAATATCAATTTTTCTTTGTGCTTTGAAATGAAAATAATACTGCAGAGAGCATAAGAGACACAGGATGTAATGCTAATATTTAATAAAATAGCAGTGTATTTCACTAGTATTTTTAATGAGATAATGAAAGTGCTAAAAATATTTTCCCTGTTCCATAAAAGGTTGTAGGTGTATTATAAACAGTAAATGCACTTAAGATATGCACAGATTGTTCTTAAGAGTTTCTTTATACTAGCATGCTATTTTAACTCTCAAGTGGTAAAATAGTCTGTCAATTTACGTATTTAATTTAGGCCTTAATTACTTATAGACTACAATGAACAGTTTGTACTAGGTTTCTTGGATGCTTTCGTGTTTTAAATGCTCATGTTTCAAATTACAAAAAGGACTATTAGGGTGATCTGGTGCTTTCAAGGCTTTTCTGTGTATTTCGGCTCATCTGACCTTGTTATAAGCCTTCAGGTACTTCTGACATTCATAAAAACAAGTGACTACATGCAGAATTTCAACTTCCATCAAAAAAATAGCTTATGTCTGGTTTGATATATCTTCTACTTGTTAATATCTACATTCAGTGATCAGTGCCCTCTCAGCCTTTTTGGATCTTCTGTACATCAGCCTGCCATGGGTGGTTGTGGCAGCCCCACTAGATGTGATGGGGCTGTAGGAGTTACCCAAGTGGTCTGTTATTCAGGAGCATTGTGCAATTGTTTATTTAGTTTCTGTACACCTGTGATCATGTATAATGCATATGAGATAGTATAATGCATTTGAGAAATGGAAATAAAAAGGTGAGTGGTTTTTGTATGTGTTTTGTGCTGACGAAAAAGATAACGATATTGTTTGGTTTGGGGGGCCATCCTTACATCTGACATTTATTGTCATCCCTTCTTTGTTAATGAGTCAGCTTGTTAGGGAAGGCAGACTTGATAACTTTTCACCTTCACAGATGTTACAAAACCAGCATATCCAGGAAGAAAGGGAATTACAAATGTTTCCCTGTTACAAAGAATCTGGGGGAATATATGTGGAAGGGGTGTGCTTGCCTATTCTCACTGTCTTCCCTAGGTGTCTGCTGTTGCCTTCTCTTGGAGACAAGACCTTAGAAGAGGAAGACTTTAGACTGACCCCGTGCAGTGTAGCTTTTCTTGTATTCTTACATCCTTATTTACAATACAGTGAATTTAGAATATTGATGATCTTATTATCTACATGTGCACATGCAGCATTATTAATACCAGCTTGGACAAAAATGTGGGTTTGCTTTTTAATTGCAGCAGAAAATCTGAGCCAGCATTTATATACTGTTCAACAGACAAAAAAAAAAGGATGGTGTTTTTGTTAGTGACACACTAGCTGAAAGGTCATGATGTATATAGTGAAGTGATAGTAATATTTCTACTCAAGAACATATTAACTTGTATATAAGAAGTAAGATGATGCTGTGTGTGGATTTGTGCCAAGAAGATCCTCTATCCTGATCAAATACTTAGATTTTAACAGGACTACCCCAGAAAGCGGGATCAGATTGTACTGGTCCAGTTGCAGGGATATGGTTTGTTAGGTCCTAGTTATTACAACTCTTGGTATATAAGTGGTGAGACACAAGAACATGTTGCCCAGGGAAGCTGTGGCTGGCCCATTCCTGGAAGTGTTTAAGGCCAGGTTGGACAGGACCTTGAGCAACCTGGTATAGTGTGAGGTGTCCCTGCCCATAGCAGTGGGCTTGGAACTGTATGATCTTTAAGGTCCCTTCCTTAACCATTCTAAGATACTGTAATGCTATGATTCTAGAATAGGAGTAGAATTTGAATAATGGATAACACAATGCTCAAGAAAGTTATTACATGCAGCTAGGTCACTTGAGTGCACCATTAAATAGGCATAACATTGTATAAGCAATGTTTACAGATATCTTGAAAACAAAGATACCACTTGGGAAGTTCAAATATAATTGCTATCATTATTCAATGTGTTAGCTCTTGAGGAGAGTCATCTCTTTTTAAACACTATAAAAGCATTTTAGCAAAGGATATTCAGTATATTAAAGGCTATGATTTTTTCAAAATGCTTTTAGTCCAGCACAAGTAACTTTACCTTCTTAATTATCCTTAAAGCATCTTGATTTAAGTCCAGAGGAGGGCTACGAGGATGATCAGGGGACTCGAGCACCTCCCGTATGAAGACAGGCTGAGGAAGTTGGGGCTGTTCAGCCTGGAGAAGAGAAGGCTGCGTGGAGACCTCAGAGCAGCCTTCCAGTACCTGAAGGGGGCCTATAGGGATGCTGGGGAGGGACTCTTCGTCAGGGACTGTAGTGACAGGACAAGGGGCAACGGGTTAAAACTTAAACAGGGGAAGTTTAAATTGGATATAAGGAGGAAATTCTTTCCTGTTAGGGTGGTGAGACACTGGAGTCGGTTGCCCAGGGAGGTTGTGAGTGCTCCATCCCTGGCGGCGTTCAAGGCCAGGTTGGATGAAGCCTTGTGTTGGATGGTTTAGTGTGAGGTGTCCCTGCCCATGGCAGGGGGATTGGAACTAGATGATCTTGAGGTCCTTTCCAACCCTAACTATTCTATGATTCTATGATTCTATGATGAACGTGAAAGTAGAAGTTAAACTACTACGTGAGATTTTACATCCTACGTGTTGCATTATTTAACATAATGGATATGTTAAATCTTTTGGATTTAACATATACCTATGAAAATACATAGTATAAATCCAGAAGCAGTGATATCTCACTGAAATTCTGAAAAGCTTGCTTACACTGTTGTGTTAAAAAGACGTGGTTCTATAACTGGTAGAGGGAAAAGTCAAGTGGCTCCATTATCTTTTTAAAGAGAACCAAAAGATTTTCATTTATCTTCATAAAGATTTTGCAAAGTCATCATTTCCAAGAATGTTGCAATTCCATTTGTACAAAGGAAGAGGTAAAAAGTGTAAAATGGTTTATATTTCCAAAAGCCTTACGTAATCCTAAAGCCTTTTTCTGTCGTTATCTTAGCACCTTCAAAAGAGATATGGGCTGTAAAAACGCATTTCCTTTTCTAATTGGAATTGACCCATCCTGGTCCAGTTTGATGTCAAGACTCAGATATATGAAAAAACAGGAAATCTTTCACAGCTGGTCATAAATTTTGCCACTAAAGCGTGTTCTTTATAACTTCATTAAGCAAATGTGTATAGCTTACAGTCTGTGTTCTTGTTTCCACAGTGCATACATTATAACAGACTTCATGGGCATCAGGAATGAAAATTTTATGAAGGTAGCTGCAGTTGGGACTTGGATGGGAGATTTTGTCACAGCATGGATGGTAAGAAATATAATATTACATCTTAAAAGAAAAGAAATGTGCTTGCTGGTTTCAAGGGAAAGAAGAGAAGAGAGAAAACTCAATTTCTTGGAGTATTCAAGTATTTCAAGCCAGAGAAGTAGAAAATTAACAAAGGCAAAGTAGCATAATGACAGGGCACTTAATTAGCTGGGAGTCCAGCATTAACATTTCAGTTAAAATGTATCAGAGCAACAATTCATTTCTTCTGCTGTGAGTGGGAATTTTGCCATCGACTTTTGTGAGGACAGCACAGTGGCCCTTCCTTGCTATGGAATAGCACCATGAATAGCTATCTGGCGAAACAGTGAGTAACGGCTTATGGTAAGCAAGTGTAATGAAAAGGATTAAAAAAGAAGAAAAATTAGACTGAAAGATGTGACAAAGATCAATGGACATGAGAGAGAACAAGCAAGCCAGTTTCATCCCAGAATTTGAAGGTATGAAATTATCAGATTAAGTTTGTCTCTAATTAGGGATTTAGAAGTTTTAAGCCTTCAGTTGGATTATCACTGTTATAAAGGTTCCCTCCTGAAACATGGGCAACCCAGAGATCAGCTTAGTGAAAAAGAACCAGAAAATGACAGCTAACCAGGAACAAAATGAAGCATTTGCACATTTTTATTGTTCAGGAAAAGCAATAAAAAATTGATTCCATTGTCTTTTTTGCTAAGATTAGGTTTTTGTGATTAGCGTAGGGAAGAATTTTAACAATTATAGCTATGACATTAGTTTAAATTGGGGAAAGAAGTCCATGATTTTTAAGCAGAATTGGTTTGAATGAATCTGTTTTTTTCCCCTAATGATTTATTGATACCTCTGTTGTTTACTCAGAAGAATCAGCATAATTTTAGAGGAATTCGTTAGCAGTGGGAGCATTGCTTGATGGTGAATGTTTATCACATATCACATGAAAATTTATGGAATAAAAATCTTAGCACTGTATGTACCTAGTGACTGTAATAATCTGTGATGTAAGCAAAGCAACAGGACAAGGTGGATAGATTTTATGACTGTGATATGTTAGGAGAAAACACTATAGGAATGACTGTAGGATGCCAAGACTATAGTCTGTACGACTGGATGGGAAGTCTTCGTAGGGTCATCCAGTTTTCTGTCAGTTTATCTTCTATCCTCTACATATTTTGAACATACTGTACAACAGACAGAAGAAAGAAAAAAAGCATCAAAGATTTTTTCGGCATGTTGTTCATTATGTGTCGGTGGCTTGTCCAAGACAAATTATGCTCTCTGAAATGGTGGCTATGAAAAGCAAGTACAGAGCAAAGCATTTGTACGTACATTACGGTGCAGATGTTGCAGAATTGGTGCATAAATTGGTGTTAACAATTAATGTGGATTTCTTATGAATCAGTAATAAACTGCATGGCTACTTCTGAAAACTTTTAGCTTGACCCTTTTTCTTTATGAGATTCCACAGTTCTATCCCGCCGTTGAAGGAGAGATACTGCACAACCTAAACTGAGTTAAGAGGGGGTCATGTTCGTCATACATGTGTGACTTAGCACTCCAGTGGTAGGTTACATACAAATTGCACTATACTAGGTAATGTTCAATTTTTTTCAGTTCCTCTTTTCTCATTTCCTTGAGAAAAACTGTTACATGAAGCGCTATACAAAGCATGGAAATAGCTGCATTCAAGAGGCATCAGAATCCTAATCCCTTTCTGTGTACACAAAGCCCTCTTGGGTCTTTTCAGCAACGGAAGCACAGTTGGACTGTGGATGGCAGATTACAGAGGTGGATGGAGTTATCACCGAAGAATGGGAGAGACAGTATGAAAAGAGGAGACTATTTGTAAACTAGGCTGGTTCTGTTAGATTTTAGGAACAGGAAAGGGCATGGGATTGGAGGTTCAGGATGTTATAGGACATGCTT
Organism: Lathamus discolor; assembly: GCF_037157495.1. NCBI lineage: Eukaryota > Metazoa > Chordata > Aves > Psittaciformes > Psittacidae > Lathamus > Lathamus discolor. The sequence goes on along the minus strand of NC_088884.1, from coordinate 11,721,745 downwards.
TGATTGCAAGACAATTAAGAGGTTTGGTGATCAGTATTTAGATCTTCAGAGCAAAAGAGAATAGTGAGATTGCTACTGCAGGGCAAATCTATAGGCAAAATGTGTGAATCAGTCAATGGAAATGACAGTATTTAATGGCAGCTAAGCATAGGAACATGAAAAAAAGCTACAGTATCAGGTAGAGAGGTATTAGTAAAAGGGGAGATCAGACATGCAAAACTCCACATCAGCCTAAATTTCGCAGTCTTATTCCCTATGAACAGAAATTATCCTATTGTTTATAATCTTTGAATTTGCTTGACTTTTTGCATGTAAAGCTTAGCATGGAATTGATATCAAAGTGACATAAGTCTTCTGTGGGATTATTATATTTTATGTAATTCTCCATTCCTGTTTGTAAATGGGAAAGAAAAGCAAACCTATAAAAGAACCTTTGCACATGTTTCACATTCACAGCAATGCTTATATTTTCTAATAATTAAGAAGTTTCTGTAAAGAAGCCACCCAATCTTAGACTACAAAGAAAAAGATGAAAAAACAGATGTAGCCTTCACTTCAGTGCATTTGAACCATACTGGAATTAGGATCATATTCCGTATTTGATTGTGAACCTGGGAAATAATCAAGAATAAACAGAACGCATGAGTTTCCATTTTAAAAATGACTAACCAGTAAACAATAATATTGTCCTAGTACAGCAAGGAGAGGCTTAGTAGGTCAGGAAAGTGCCTGAAATGAGAAAACATGTTTTGGACTGCTGATTGTTTTGGGTTTGAAAGGCAGAAGTGAGCCTTCCCCCTCAATATTTTCTAACTCACTGACTAGTTTGGTGACAGGGCCTGACTCAATTCCTCTTTCCATTGTGTATAGTAAGAATGCGGCCATGCCATGGGTGCGCAGGAGCTGCTTCTTTGTGCCTCTGGACAGGAACTTCTGGTACTAACATTTGTCTTTGCTTTAGATGTTCTAAATAAGGCAGTGAAGAAGAGAATGGGTTCAATATACCAACACCCTTTCTGCACTTTTTCCTCTTTGAAGCCAAGGAAGTATATTCTGCACCTGCTTTGACATGCTCTCCCGCTCTGATAAAATGTGCATTCTGTTCTCATGGAGAGTGCTTTTGAGGAAGACACCATAGGATTCAGCACAGCGGGATAGCTTTGAGAAAAGGTTGGATTCCACCCAGACAAGCCTATAAACTAGCAATTATGGCCACCTTCTGGGAGAACGTGAGAAGGCTGAGGAAGGAGCTGGTTCCAGAGCAGAATCTCTGATGGTTAGGGTCGAGTGGACTCCTGACCCCTCTCTGTACAATTGAGCAGCCTGCAGCAGCTGTGTTCTTGTGAGGGACACAGCCCTGAGCATGTGTGGTAAGGCATGCTTGGAGTATACCTACAGGAGTGGATGGCACTGATCATTGACACAGAGGGCAGAGTACAATGAGAACCTCCTCTTTTTCACAGCCTCCTGGTGTGGTGGAACTGCCTGCTTTCCTTGTTCTTCCCTGGCAGTGTTGGCGTTTAGACTGTCAAAACTGTTGTTCTCCACTTCGGGTGATGGCTTTTTTGGCGCTCCACAGACTACATATTGGTCCTGCACTATGAATAATACTTGTATCACATTGAGAGATGTGATGAAGTAACGGATGATTTAATTTATTATTCATGAAACTAGTATTTACCAAATCTGTACCAACATGTTCTTTTTGAAAAGGAGAAGCCAAGGCTTCTCTCAGCACTGTGCTTTAACACAGTGCTTGGCACAATGTCTTAGAGCGTGAGTTGAATCAGTGTCACGATTGTTGGCTGTTATTCCCAACACTTTCACTTGATTTCAGTTTGACTTTTTTCTCACTTGGGACAATGAAGAATGTCAGGACCATTTTTGTCTGTCATCGTTTTAGCAGAGGAATTAGTAGGAATTTCGGAAGCAGTACTTCCAGTGTAGTCTGGATGGAAAGATTGATAAGTCACAGCTTGTTTCACTGACCCATTATCCAGGACTGACATAGACACATCCTGTCCCCCTGAATGGATATGGAGTTAGAGACCTTCTACCTAAGATTTCTTTCAGGACACGGTGTAAGGATTCCAGAAGGTTATTACTAAGTGATGAATCCACACCTACTTTTCCTCCTTAGTGGAACTGAACAGTGACCCCCATATACACAAGCTGCCTTGGCTTCTGTGTAGTTTTCAGGCAAAAGAGTCAATTCATTAGGTGAGCATGCCTACACATCACAACATATAACTTGTGGTAGAATGCTGCTCCCCTTGATAAAGCTTATCTGTCCTGTGAGAAGAATTTTCTGTTCTCTGAGATATTCAGTGCTAGCTGAAAATGCTCCAGAATGCGTACTTACCTGGCCAAATGGACCAGGTTTTCAGTCTTATAATTCCAGAGGATAAATCTCACACCAGTATGTGTTCTAGCTGTGCTAGTTTTGAAAGAAATAGATTTTGTTCTGTTCTTTTCAGTGAGATTTCTCTATTTGGGATTTTTTATCCTCGTCCTCTGGTGAAGGAGGCTTCTATATTTTCCCATGAGACTAGCATGACTTACATGCCTGGTCACAGTGTCTCTAATGGAGGGAGGGGCCTGTGACTGGCACATAAAGAACACTCTAGAGGGCTGAAGCCTGTCCACGTAGTCCTTGATGTTCTTAACATCAAGAGCTGACAGGTTTAAGTGAATGGTTACTGCCATGCAAACACGCAGTAAGTCTACAGACTTCTAAACCATAACTTTCTGTCATGTGCACCATGCTAGAACTCAGGCTACGTCTGTGAGAAAGTAAGAGTCATAACTGGTCAAACCAAAAATCCATCCAACCTTGTCCTGCCTCAAAATATGACTATGAGCAGAAGTCTACCAAGCGAGTAAGAGCAAGCCAGTCATGTATGGTAGTGTCCTCTAAACCTCTCTCCAAATACATGCAGTTTTGTGTATATAATAACTCTTGATGAATGTCTCTTCCCTGTTCTTGCCCGATCTTGCCTTTAGCCCAGTACGTTTTCTAGCATCCACAGAATTATTTGGCAACAAATTCCAGAGGTCACTGTATAAGCAATCATGTACTTCTGTTTGTTTTAACTTATTTCCTGCTAACCTAGCTTGATGCCCTTAGGGTTGTTTTTTTACTGAGGAGACAACAAACACTTCATCCCTGTATGTTTTCTCCCTGCTGATTATGATTTTGTAGACATATATTATAGTTACTCTAATGTATCCCTTCTTCAAACCGATGATCTCTAGCCTAGTAAATTGTCTCTCATACATGCTGTTGCATACATTTGATTATCCTTATTGCCATTCTTTGCAGTTTCACCAGGTTTGCTATGGCCTTCTTCACAGTGATACGACAACTGCCCACAGCGTGCAAGGGGTGAGGGAACTGTTTGTTTTACAGTGGTATAATAATGTTCTCTTATTTTCTATTCCTTTCCCAATAGTTCCTAACATTTGTTAGGAAAGAGAGGTGTTGACAATATGGGGCACTAAGAGCGTGCTTTCATGGTATTATATTTTAATAACCTCAAAACCTTGCTCCTGAGCTATAATGGTCAGCTGAGGGCCAGTTGTTTAGTAAATGATCCTAGAATTATTTTGCCCCCTGTGCATCATTTTGCATTCATCTACAAAGAATTTCATCTGTCACTTTATTGCCTAGGGACTTACTTCCATGAGCACCTTTCTCAGTTCTTCACAGTCAGCAAGCCATCATCCTTATTACTGTGCATAACTTAATATCGTTATAAAGCCTTCTCACCTCACTGCTCACCCATTTTATCAGGTTGCTTAGGAATGTGACGAATCACTGCATCCCTTGCACAAATCCCTGTGAACTCCACTGATGACCTCCCTCCATTGCAGGAGCTATCTGGCTAACCTATTTACCTTTGTGTTCCCTGTCTTTAAACCAGTTATTTATCAACATAAAAACCTTCCCTAAAGCTCTGACTGTTGAGTTTCCATAGAAGCCTTTGATGAGGGATTTTTTAAAAGCCTTTTAGGAAATTCAGGTTAGGCTGCTTCAACCACATCTCCTTTATCCTTGTGCTTTCTTGACCTCATTCGGTAATCTTGTTCTAAAATATTCCCATTCCTGATATTTACAGAGCCAGTCACTTTGCACTCCTTTCACAGTCTCAGTACTTTCTGTTGCCATTAAAGAGGTATTCAGACAATGTTGGGTGGCCTTGATAGTGCTGTTTCCATGAAAGACAAAAATTCTCAGCTGAGGAGTTAGGAATGTGCGGGACAGTATGGACCCATCTTCATGTGGCTTATCAGTGAAAGACTGAGCTTTTTTTCCTATTAGTTAAATTATTAATGTTCATTTTGCCTCATTTTCATTAATTTTCTCTGTCCTTTTCCTTCAACAACCCTTTTGTCTCATAGGCTGGTTGCCATTTTGCAGATGAAAATTTAAGATGGGAATATTTTGGTTTGTATGTTCTTGCACATAGCAGAATAGTCAGCAAAGCCTGAACATAGCTCTTACGGTTATCCTGAAGACTGACATGTTTTTGATTGTAGTAAGATCTACATTCTGAATACTTGCATGCATGACATGTTTCAGAGGACACGAGCCATAGAAATATAACCTCTCTTTCCTGGAAACTTACATAATCTATGGATCTCTTAGGCTGAACAGGAAAGGTCTTAACAAGTTTTGTTGTTTTCATAGTTAGGTGGAATATTTTCGGACACAGGAACCAGTGTTTGCTAAAGTCATTCTTTGAATATGGGCCCTTCTTGACCTTCTTGCTGAGAAACACTTTTTAATTTCCATGCTGTGCAGGCAGTGGGCACAATCTAATTGCTGTAGTTTGGGATAGAACTGTCCCAAATGTACACTTGCTTAGCTCTTCATTTTGACCTTGTAAACGCTGCTGTGGTCTTTCTCTATAAATATGAAGCATAATAGTCTAACATACTGTACAATGTATGGTGAAGTAATGTAGCACATGCATTACGCTTTAGTAAACCCATCTTTTGATGTTATCGTTTGGTAGATATCTGGTACCTGTAGATTCTGCTATGTCTGCTTTCTTTAGTAATTTTTGTAATAAGAATAAATGTTTACTTATTGCCATTAAAACATTTTTGAAGGCTTGCAAGCTGCTGGCAAGATTTTTAACAGTATTTGGTGACACTTGCTTTTGACTGTTGCCGTTGCGATCATGAAAACCAGCATTTTATTGCAAAACAGGAAAACAAACTATGGAATGGTTTTGAAGTGCTTGCCTGGTGTCCATTAAGAGAGAAGATTATTCTTGTCCTTGTTTGCTCTGAGACATGACTATCTATCTATGGCAACATCCTAGAAGAATGAAGGATTCATAGAATCATAGAATCATAGAATAGTTAGGGTTGGAAAGGACCTCAAGATCATCTAGTTCCAACCCCCCTGCCATGGACAGGGACACCTCACACTAAACCATCCCACCCAAGGCTTCATCCAACCTGGCCTTGAACACCGCCAGGGATGGAGCACTCACAACCTCCCTGGGCAACCGATTCCAGTGCCTCACCACCCTAACAGGAAAAAATTTCCTCCTTATGAATCATTGCAACTATGCAGAAACTAGGTTGTACCTGTACTTCTATTTTTGTCATAATGTGTATGTGTTGCTAGGGTGTGTTCAAACAAAGTGAGCAACCTTGATGCTGCAAATACTATCATGCTGGTGTAAATAGCAGGCACATTGAACTATTGTGGTGAAAATAGATAGCAAATAGAATGCTAATGTGACTAAAACAAAGAAATCTTCTTTAGTACAGGGAAGGACACCAGTATTAAAAATACGCTGAAAGAAAATGTAACATCGTCATTAATAATACATTTTCTGGGATTTTGTATGTAACTTTTCAACTAAAAGAATAGCCATGAATGTTCACTCTAAATTTATGTGAGTCACATAAGGCACAAGTGTATTTTTTTACAAGCAGTGAAGTGTCCACCATTTTGGTGCACCTTCCAAGTAGTTTGGAGAGACAAGAGTCTTGAATGACTGACACTTTTACTAATTCAAGCCTCTGTCAAGGATCAGGCATGGCAATTCAGATTATGATCAGTGTCAATCTTCTTGATTGTTTCTGTTCATCTGACATATCAAATGACAAAATGGAAGTGTAACTGATTTTTCAGTGGCATCCGAAGTACTGTGTAGCAAACAACTCTGGTGTACTTCAGCAGTGGAAATTAAACTATGAAGCATGAAGTGGAAGGAGCAAAGTGGATGACACATGTTAGTAAACTCACTTGCCAGGACTCCACAAGAATGTAACCAGTGACAGTATTAGTGGCAACATGTTTCTTTCCATTCATAGGAGCAAACACAGTGCCAGTTGCCCTTTTTGTTCATCTCTATTTCTTGGTTTGTCTTTCTTCCTAAGGGCCAGCCCAGTTGCAGAGCCATTCTGTAACTAGTGGTCCTACCTCCAGGTAATAACTCACGTGTAAATTCATCGACATGGCGGCTGTTCACATATCTAGTCATTTGAGGCCTGCTAATTTTGTATTTTCAGTTTTGTAGGGCACTAGTGTGCTCACATCCTGCTCTACTTCATGGCTGGTACTTAGTTATATGAGGTGGAGTGTGACTGGTGTCATCTGAGTTCATCCAATCATGCCATCACGTCAGATTGCACTATTATTTATTCATTGATTGATGGTGTAGCCATCTGTTCATATGCTCTAGATTATAATTATGTGCCTTTCCAAGCCTGATCTTTTTTTGTATTCCCCTGTTACCTTTTCATTTGAATTCTGATCAGGCATTGCCAGAGGTGTTACTTCATCCCTGTCTCTTTCCCAGCCGGTGAGTTCCTTCAACTCACTGTCGCAGCAGGTATCTTTGTCAATAACCACTTTCTGGGCTTTAAAACATGCACTTGTTATACCTACAGTAAAGACCTCAAGATTTTCTTCAGAGAAAGGTCACAGCCAACTCTACCTCAAAGCTCAAGAGTAAGAATTGGAAACCCCGAAGCTGGGTGCTGAAATTAATCCTAGATTTTCTTCGAAGTAGCCACTGACAGCTGCTAAGCAAAAACAGCTTTAGGAGTTCTTTCAGAGAGTGGGAAATTTCCCCCACTATTTTTTTTAAGGACTGAAGTTGGGGCTGTTCAGCCTGGAGAAGAGAAGGCTGCGTGGAGACCTCATAGCAGCCTTCCAGTACCTGAAGGGGGCCTATAGGGATGTTGGGGAGGGACTCTTTGTCAGGGACTGTAGTGACAGGACAAGGGGTAATGGGTTAAAACTTAAACAGGGGAAGTTTAGACTGGATATAAGGAGGAAATTCTTTCCTGTTAGGGTGGTGAGGCACTGGAATGGGTTGCCCAGGGAGGTTGTGAGTGCTCCATCCCTGGCAGTGTTTAAGGCCAAGCTGGACAAAACCTTCGGTGAGATGGTGTAATGTGAGGTGTCCCTGCCCATGGCAGGGGAGTTGGAACTAGATGATCTTGAGGTCCTTTCCAACTCTAACTATTCTATGATTCTATGATTCTATACATACATTTTTTTGTGATCTTGTGCACACATTTCTGTACTGTCTGGATCCCTTTCTCTAAAGGAATGTTAATTCTGCTTCTGCAGCGTGGTTGATGGTGAATGGTTTTACCACAAGAACAGGGCTGTTTCATTCTGTTCCATTATCTGAAAATCATCACAGGTTCTCAGTTCCATTCTCAGTCAGGTTCTTCACCCATTTTCAGTCTTCATCTCAGTCCTGATGATGTGATGTTTTCTACTGGAGCCAAGAGTCTGCATATTGTCAGTCAAGGTTCACCTTGGCAGGTGAAGGTAGCAATCTCGACCCAGTATTCTTTTGGGGGTGAGCAAATAGTTTCTTCTACCCTACTAAACATAATGTTCTGGTGGAACTAATTAAAATGCTCTCCGTTGGTCACTTGAGCTGGGTGCTGAAGTCTCCTGTGGGCCCAGGGTTTCAGCCTTGGCACTTGTTCACTGCTGCAACTTTTGATGGAAGTATCTTTTTTGGATACTTCTTCAGTAGTGTATGAGATACCAGTATACATGGAAGCTTCTCTCCTCCAGTTTGAATATTGTTCCCAGATATGATACAAAGTAACTACAACAGCAGCTACAAAGCAACTAGTTATTCTTTGCACTCTCAGTTTCTAACTTATACCACAGTCAAAGAAATTAACGTACATGTTATTCCACCCCTCATCTTACATCTTTGGGCAGAGCCATCAAGTTGGATGTCTTTTTTAAATTGACAATGCCAGAAATCTACATAATGGTTTTGAAGAGCTGACAAATCCAAAAAGTTAAACCCTGCTTTTTAAGACTGACCATCATGAATGATCATGGTGACAGCAAGCTACCTCTTACAAGACTGCTGTGGAGATGCTTTCTGTCATTGAGGCACACAGAGGGACCTTGACATGCTTGTGACGTGGGCTGATGCCAACCTTATGAAGTTTAACCACGACGCTTGGGTCGGAGCAACCCTGGGCACAGCTACAGGTTGGGCAGAGAAGAGATTCAGAGCGGCCCTGCAGAGAAGGACTTGGGGGTGTTGGTCAATGAGAAAATGAACATGAGCCGGCTGCAGTGTGTGCTCGCAGCCCAGAAAGCCAACCGTATCCTGGGCTGCATCAAAAGGAGCGTGACCAGCAGGTCGAAGGAGGTGATCCTGCCCCTCTACTCTGCTCTTGTGAGACCTCACCTGGAGCATTGTGTGCAGTTCTGGTGTCCTCAACATAAAAAGGACATGGAACTGCTGGAACAAGTCCAGAGGAGGGCCACGAGGATGATCAGGGGACTGGAGCACCTCCCGTATGAAGACAGGCTGAGGAATTTGGGGCTGTTCAGCCTGGAGAAGAGAAGGCTGCGTGGAGACCTCATAGCAGCCTTCCAGTACCTGAAGGGGGCCTATAGGGATGCTAGGGAGGGACTCTTCATTAGGGACTGTAGTGACAGGACAAGGGGTAACGGGTTCAAACTTAAAGAGGGGAAGTTTAGACTGGATATAAGGAGGAAATTCTTTCCTGTTAGGGTGGTGAGGCACTGGAATCTGTTGCCCAAGGAAGCTGTGAATGCTCCATCCCTGGTGGTGTTCAAGACCAGGTTGGACAAAGCCTTGGGCTACATGGTTTAGTGTGAGGTGTCCCTGCCCATGGCAGGGGGGTTGGAACTAGATGATCTTGAGGTCCTTTCCAACCCCAATTATTCTATGTTTTTGTGATTCTATTTCAATTACAGCTCAAACTGCAATTTCCAGCTGAAAATTGTCTATGCTCCTAGCATTGTCCGAATGACCATGAAGAGCTATCGTTATTCTTTCATAAGACTTTGTGCAATATACAGCTGCCCATAATTGATGTTCTAGTTAATTGGGTCGTCTCACTGTTTCTGTATGTGCTGCTTTGCTGCCCAGCCTCAGCCACAGTCTAAGTAACAACTGAGGGTAAAAAGGGGTTTTCCTGTAACTGGAGATCTTTAAGATGCGTGGGCCTTGTGTTAATTAATTTTCCACATTTATTCTTACCTCTCCTAAACTGTTTGATCTTGGGTTTGCAGATGATGTAGATGTTATTTAAACATTAGCTATTTTGGATATCCTGCAGAGAAAGAGAAAGTAAATGGAGCTGTACAGAACAGCAGTGTGCCCTTTCAGAAATATCAGCTCTTTTGCACTGCCATGATGATATAGCAATAGTTTAAGTTCACATATGAACTGAATTGTTTTGAATAGTCATGTGGCTGGTTATTAACCTGGTTTTACTTTTTGGAAGCTGCAATTGTTTATATAAAAGCAACACTTGGGACTGCTTCTAAAGAGGTCTTAATAGAAGGACAAAAATGTTAGTAGAGAGGATTATAGAATCATAGAATCATAGAATAGTTAGGGTTGGAAAGGACCTCAAGATCATCTAGTTCCAACCCCCCTGCCATGGGCAGGGACACCTCACACTAAACCATCCAACACAAGGCTTCATCCAACCTGGCCTTGAACACCGCCAGGGATGGAGCACTCACAACCTCCCTGGGCAACCGATTCCAGTGCCTCACCACCCTAACAGGAAAGAATTTCCTCCTTATATTCAATCTAAACTTCCCCTGTTTAAGTTTTAACCCATTACCCCTTGTCCTGTCACTACAGTCCCTGACAAAGAGTCCCTCCCCAGCATCCCTATAGGCCCCCTTCAGATACTGGAAGGCTGCTATGAGGTCTCCACGCAGCCTTCTCTTCTCCAGGCTGAACAGCCCCAACTTCCTCAGCCTGTCTTCATACGGGAGGTGCTCCAGTCACCTGATCATCCTCGTGGCCCTCCTCTGGACTTGTTCCAACAGTTCCATGTCCTTTTTATGTTGAGGACACCAGAACTGCACACAATGCTCCAGGTGAGGTCTCACAAGAGCAGAGTAGAGGGGCAGGATCACCTCCTTCGACCTGCTGGTCACGCTCCTTTTGATGCAGCCCAGGATACGGTTGGCTTTCTGGGCTGCGAGCACACACTGCAGCCGGCTCATGTTCATTTTCTCATCGACCAGCACCCCCAAGTCCTTCTCTGCAGGGCCGCTCTGAATCCCTTCTTTGCCCAGTCTGTAGCCGTGCCTGGGATTGCTCCGACCCAGGTGTAGGACCATGCATTGTGGTTGTCCTCCAGAAATGGAAATAATTTTCCATTAGTTTTCTGTTTAATAGAAAAGAGGAAGAAATACATTTTTAGTCTTACTTTTCTAATTAGCCTAAGTTAAAGACAACATCAACATGTTATCTGTATACATGCTGTTCTTCCATAGTTCTGGGTGTAGGGTCATGGAAAAAATCCAGCTAACTTGTTTGTTCCAATAAATTCAGGAATTCAGTATTGGAGAATACCACTCATTCATCCTTTGGTCAGTGTGAGATGCTCACAGTGAAAGTTAATACGGTACTCTCTTAAAGTTTCTGGGAGGGTGAAAAAGACAGCATGTAAAAGAGAATGTGGAGGTATATTTTCCATGAAGCCTTCAACACCTAAAAGTTGCTGTCAGTGGGAGCCACTGTAGAGCTTAATTGCTCCAACTGCCTAGGTGAGTTTTTATGATCAAAGCATGGAAAATGTTTCCTCCGGGAAGTGACAGAGGCAAAAAGCAAATCATATAGGAGCAAGGTGTATCTTTTCTTCGTTGGGGTGAAGTGGAGCGCAGGCAGAATGGAGAAGGCTCAGGAGCTTCAGGAAAGTGAAACAGATGTTTATTGTTCAGATGCTACAGCTTTTGTATTGAATGACCTGACACAAGCTGTGTTCCTGAGAATCTGGATCTCTGATTGGAAAAGTGAAATCTCTTTTCTTTTTCGATGACATTTATTGTGAGATTTTCTGATACGAAGTTTAAAACAGCGTTGTCTCTTGTGAGGACTTCTAGGATTACAGTGCAGGTCAGATTCTGTGTTTGTTAATGCATTGCAGCTGGTTTCACTATTGAAACACAGAAAGCCTGTTTCCTACTTCTATGTTGTAGTGCTCCCTTAGACCCTCCAAAACCCCTTAAAAATGAGATAATGCAAAAAGTAGATTTCTGTCAAAGTGGTCAGAAGATCGATGGCACCTTGCCTGGGGAGCCTGCGTGGGCACAACATGGCTCACTGATTTTGCTAGCCAGTGATGGTTCAGTGATGTCTTTTTCCATGTCACATGTATGCCTGTGTGTATGGCATGAGGAACTGGACTATTTCAGATATGGGGGAATGTGAGCTAGCAAGCTGAAAACTATCCACCTAGACTATGATATAGTGGTGTCCTTAGAACTTAAGGTGACTGTCTTCCGGCTATGATGAACATGAAACTGAGGCTTAATTCTTGCTTCCTTTTTATTTCAGACTTATCTGTGCATTTTATTCTGACAATAATTTTTTTTTTTAATTCCAGAACAGTGACAATAGCTGTTCTGAAATCCCCAGTGCTCTGAGATGCTTTAAAAATACATGAAGGATCATGTCAAATATTTATGGGAGCTATTCTGTTCTCCAAATGCTGTAGATGAAAGATATGGCTTCAGCTTTTTCAAAAGACAAGGTGTAAGGGAGAAGGTACATTTTCCTGCAACTCAAATCTTGTCCAATTGATTTGTTTTGTGTATTCAATTAGCCATACAATTATAAATCAGCGAGACTCAGGGTCCTGTATTTTCCTCTTTATCAGTCTCCTTTGCTCTTTTTTAATGTATTTGGTTCTTGATGGTATTTATGCAGCAGATCTTGATATATCTTGGTTACATGTATTTAGAAACTGAAGTCAGAGTACCTATAAAATAAAGTGACTATGCAGCAATTCTGCATTCTGACATGATGTACTTCTTAGAAATGGTGTGAACGAGTGGGTGTCAGAAGTGCTGCAGGAGTGGGACTCTAGAAATAACATGTTCTTACTGAAGATCTTTGAGTACAGATGGCAAACGTGTATATTGTTGAAGTCTCTAAGATGGACACTTCCTCTCTGGAACAGTCTGGTTCTATATGAGACTGAAAGCACAAACCTTTTTCACTGACTGGCAGAAAGGAAAAATGTTCTTTCTTTATAAAAACTGAACTGAAACTAAAGCCATTACTTCAGTAAATCTGCCAAGACGTCCTATCAGAAGCTTTATAATGGAATGAGAAGAGGTTGTTTGCTAACTATTATAAAATGAATATTGAATTGACCGTACAAATTCAGCAGAAGTTCTTTAGTGGGTTAAATATATGTTGAAATAAGAGCTTATATATCCACAGGGAGAGATTAGCAGCAGATGGCAGTGGTACACAGCAAAACATTTCTTTAATTCTGAATTCCTTCATGGTCTGTAGGATGAACTATTAGAAACTCTGTAAAGGGAAAAGAAGAAAGATGTATGTTTTATTATGAAAAAGCATATCACAGCACACTTGCCTAACAAAATGATGCATAAGTTCCATACTTGTCTACAAAGGAAAGCATGGTTGAAACTGGTTAACTAAGAAGAGATTATTGCTAGTTTTAGAATGCATTATTTTGAGGGATGAGCTTTCACATGATAAACTTTATTACAAACTTGGAAGAAGCTGGAGATGCATCTAGTGTCTATTTCCCTTCTGTATAGGCTTATGCCTTCTTTTTTGATACTTTTCTTTTCACATTCCCTAGAATGTAATCATCATAACCAAAAATCAGTAATAGATTCATATTGTCAGGATTTCATCTCTGATGGTGTTGAAAAAATACTTAGACTGTGACCAGAAAGAAATTGTTTAAATGCCCAGGTTACCAGAATACCAGTCATTTTGATCTGAATTATGCCCAATAATGAAAAAAGGTTATTCTCACAACGGCTATGGTACCTTAAAAATGCTATCCCATGTTGCCATAGGTCAACTCAAGCATGCATTCTGAAAATCAATACAATATATCAGAAGAGCAATTAAGCAAGTACTTGTGTAAATGCAGCAAAGAATTAATTTTCCTGTGTGGTACTGAATAATATATGAATTTGTTGTAATATGGTGTGAGAAGTTTTTTCTTAATCCACCCTGCTAAGAAACCTGTATCAAATTGAGTGAGGATTCCTGATTAGTGAAATCACTAACTCCACCCTGTATATATGGAAGACAACAGTAAAAAATTGAGTATAAAACGGAGGAATCTTAGGAGCTTTCAAAATAAGGTTTATGATAGTCTAGCCGGAAGGTCAGGTTCCTGATACCCATAATTGTTGTTGTGCCCAAGAAACACTGAAAATTTGACATGTTCAAACACAGTTTCTGTAGAAAAGACAATCAGATAGGTCAGCTTCCAAAATATGTTTGTTGCCAAACTTCAAGTCTGACTTTGGTGCAATTCTGCTGACTGCAGCAGACTGAAAATACACAACTGCTTCTTAAAAACGGAGATATTAAAATAAAAAGTTTCAATGGATTGGAATTAAAATGAATTTTAAAACTTCGTTTAATAGAAGGCACTCAGTAAGGTGGTTCTAATCTTGTCTTGGGCTCTTTATGGTTATTTTACATTACTTGAAGTGGGAACTTGAAGTACTTTTTTAAATGGATAAAAAGATTGTCGAGTTTCACTTAAACTTTTGTAAGTACCTTTAAAACCTCTATTAAAAAGCTATTTTTGTAATTTCTTACAGTACTACGCTTCTCCAAATCACAAAAGAGATCACTGCCTCCTACACTGGCAGTAATAAAAAAGGTTCTGTATTTTGCAGACATTAGGGATTGATCTTTATAGCAGCTCATGGAGATAGGTATGTTAATATGCTTCTGTTTTACAAGAGAGAGCTGTAGTAAAGGAAAAGGGAAGAGATAAAGCTTTTTGGGGGCAAAGACAGGGGGCGGAGCCAGGAGGCTCGGTGGCAGATTCAAACCGGCCACCAACAGCCACTCTCGATCAGTTGCTGAGGTGAGTAGCTTGAGAGAGGACGCCTGCAACACCGGAGCGGAGAGGGGAGAGATCAGCGTCCAGGAGCCTCACCTCGGAGCGACAAGAGCCACTGAGGAGGGAGCCTCAAGTCCTCAACAGGACTTGCCCAGGACTCGGAAGCTCAGCTCCCGCGAGGGGCTGACTCACAGGGGGCGGAGCCAGGAGGAGTGGCACCAGCTGGGAGTGGCTAAAAAACCTTCCCAGGGAGCGCGGCGACCAGAGCCGGCAAACAGAGAGCGTCGAGGCAGAGGGTCGAGGCAGTTTGCGCGGCAGTTCGAGCGGGCAGGCGAGCGGGCAGGGGAGCGTTCCAACCGCCTCATCGAGAGGACTCGCCTGGAGTACAGGAGGGGGAAGGAGTGCTGAGGGACGTAGACTGATTGATTGACCAGATAGATCATGGTTACAACACGATCGAAAGCTGTAGTGAGTACTAATGTGGGTATCCAGACTGAGCCTTCCTGCAGACATGCAGCTGTGCAGGTCTCTGGCTGCAGCGAATGCCTGAGCCTGGCACTTGTATTGGAGGGAGCCAGTGACACTGTTTGTGTTCGCTGTGAGCAAATAAATGACCTGCTCAGGCAGGTGGCTGAACTGAGGGAGGAGGTAGAAAGGTTGAGAGCCGTTAGAGAGTGTGAAAGTGAAATAGATTGGTGGAACCACACCCTAAGGCAAGGGCAGAGGGAAGTGGTTCAACAAGATATGGATCCCCTTCCCTCCTACCATCAGATAGAAGGAGAGAGCTTAATGGACAAGGATGGATGGATGGAGGGAGGTTCCTCCTCGGAGAGGTAAGCGAAAACCCTCACAATCCCTTCCTCCCTCCCAGTTGCCCTTGAATAACAGGTACGAGGTCTTGGAAATTCAGGGCCAGGTGAATGGAGATGGTGAGGCAAATCTATCTAGTGAGTCACCCAGGGCTAGTCACTCACCCACATGCCTCAGAACTTCCCCAACCAAGAAGAAAAGAAGAGTAATTGTGGTGGGTGACTCCCTTCTGAGGGGAACAGAAGGGCCCATTTGTCGACCGGATCCACCCCACAGGGAGGTCTGCTGCCTGCCTGGGGCTCGGATTAGAGATGTTAAAAAGAAGCTCTCTGAACTGGTGCAGCCGTCTGACTACTACCCACTGCTGGTTTTTCAGGTTGGCAGTGACGAAATTATTACGAGGAACGTAAGGGCGATGAAGAGAGACTACAGGGCCCTGGGACGGCTGGTTAAAGGGTCTGGAGCGCAAGTGGTGTTTGCCTCCATACCTGTTGCAAGCGAGGGTGAAGGGATATATAAGAAGACTCTGCAGGTTAATGTATGGCTACGTGACTGGTGCCAAAGGCAGGGGTTTGGGTTTTTCAGTCACGGGCTGCTGTATGGGACACCTGGTTTGCTGGTGACAGGCGGGATACACCAGTCCCAGAGAAGAAAAAGGGTTTTGGGGCAGGAGTTAGCAGGGCTCATTGACAGGGCTTTAAACTAGTTATGAAGGGGGGAGGGGATTTAACAGGGCCTGTTGGGGACAAGCCCAAGAGGAACATGCTAGGGATTGAAGGATGGCGGGCTAAGGAGGACTATCAATCTCTTGTTTCACTTGTGGGAAAGGATAGCTTTTTAGACCCTGTCCCGCAGGGGAAAAAGGGTACTAGGACTGGCTCCCTGAAATGCCTGTACACCAATGCACGCAGCATGGGGAATAAACAGGAGGAGTTAGAAGTCTGTGTGCGGGCTAAAGGTTATGATCTAGTGGCGATTACAGAGACATGGTGGGACAGTTCACATGACTGGAATGTGGTCATGGATGGCTATGTCCTTTTTAGGAAAGATAGGTCAGCAAAGCGAGGTGGTGGAGTGGCTCTTTACGTGAGAGAGCAACTAGAATGTATTGAGTTCTGTCCGGGGTCGGATGAGGAGCAAGTGGAATGTCTGTGGGTACGAATCAAGGGGCTGACTGGCACGGGTGATACAGTTGTGGGGGTCTATTACAGACCTCCTGATCAGGACGAAGGAGTTGATGAGGCTTTCTACAGGCAACTGGAAGTAGCCTTGCGACTACATGCCTTAGTTGTCGTGGGGGACTTTAATTACCCCGATATTTGCTGGAAGACTCACACAGCCAGTCATTCACAGTCTAGGAGGTTCCTCGAGTGCATTGATGATAATTTCTTAATGCAAATGGTGGACGTACCAACTAGGGGAGCAGCGCTGCTAGATTTAGTACTCGCCAACAAGGAGGGTTTGGTCGAAGTGGTGACGGTCAATGGCAGCCTTGGCTGCAGTGACCATGAGATGGTGGAGTTTAGGATCCTGTGTGGGAGGAATAGAATACCTAGCAAAGCCACAGTTCTGGATTTCCGAAGGGCCAACTTTGGCCTCTTCAGTCAACTGCTAAGGGAAGTCTCATGGGAAAGTGTACTAGGCGGTAAAGGGGCTCAAGATAGTTGGTTAGCATTCAAGGACCGCTTCTTCCAAGCTCAGGATCGGAGCGTCCCAATAAGTAGGAAGTCAAGTAAGGGATCTAGGAGACCGGCGTGGTTAAACAAGGAGCTGCTGGGCAAACTCAAGTGGAAAAGGAGAATCTATGGATTATGGAAGGAGGGGCTGGCCGCTTGGGAGGAATATAGGACAGTTGTTAGAGGATGTAGGGAGGCAATTAGGACAGCTAAGGCCTCCTTGGAACTCAATCTTGCTAGTCGGGTTAAAGACAATAGAAAGGGCTTCTTCAAATACATAGCAAATAAAACTAACACAAGAGGCAATATAGGCCCACTGCTGAACGAAGTGGGTACCCTGGAGACAGAGGATATAAAGAAGGCAGAGGTGCTGAATGCCTTCTTTGCCTCTGTCTTTACTCCTGCAGACTCTCCCCGAGGGCCCTGGATTTCTATAGCCCCAGAAGGAGTCAGGACAAAGGAGGAGTTTGCTTTGGTAGATGAGGATTGGGTTAGGGATCAGCTATGCAATCTGGACATCTGTAAATCGATGGGTCCGGATGGAATGCACCCACGGGTGCTGAGGGAGCTGGCGGAGGTCATTGCTAGGCCACTTTCCATCATCTTTGGTAAGTCGTGGGAAACGGGCGAGGTGCCTGAGGATTGGCGGATGGCAAAGGTCACACCAATCTATAAGAAGGGCAAGAAGGAGGACCCGGGTAATTATAGACCGGTCAGCCTTACCTCCATCCCTGGAAAGATGATGGAACAACTTATTCTTGACTCCATCACTAGGCATATCAAGGATGAGGGGGTCATTAAGAACAGCCAACATGGTTTTATGAGGGGGAAGTCATGTATGACCAACCTTATAGCCTTTTATGAGGAAGTGACTAGGTGGAGGGATGATGGTAGAGCGGTAGATGTAGTTTTTCTTGATTTCAGTAAGGCATTTGATACTGTCTCCCACAGCATCCTCATAGATAAGCTAAGGAAGTGTGGGCTTGACGATCAAGTAGTGAGGTGGATCGAGAACTGGTTGAAAGAAAGAAGGCAGAGAGTTGTGGTCAATGGCGCAGAATCTAGCTGGAGGTCTGTGACTAGTGGAGTTCCTCAGGGGTCGGTGCTGGGACCGGTGCTGTTTAATATTTTCATCAATGACCTGGATGAGGGAACTGAGTGCACCCTCAGCAAGTTTGCTGATGACACAAAACTGGGAGGAGTGGCTGACACACCAGAGGACTGTGCTGCCATTCAGCGAGACCTGGACAGGCTGGAGAGTTGGGCGGGGAGAAACTTGATGAAATTTAACAAGGGCAAGTGTAGAGTCTTGCATCTGGGGAAGAACAACCCCATGTACCAGTACAGGTTGGGGGTTGACCTGCTGGAAAGTAGCGAAGGGGAAAGGGACCTGGGGGTCCTGGTGGATAGGAGGATGACCATGAGCCAGCAATGTGCTCTTGTGGCCAAGAAGGCAAATGGCATCTTAGGGTGCATTAGAAAGGGAGTGGTTAGTAGGTCAAGAGAGGTTCTCCTCCCCCTCTACTCAGCCTTGGTGAGGCCGCATCTGGAATATTGCGTCCAGTTCTGGGCCCCTCTGTTCAAGAAGGACAGGGAATTGCTTGAAGGAGTCCAGCGCAGAGCCACAAAGATGATTAAGGGAGTGGAACATCTCCCTTATGAGGAGAGGCTGAGGGAGCTGGGTCTCTTTAGCTTGCAAAAGAGGAGACTGAGGGGTGACCTCATCAATGTTTACAAATATGTGAAGGGTAGGTGTCAGGATGATGGAGCTAGGCTTTTTTCAGTGATATCCAGTGATAGGACAAGGGGCAATGGGTGTAAACTGGAACATAGGAAGTTCCACGTTAACATCAGGAAGAACTTCTTTACTGTAAGAGTGACAGAGCACTGGAACAGGCTGCCCAGGGGGGTTGTGGAGTCTCCTACACTGGAGATATTCAAGGCCCGCCTGGACAAGTTCCTGTGTGATGTACTGTAGGTTACCCTGCTCTTGCAGGGGGGTTGGACTAGATGATCTTTTTAGGTCCCTTCCAACCCTTGGGATTCTGTGATTCTGTGATTCTGTATTGCCCACAGCTTCCAAAAAACTTATACTGATCTTTATATTGCTGTAAATGATGACAAACAGATTTATTTTGGGCAGCAGATTCTCAGTCTTGCAGCTGAAAATGCTTTGGTGCTTGTCTGGGTGATGTAGGGGACTGGTGATGGAGCTGAGAGAAGATCCTGCTCTCACCTTTGTATTCATCCCCTTGCTGTTTTTCTCAAATCTTTTAAGTGAAGTTTTCTCTCTCTATCTCCATTGATGGCAGCATTCCAGTGTATCTAAAAGGTGTCTCTCTCTGCCAAGATACCAAATAATTTCTTTTACGGAAAATTAAAATGGCATGTATGTGCACTGGGGATACATAAAGCTAAGGAGCTGCTCTGAGTTTTTATTCTAGCTGGTGATTGAAGCATATTATAAGGTTTCTCATCACCTGTATGTAGGTGAAGGGATGCTTCCAAAAGTGGTGTATGCCCTGGGCTGTGCTTCTCTTTCTCCTGGCTTCAGCTGTGTATGAACCGCAGAACACATGCTTTTTTTCTCTGCAGGTTTGCTCTATAACCATTTCTGGAGACATCTGTCTTTTCTGCTTGTGTTCCTTTTATGCTTGTATAACTGTACCAAAGTGATGGAGTTTATACTAATAAACTGTCTGTGAAGAATCAGGACAGAATTCCAGTTCTCTTAATCTGAAATTAGATGGATCATTGGTTGAATTTTTGGCTCATTATGTGATGCCACAAAAATTAGTTTTACCACCCAACACCAAATTTTATAGTGAAGAAACAACCTAAGTAGAATTATTAGACAACATAATGTCTACTTCATAATGGACAGAGAGCTGTCAGAAGGATTGCCAGAATGAGGACGAGTCATGTAAGTATGGTAACATCAGTGTACAACTGGCAAAGATCCAGCATTACTGCAAGGTAAGGCTCAAGTTGCAACACTTAAAGTGGTGCATTAGGTAGGTCCATACTTTTCAGGCTGCAGACATATGCACACTTCCTTTCATCTCTCGTAGGTCTCCAGAATATCCACAGCAGGTGAGGAATAGGCTTTGTACCTGTGTGGCTTTACACTGCCTAACAATAAAGTCCCAAATTATCCATTTGCCATGTGGTCTTCATGATAGCAGTAGTGGGGATATTTGTGATTGGCTTGGGTTAATACTTGACCCAGAGAATGAAGATAGTATTTGTGTAACCAAATGGTGGTTTGATGATGGAAATGGTATGATTTGTGTTCAGAAAGCTGCAGATTTTGACCTTTTGATCTGAGCTGATTTTCTGGGCTATCTTAATCAATGGAGATAAAAAGGCCTGCTAAGTCATTAGAATATAGTTGACACCTGAAATGTCTGAAAATGAATCACATTGTAAACCCACTTATTTCTCTCCACTAGTAATAAAGGAGTTGTAGGGTTACTCAGATTTAGATGTTTACGTTTGAGGTATTAAAGTTATGTGTCTTGATACAGGGGATACAGAAATGTCAGAAGTTGTCACACCAAGTAGTGGAGTTAAAGCACAGCAATGTTTACTTGCAAACATTATAGAATCATAGAATAGTTAGGGTTGGAAAGGACCTCAAGATCATCTAGTTCCAACCCCCCTGCCATGGGCAGGGACACCTCACACTAAACCATCCCACCCAAGGCTTCATCCAGCCTTGAACACTGCTAGGGGAATACTTCCAGAACAGCAAGGTTTTCCTTATGAAACTTTAAAAGTACTTCACATAAAGTCTGAGGCTCGTGCAGCAGTGAATAAATTAAACTATAACACAAATAAAACATAAAGAATTCACATACAACAGCAGTGTGAAATCAAGGATTGTAGGGCTGCTAATGAGAACAAGGATAACTCTATATCCTCCAGAACTTGAAATTTTACCTTGAAGTTACCAAAACTGTTAAGAAGAAGTGATATCTAAGTTACCTAAATTTCAAGACTCATTTCAAACTAGGTCTCTGGGCATTTATAGATAAAAACCTCTGTGTGCGTGTGTGGGTATGTGTGTGCGCAGATTCAGCACTGTGCCCAAGAGATGGTCTTTTTATGTGTTCTTTCATTACTGATAGAAAACAGTCTTAATCTTTATGAGGCAGCTGAGTATTATTAATACTAAAGTGCCCTAATCTATAAAGGCAAACAAATACACCTTGTTTATTACTAAGCTGACCTGTAACCACAAAAAGCTTTGCTCGGCTCATTGATTTTCCATGAGTCTCCTATCCTGCGATGATTTCCAGGAATCATCATAGCGGCATGACCAAAGCCATATTGTGCCTATGTCATGTACAATGTTTATTCTTTCTTTGCTCACCTACCATTTATATTGATTTAACCTGTTTCCAAGGTTATCTTACACTATTTAGTAGACTAAGGGATATTAAATGAGTTGAAGTGGCGTGAAAGGTCTGAATCAGTCACATGGTGCTCCAGAGCAGATATTTGGAATTAATTCAGAACAGATGCCAACACTAGTTGATTATTCCACTGAGAGGATATCCCTCTGGGTTCTTGTCACGTCATCCGTACATCTTCTTTCACATTTGGAAAGGCATAGGGATTTGGGAGCTGAAGATCTGGTATGGTGAGAGCTCCAGACACTCTAACATTGAAGTATATTAGAAGTTAAGGGCTGTTCCTCTGTTGGGATACTGGAGACTTGTTTAATACTCAATGGAATGAAGCTTAATATTGCTAGAATGAAACCCAAATTACTAACAAGTAGTACAGGATTCCAGATATTTGACAATAAGGGATAACAAGGAGTATACTGAGAAGTTAGCTGTAATGTGGTATTTGTATTAAAGGCTCTGATATCTAGCCATTGAACGATGCTGTCATAATCTGTTACCTCATAAGTTAGACTTTTCCTTTTAGGTTGCTTTTTTTGAACTCAGTCCTTGCCATTCATTTCAAACAATAGGTGCAAAAAAGATTGTTTTTTTCTACTTTTATTTCTGTATGTCAGTATTCTGGGATATTCCTAGTGGCTCCCAACTATCTTTTGTTTCAAGTTTTGCCTGTCTCCCTTCCTTCTGTCCTCCTTTCTATGCACCATGCAGCAGTATCTTAAACTCTTCAGATTTCTTTCTGCCTTTGTCATTTGTTATTTCCAAGTCTCTTGCCCAGTGTTTTTACACTGAACAGCTTCTCTCTACACATTGGACTCCAGTTCTTTTACATGGGATTAAAAATCTGCCCACTTAATTTATGATGACTTCATCTATTGTACTACTTTCTATCTTACCTTCTGTGTTTCATTTTCTCTGACACCTCTATGCTGTAAAAAAGGCACTGTGCTTTCACTAGCTGGCGTTTGGGGTCTTTTTGCAGGCTGTAAAATGGATATGCTGTAATAGAGGTTACAAAGATTGATGTTGAATTTTCTAGCATTGGAAAATTGCTTCAGTTTCCTCTTGTATCATGGGCAGTGGAGTAAGTCCTGCACTCCCCCTGAGCATGTTGTTGTCTAAGTTGCAATGGTGTAGTTCATTTTGATGCTTAGAGGGGACAGTGTACATGCTTGCAGCTCTCACTGGCACCAGGGACTGTGATTGCTCTGCGGTACTGATGCATGTTCTCTGATATCTGTGTGCTCCTCTTCAGCTCAGGAGAGACCTCTCTGTCAAATGTGCCAATAAAATGTAAATGATTGAATACCTTTTATTGAGGTTTTAATCAAAATGGCCCACAAGACTGCATAAAAGTAACTGAAATCGGGAGATTGACAGAAATACAGCAGGGGCGTGCACGCAGGAGTGCACTAGCTACTTTTAATGGCTGTAATTTCACAACACTATTAAAGTAAATTACAGAACACACACTGGGCTGAATTAACCTTATCTGTGGTCCCTTAGAAAGTCCCAGATGGGACCTGGTGAATGTGGTTTTCTTTCACTGCAATTAAACTACACCTTTACACCTACTATTAGTAATGATGCAGAGATGCTGACTGAAATACATTGACTGGAACACTCTAATGTAGGGCAGACTTGTCAGAGAAAACTCAGATTGGCATTAGGTACTGTGATTCATGAAACGAAATCAATTGCTAAATATATAACACACTTCAAAATTAAGTGTACAATTGCTACAAATGAACAGATCATTTCTGGAAGAAGAGCAGATTGAATCACTTGTATTTGAGTAAAAACAAATTCTAAACCATGGTAGTAGCACAGGAAGAATGTACTCCACTGTGTTAGCTTGTGTGGAATGACATTACCAGGCAGCTAAACATCGTGACTCCCTTACAGAAGCACTCGGTGTGTCATCCATGTGCCTATAGATTGTGAACATCTATGCAAAGGGATCTATCAGCAATAGTACTGATAAAGTCAGAAAAACCCTTCTCTTGTAGCCATAGGTTAAAAGTACTGATGAAGTTAGAGCAGGGATATTATTAAAAGAAAAGGTTAAATCAACACACACATTTATACAACAGCACCTTTATAAAAATCGGTTTGACTACATGACTGTTATCATCATCTAACTAATACAGTTATATTGGTATAAAATGCAGTGCACAGATCAAGCCCACAGGGGGAATGAGGAGCCCCTTCAAAGTTCTGAAAGCTCCCACTCCTAGACTGTAACACTACTAACTGCTGCTCCACTTTCAGTTCACTTATAAACGTTGATTCCAGCCCCAGCATCAATTCACTGAGGTCACTTGAGACAGAAATTGAATTATTCATTGTGTTTTTTAAAGTTTTTGAACTACAGATGTTGAAGAGTTCACAGTCTATTCTATATTAAATACTGAATGACTTCAGAGAGCAATGTTGATTTTTCTCTTGGGGTTCTGCTGTTGTCCATAAAGCGCTCAGGCAATATTCTTGTAGTTTATGATGTCATAAGTGTAATCCCTTGTGTGAATTATATATATTTGTATTCATGCCAGGTCATCCTGTTACCCTAAGGTTTATAGACAATCCAGTTGCTTCCACCAGGTTTTTGAAGTCTGGGTAGCACTTTTCTTCAGTAACACCCGTATCTCAGGTAAGGGTAAAGTCCCCGGCCTTTAGTGTGAAATCATGATAGCATGAGAAGAGTACTAAAAGGTCAGGACCATTCCATATGATCCTAATGAATGTTTATGACAGCCTGCACCCTTTTTCTTTCAGATGCTAGCAGCTCTTGTAAAAGCAGGTATAATTTTTCTGAGTCTGAATCTTCCTGTACTTTTTCAAAGATACTCAAAAGGAAATTTTTCTGTCCATCTCAAGCCCTATACTGTTTAAAATACAGCACTTTAAGCAGACTGCTTTGAATTTCCCGTTGCTGTTTAGCAGCTCCCCAGTATAAACGGAAAAACACTTTATGGGAGAAGGAGAAAGAAGTGACTGTGCTGGCAGTAAGGACCATTGTCTTTTGAGGGAAACAACTTACATTGTAATCACCAATAATTGTAATCAGTGAACATGGAATGAGAAGAATTAAGTTAAACTCAGCTTTCAATGTTTGTCATTGATCTCAATATAAATCACATTTGCAATAGAGTAAATAAGCACTCTTCTATCATTTTTCCTAGTCTTCCTAATAAAAGCAAATATGAAAGTATATTACTCATCTTGCTATTTATGCCTGATTTATATTTACATCTGGCAGTGGTTATACACTGATAGCTATTATCCAATCCATCCATCCGTTCATTTTGCAGGGTTTGGTTGGGCAGGGAAGAAACTTATTGGTGAAGGTAAACTAAAGATCTGAGAATTGCAGCTGGTGAGATTTAGGCATTCCCCTCTCTCCTGAGTCGTAGTGCTCTCACTGAGTTCTAGCTTCTGTAAAGTTAAGTCTGCATTGCTCAGCTTCCTCCCTTGGCTGACAGTTTCATTGTTCCAAGGGAACATAGCTGTCAGAGAAGGCCATCGCTGCAGAGGGGATGGAGTCTCTCAAGTACCTAAGGTCAGTCCCACAGAGATTTTTGAGAACCGTGGCAATGACCTTCACCTGGACTCTGAAATCATGGGGGAGTGTATGTGGAGACCAGCATGCCAGGATGACGTGTTCATGATGGCTTGTGCTGCTAAGGAGACTGACAGCTGCTTTTTGTAGCAGCAGGAGTTTTTTCGTTATATATGTTTTTCAGTCTTGGATACAATGAGATGCAGTAATCAAGTCTGGAGGTCATACATGTGTGGATCCTTGCTGCCCAGTGTTGTGTCTGGTAGATGTTGGAGAGAAGTATGTTTTTCAGTACTTCATCCAGCAAAACACTGATGTTTATTAAGGTGGCAGATTTTCTTCCTTCTTAGTTGTCTCCATTGTGAGTGAAGTGGAAGAAGTAGTGGTTTGATAGGATGTAGGAGTAGTTCTCGTGTCCTGTGCATCCTGTACAAGATACACAGTCTCCATGCATACAGAGTGAGTTTTACGTGTTCCCCAGTTTGCTCATAGGGTGCCAGTTGCTGCCTAGATGATTAAAAATGTCTTGTTAAGAACTACAGTTCAAATTTAGCTTTATATTTATGTCTGCATAGCTAAGGAACAACAGCTTGTCTGCAGTCTGATTGCTTTCCTCACTTCTCCAGTGTTGTCTTTAGCCTTTAGTTTGCTTGAAAATGTCAACAAAAAAAAAGTATTTCCATTGAACTAATTGGTGCTTTAAGAAAAAAATGTGCATCTCCCTTTTCTAAATGTAAAAGGAGAAGACTTGGTGCTCACAAGCATGTCTGACAGCTAGACTAACTACACTGTGCAAACAGTTTTCATGTCACACTCTTGAGATATTTTTACATCGAGCAGCTAACAGGACCTTGAAGGATTACTCAAAATTGTATTTCTGTTGAGCATGTATTGCCACACACAGGCACTGAAAAAAAGGAAAACCCACTACTGTCACCACTGGTGTTACTGTAGTATTTTGTGGATGTTCCTGCAGTAGCTTATGGTGGCGGCAATAAGCAAATCACTTAAGTATTCATGCACTTTACTAACTTTCATGGGCAGCCTAGCTGCCCTTTGTTCATCATACATGTTAAAAACAAGGTGAGAGAACTTTCTGTGAAGAACGCTGGTCAGAAAGGGCTTGGAAATTGGAAGCGAGGAATCTGTCTTCTGCTCTTTTCAGCAAACCACCTTCCTAACTTAAACAGTTACCTGCAGCACCCATGTACAAAGCATCACCAATTTGTGCCTCTAGACAGTGGAAAGAGACAGTTACCAGTCTCTGTTCATATGGCAGTTTGATCTTTCCAAGAGCTGAGCGTCCTCTAAAGGAGTCTGCCTTTTTGTCTTGGTTATAGAGTCGTCAATCATAGCAGTTACACATCTGAAGTTCTGTGTGAGAAATCAAGGCTCTTGTGTACATTATTGGTAAGAAAACATCAAGACATACCAAATTCTATAGTTCTGTTTGTAAAAGAAGAGAATGCTGACCATGCCCAAGAGGAGAATTAGCATGCACGTGCTCTCACATTGTCTGCCAGGGACGCTAGGTAGTACAGGACATGATCGAACCCAGGAAAAGAAATAGATGGCTTGTTCTTTTTTCTTTTCTTCTGATGTTAATCTCAATCATTGCATTCTGTTAGGCTTCTGAGGTTAATCTGTCAGAAGCTAAGTAATTTAAATGCATGTACTGAAGAGAAACATTATTCTTTTTCACATCATATATCCCTTACGCTTATACTGTTTTTTATTAAATTATTTCAGAGTTTAAATCCCCTTTGTGTTGTACAGATTTTGCAATTTATTAGGATGCCTCCACGTTTTGGTAGAATTAAGGAACACTCAGTTTTCACATGCTGGTCATTTCTGCACTAGCCAAACCCAATCTAAAGAAAATATTTTATTTTTGATACAAATAGCTCCTTTATCCTTTCTTCTGAGTGGAAATAATGTTGTCATCCCTCCCAGAATTGGACTCTTTTTTGTTGTATACCAAGGCAGTTCTAGCTTAGTAATTTGCTTTGGGTGACTAAGGAAAACCCTGAGTAGATACATCTGTTGCAGTAGTAGATGCCTACCTTTCTCCCCCCTCACCTCCCTTATTTAAGAGCTAGTACAAGGAATCACATTGGCTACTTGTCCTTTCACCAGTAGCAAGATAGCTCTAAGCAAGTCAGAGTCCCATAATGGTCCCATAGCCTGCTGAGGACTTGAATGTGTGACTGACTACAAGAAATTATGCAAAACAAGGGGGATTGTTCTGGTTCCACAGCAGCCATCAGACTGTCGAACCGGATCCATGATTAATTCTTTCTATAAGATGAAGCTAAGCCTGTTGTCCTGATTGTGCAGTGGGGTCATACAGAGCAAGTCTTCCAACAGTGAGACAACTTCTGTTAGTTCTCTGGTGGTAAGGAACAATACTGGGCATTTCTATTTCCCAGTTCTCCAAGTTCAGTTCTACATTTTTTCGTTTTAGCTTAAATGGAAATGTAGTTCAAGATTAGGCTTGTGTTGATAAGACGAACGTAACTGCTGTACATATGATTCTGCTGAATTTAGAAATCTGTGCAGTCAACCTTCTCAGAAAAAACTATTTCTAAATGAGGTCTAGCAGATATTGTCTGTGTTGGTCTTGAAATAGAAAAACGCACAGTATTTTAATTGTATTTAAAATGTCTGAAAAAATTGTTAGTCTGACAGGGAAGCTTCTAGGGCTGCTTCCAGGCTTAATTTAGTTCAAGAATGTAACAGCTTGGGGGGGGGGGAGCTATTATAAAATGTGAAATAAAAAGTTCATGTTCAATCTGCTAGAAATTACTGATATTCATTTAGAAACTGTTGAGATGTGCTGTTTATCAGTACAGAAGAAACAGACAGCTGGTGGAGTCTTTTTTTGTCATTCACTATAGATACATTAAAGATAAAATGAAGTCTGAAATGTGAACCAGAACATTATTTTAATACTACTAATAGTTGCTGCCTGTGTTACTAACTAAAAGTTGTTGCAAGTAATGCAGGTAGCATTTTTCCCTTTAATCGGGTAACGTGCCACAAGTATATTTTGAAACACAGGAACATGGAAGTAAGAAAACCTGGTCAGAACACAACTTTCTGTGTTGAATGAGCGTTACCAAAGGCACCTCATAGCATCTTGGTATCATGTTATATTTCTGCTTCATTCTCTTGGCTTGTCTAGAAAAGTAGAGCTTGAAGACAATTAGCTACAGCTACTGAGGAATTCGGTAATAAGCCCACAAGAATAATAAAACTGTGTTTATGTCAATAGCTTAAAGGAAACATCTGTACAAGACCAGTGAGTTTTGAAAGAGTGTGTATCTTGACAGAAGCTCAGATTACATATATTTCATCCTTGTTCATTTGTCAACATAAAGGCAAGATAAAGTCTTGTGGGATTAACTAAACTCCATAACTAAAAATATAGTCTGACACTGCTTGTAGACACATGACAAGTCTACATGAAGAATGTATTGGTATTCTTTTCAGCTATAAAAAAATACGGTTTCAAGACAGGGAGAATACTTTTGCTGAATTTAGATTCAAGTATTGTAGCATTAGTAGATTTAAATAATTTTAACCAGATGTTGTTACATTCTACTTTTTTTCAAGTTTTACAAATACAGGTGGTAAGGAAATCATCTGTGAAATATTTCTAAATAGAACCATTAATTAAAATTTAGGAAGTCTTTTACAGTTGGTATAATTTCTGAAACTGTTTATCTAATTCCTTAAGCCATGTGCCATAATTATAATTAAATAATTTTCTTATGTTTGTTCAGTGAATGAAGAATTTTGTCATTTTAAGTTCTGTATTTCATATGTATCTTCCAGCAACTACATAGCATATTTGTTCCTAAACGGACCATACCGTCCACACTGATGCTAATTGTGCTATGTGCGTTACATACCTTTCTTGAGGAACAAGTGACAGACACCAAGTGTCAGTCAGATCTGTAATTTATGTCAAACAGTTCTGGTGAGAGTGTAATAAACTAGGAAAATCTGACTGCCTTGTGTAGCACCAAAATAGAAGAACAGGAAAGTCTTTAGGCTAAACTGCTCTTTTTTAGGTGAGTGTAGAATACTAATCCCTTCTGCCATGAATGTATGGCACTGATGGGCCTGTCCTAAAGTTTACAGCTGTGTATGGGAGAGCAGAATTTCACACTTTCATTCTCTTCTGTGATAACTTTCCACTCATTTTTGGAAAGATGAAGATCTGAGTTAGAACTGCAGTTAACCTTCAGAAGTGAACAGGAGATATTTTGGGTTCCCTTGTGAATCATAAACTCCTCCATGTTTGGTTTTGGATTGTCAAACCCATTTCTATTCCCACGGGTAGAACACCTGAGGTTTTTCTTCCATGTCAAGTGTTACAAAGTTAACTTTGCAAAGAGAAGTTCCACAGAATACATTACACTTTTCATGGATGGACCGTTGGATTTTTCTGTGAACCGCCTTCCACCAGTTTACTCTCCAGCAGGTATCTGGATGGTCCCAATACTTCCATTATGTATTTGAAGCATCTTGTTATTAAAATTCCGACAAGCACTGTTAAAAAAGAAGTCCTTGGCAAGCCATAACTATACCTTATCAGTCCAGGTGTGTGAGCCTCACGGCTTCTAGAGGAGTGAGGTATCTACAATGAAGTCTGTATATTTATAGCTGGAGGTACAGGTGTAACAGGTCACACCTTTTCCCTGGCTGATTGATGGGAAGTTGGTATGATGATGGTAATTCCTTGAAGAGATGGGCAAACAACATTGATGTTTAGCAGTCTGAAAACTCAGAGCTGGGTTAGAGCTTGAAGAGCTTTGGGAGCAAAAAGGTACAAATGGGGTTTGAAGCCTTTACTGTCTTCTCATGCCAAAGTGTCAGACTAGGGATCTGGGCCAAGAAGTACTGTTATCTTAGAATCTTGTTTAAAATACAAGTCATTTAGACTGTTTTTCACATGGAAGACTTATGTCGTGTCTGCAAAGACAGCTCCAGAAAAACTAAAGCATGTCCAAAATGTGCCATAAGTTGATAATTGTCATGGAGAAAAAATGCTGAAATCTCCCGTAGAGTATATATGCTGTATGAGCAAGTTCATTTGAACTCAAATAGTTAAAGAACTTAAATGGGTTTCATTCATTTGCCTTTCTTAACATTTCTGTGAAGTCAGTACTATTTGTCTGATTATTTTTCTGTATCCTACTGGAGCTGCAAAACAGCATGTTCCTATTTCCATGACAATGTTGGGGTCAAACAAAAGTGTGGAAATGAAGGTGGTCATGACCATACAGAACTTTCTTAAGTGGCCAGCTAGGTATTATGACCACATACATGAGTCAGTAGGATGGCTCACATGAGCCCTTTGCATGCACTTCAGTGTAAAGTCAGAGGAATTAAAATGCTGCCAAAAGCTTCATTATTTTGATCTGAGAAAGCTAACTACAGATTCTAAATTCCTCGGTTTTATTCATAAGCAGAAAAGGTCACAAAACAATATAAGCCATAGGAATCTGCTGCTAGTCATGTTCCAGCTGACAACTTAATCTATTCCTAATCATTGTACCATAATATTTATTGGTGGGTTTCTAATTTATAGTGCACTTAATGAGAAAAGAGTGTAGTCAGAAACCACAGGACTTACTTTCAAGCTGGAATTCTGTTTCTATCATACTATTAACAAGAGAGAAAAAAAAACCCAAACATCTTTGCAAGTTACTTATCTGTAAAACTTCTAAAAACCTGCAAAAATAATTATCATTAATGGATTTTCTTTGAAGTGGAACACATTTGTATGATGTATGCTAATAAAAGTACTGCACAAATTAAAAAGCCAGAACCTTCTTGGATCAGAAAAATGTAAAGAATCTAGAATGCGAAAGAAGACAGGCCAACAAAAAAGTAATTTGGAGATTCATTCATAGCAATTCAGAATTTCTCACTGAAAAATTTAGGTTAAAAGCCTCACACTCAAATTAATCAAATAATTCAGTGACAGTTACAAAAACCAAGAATGAGCAGAGGCAAAATGTATTTTAACTTCATTTTAGTATCTTTCCACAGCAGAATGAGTATTGTAAAAGAATATAGTAAGAGCAACCATACATATGCTGTCTGTACAGACTGTGAGTCCTGCCATAAAAAAGTACGGATGTGTACATATCATATACTTAGGATGTCATGTAAGAATACTGACACATTAATGCCCTTCATAAATAGAGCCTTTCATAAATAGTACGCTTCATAAATATCCTTTTCAGTGCCCAAATAAGAACTCTTGTGATACTATAGCTAAAACTGCATATGTAAATATGCCTTATTTGATTGGGTATGCTCTAAAACCCAATATTAATTCTTCCATTTGAAGTAGCTCATTCTTTGCCTTTGTAACAGTTCTGTACAATGCAGCATCTTCAGCCCTGCTCCATTCTCCTTTCTAGAAGCACTTTCTCACTGCCCATTTTGTTTCCTATTATTTTGTTACTAATAATTGCAGTGGAGTTGTGACAGTGTAGAAGCACTTTTAGATCATTTTTTGTGTAACCAGAAGAATCAATTAGGAAAATCCCTCTGGAGGGATTGAGGACAAAATTAATCGCTGAGCAAAAAAAGTCTTGAGCCTTGAGATTATTTGTTTATTTATTAGATAATATTATTTCATTATAGGAATGGGAAGATACCCAGTGAGACTAGTTTGAGGATGGCATGCTATTGGGAAGTAGGTGGCAAGCAGGGCGGTCATTCACTAGAAGAGTGGTAGGAAGTCCTATGTGACAGACTTCTCTGCCTCAGCGACAGGGCTGAGAGCTTCAGACTGGCATTGTTGACTGCATTTGACTTTGCAGTCTGTAAAATGCTGCTCATACAAAAGTCTTTGTGGAACTGGGACTTAAGCTCATTCTACAGGCTGCTAGTCTCTGCCATTCCGATCTTAAGAGCACTCTGTTCAGTCCAGAAAGGTATAGGTATATGAAATATTTAATCCTAAATTGATGCATATTATACATGCATAGACTAAAACGCATCCAAAAATGCAAATGCACCTATCATTTATGTAGAAAGTTACTTTCTTGTAATAGCATGAGACTTGTCATTATCAGTTTTTAGTGCGCTATTAAAAAATTCACCACTAAAAATAAACTAGTCACTGATGTCATTTACAGATGTTAATCCCTCATGTCATTTATTTTTTCAAAAGCCTACATCCCCCTTTTTTCATTTGCTGTTTTTATGCTGCTTTAGGCTGCATCGGTTGTTTTACTGAAACAGCTACCCAGTTGTATTTTTTTTCTGATAATTTCTGTCAATTTTAAGCACCAGATTGCAATTAACAGCTCCAAATATACCCTATTTACCATCACTGGTAATTGCCAACATTGTTATGGTAATTACATGGTCAGAAATGAGAAAGACTGTTTTACTAAAAGTGGGTTTCAGTATATTAATATTTCTGCAATATTGCTTTCCAGTATTGACTGTGAGTGTTATGCTGCGGTTAAAAGAGCCCAGACTGAAGAATGTGACTCTGCAGTCCTGCCGTTGTTCGATCACTAACTTGCCTGCAAATTCTTGGTGTAAATTGTTTGCAGGATTGTCTCAGATCTTTCAAACCAGCCTTATTTTTGTAGTAGACAATAGACTCATTTGTGTGGGAAGCCAGGGATAGATAGCTATATAACACAGGATTTGAATGCTGTTTAACTGTCCTACGTTATTGGAACCCAGAAGTTTCGTAGTTCTAATGGAGTAGGGCTGGGTTTGGCCTGTGGTGGATCTGGACTTGGTGAAGATACAATGTTGGAGTTATCTGGCACAGAGAACCTACATTCAGGAGTGCTAATCACCTTCCCATTGGTATTCTTAGTATAGAAGTTGTCCCAACAAATCAACATTTGATAGGTCATCAATCAGAGCAAAGAAAATTCTCAAAAGTCTTGTCATGCTAAACTAAATTTAATTGCTGTCTGCTGAATACAGGGTTACAACATAGTTTAACCTGTTAGCCTATTAACTCTACTGAAAAATTCACATCATGAATCAGTTTAACTTCATTACATTTAATTTGTCAGAAAATAGCAAGTGCCCAGCCTAATTCCAAGTCCATATCTGTGAACCCCAGCATAAGAAGCACGAGGACGCGTGATGGATAAATGTCAGGCCTGGGCTGTAAGAACAAAAGCTGTGTTTTGTGGTACTACATCAAAGTTAATATGCCTGCCTCTTAGGAGGCCAAGACATTTTAGGTCAGCATGTACTTAAGTACGTAGAGATGACATTGTGGTCCACTGAGGAGACGTGCTGTCTTGTATTGGTACCAGTTTAGAGATTTCTTTGCTGCGTTCCAGCATTGCTGCATTGTGGACCAAAGGTACTCAAAGACTTATGTCTCTTCACATATTCATCCAGTGAGACAGCAATGCTTATAAATTACTAAGCAATTATTCAGTTGTTTCTCTAGCAAACATCCAGGAGATTCACATGACAGCTCTGGCAAGTGAAAAATCTACAGACTACTCTAATTAAAGGGTACTTTCATAATTAAGAACTTTAGATAGTATCTATTTTCTGCCTGTGTCTCGAGCACATGATAGCACCAGGGTCTTAGACCTGAACTTTCTGCTCCCAGAAGTTGTGTGTTGAGTCTGTCTTGGCTAGGTTCTTGTCCTGTGGGTTGAACAGCTGTTTGAATTCTCTTTTGAACATTTTAGGAATGAATAGTCAACCCGCGATGTCCTAGGATGTATTCTAATATCTAGTTCAAAGCAGTAACTTTCTCTTATCTAGGGATAATCTACCTGTCAGTGTCAACCTTCATTTCTGTTAAAGGAAGTGTAAACAAGTACTTTTAAGCTCTGAAGTGGATCTCCATTCTTTGTAACTACTGAGCTTATTTCAACCTCATGCTCTTATTCTTAGTGTTTTATAATTTACAGAATTCTCTCTGCCTTCCATCAAGGATGCTTTCCTTCTAGAACTTGTTTCAGTCATCTCTATCTTCTTGTTTCATTTTCCCATCAAAAATGATCAGAGTTTTCAAAGCTGATAAGGGTCTTTATTAAACTTTGCTTTCTGTGCAGAGGATTCAGGAGGTCCTATTGCAAACTAAAAATGCCTGTATATACTGTATTTTTACATGAGAAATACTTCACACTAGACCTAAGGTCATACTAATTTTAGCTAATCTGGAGCTGTAATCATATTGCATTCTTCATCTGTTATAAAATGTTTTTCCCTATATACACAGAGGAGCTGCAATTTCAGAAGTGTTTTCAAGCATATATATATATATATATATGTTTATATTTGTCATTTAAGCTTGAAGTTTTACCACAGTAACTCTGCTAGATAGTAGTTAAGCCAGAAGTATGCCTCCTAGGTTAATACGTACCTAGGTTAGAATGCAAGTGCATCAGCATTAGCTTAGTTTTCCATGGACTGCCCTTCAAATTGGAGGTGAAATGGAGTTGTCAGGATCAATGTCACAGTGCCCTCAAGCAATCAGTCTACCGGGCTGAGTCATTTTAAAATACATTTTTCTGAGCAAGGACTTAACGATTATCAATGAGAATTCAGAAGAATTGAAAATGGTGCCTAGGAACTGATTCAATTGTGACCTATCATAGTAAAGGCAGGGAGGATGACTTATGTAAAGCAGAAAGTATATATTTGATATAGAGGTTGTAACTTAAATAGAAAGCAAATGAATTGTAATTACGTATTTACCTCTTGCAATAGCGGATATCCAGTAAATATAGTATCTTTTCTTTAGCCCACATAAAGGGATTTTGTTGTTTCACACTCCTTGAGAATATACAGTTGTCGTTTGAAAACACTAATAATCTGAATTTTTGCCTTCTCTTTACAGTTGTATGGCAAAGGTATATTTTACTTTTTTTTTATTATTATTATTCTTAGTCATTGGAGAGCTTTTTGTTTTTCATTTATCAATGAAAATTTCTAGAAGGTGCTAAGACAATATGATCTGGGCTCTGAAAGGACTTCATAGATCTCATAGCAGCCTTCCAGTGCCTGAAGGGGGCCTGTAGGGATGCTGGGGAGGGACTTTTCATTAGGGACTATAATGACAGGACAAGGGGTAATGGGTTAAAACTTAAACAGGGGAAGTTTAGATTGGATATAAGGAAGAAATTCTTTCCTGTTAGGGTGGTGAGGCACTGGAATGGGTTGCCCAAGGAAGCTGTGAATGCTCCATCCCTGACAGTGTTCAAGGCCAGGTTGGACAAAGCCTTCGGTGAGATGGTGTAATGTGAGGTGTCCCTGCCCATGGCAGGGGAGTTGGAACTAGATGATCTTGAGGTACTTTCCAACCCTAACTATTCTATGATTCTATGATTCTATGACTTACTTACATTTTCCCAAAAATATGCTGTTTCCCTCCTTGTTCTAAGAGAACAAGGCAAAATCTGGAGCTTAGCCAAATGGACTACACAGAAGATCCAAATGATTATGCTCTTGGGTTATGTTAGCATCATAAGAGGAGCATATATAAGCACAGACAGGATGAATTAAATAAAGGTGATTTCAAATTGTACATTACAGGTTATTCAGCATGTAAATATGATCTGGATTCAATTTCCTGAGAACTCTGGGGGAAAATGCAAAATTATCTCATCCAAACCACTCCTCCCTCCCCCCCCTTAAAACACCTGATCTGGCTGAAGAAAAGGGGTGACTTAATAGAATCAGAAGAGAAGGGACAAATACAATTCTAAAACTAGTATTTTGTTTTCAGAGTCAAAAAGGTCAAAGCTTAAAGCAAAAAGAAGACAGCCATATATTCTTCATGGCTCTATGCTAAATGTAAAACAGCTTACCTGCTTCATTGGAAGCTGCTTACAAACATTATTATAGAAAATGTACAAAGTTTTGCAGTTATAGAACATTTATTAATGCTTTTTAAAAGAAAGAAGTAATTTAAGATACTGATTATGCACCCTTCAAAAGTTATGGAATAAGAAATGGCCAAAGAAAGAGATGTTGAGAAGTCAACTGGTTTTCACTAGATACCAGCCAGACAGTTTTCAACAGAAGGTGCACAATCTTATGCAAAACGCTGATTAAAATGCTTAATCAAGTAAGCCGAGATGACAAACAAGACCAGCTGTAGAGCAATGATTGTGCCATATCAGCTGTGCACACAGTATGACTCAGCCTTGAGAAATGTCCACATGAGAAGTAATAATTGACCAAAAATTGCTGTTCAAAGGAGAATCTGAGGAAAATATCTGCTTTACACCATGTTGATAAAGGAGCATTTTTTTAATTTGTAACATCTGATCTTTGAAGACAGGCAACTTTCCCTTTCATGTAAAGTTGGTCTCCTTGAGATTTTTCTCCTTTGTTCTTTAAAAAGAATATATTGGTTTTCTCTACAGTGTGTCTTATGAATATGTATAAGGAAAAAGTACATTTTAATGAGTGACCATTAGATGTCTTCATGTGGTTTTGTGTGTCGACAGTAGATAAAGAATAAACATGTCAAATGGCAAATAACTGTACAACCACGATCTAATGTTATTTGCTTACTTCTGAATGGTATGAATCATGCTTCCCCATGGGAAGAATGTTTCAGATGGATAGTGATGCATATGAAGCCAGGAAAGAAAACCTAAAAAACATCTTGATTGTTTGTTTATATATGAGAGACTCAATTTCAAATGAAAGTATAACAGCAGCATAGACTTTATAATGCAGAAGGCTGAATAACAACTGTATATTAAAGATTGTGTTCTCAAGTGTGTGTAGAAGTGGAACAATTTTCCTTCCATTCTCTTTGAATGTTCTGTTTGCCCAGAGATCCTGGCATTCTTTCAGTCCTTATTAAGCTAAAGCAACAAAAACACAAAGTTGTACCTATGCTCAGATAACTAAGCATTTTGGTTAAAGACTTTTCTATAGCCAATTGGATACAAGAAAGCAACGTTACTACCAAACATTTCTAGCCATGCTTGATGTCCTGCCTGCAAAACCTGGTATCTATTTACTGTCCGATTGGCTGTGGAATATCTTTCAGCCCAAATCCAGAAAGGAGTGTAAAATGCTGTCCCAGGAGTTACAGCAATTTCTCTCAGGTCTCATCTTGCTGTACCTCCATTTCCAAAACACCCTTTAGCAACCCAGCTAGTACTTAAGAATTCTTCACAAACCACTATCCCTTGTGTGTCTTCAATATTCTTCCGAAACAAGGATCAGTATGAAACATTTTCAGTTGTACCTATTAATGTTTAATAACCAGCTTTCCCCTTTGGTATTTATTATACAAAAAGATACCGATATTCTCAGTTGTTAAAAACTGTAATATTTTGTCTTGACTCTGCTGTAGCAGGATTTTTATCAGAAAGCCGAAGTTTGGAGTGTTATGTGACTGCAGGAGTGTCTTATCTTCCATTTCATTTCAAAGCATCATATTGGTGGGAGGTCTTTGAAAACACAAACCTTAATACCTAAATGCAAATAAAAGGAAACTTACTGATATTGTCTTTCTTAATGTGGTATATCTGAGCTGAGCCAATCACACCATTTTAACGGAATAGCAAAATCACTATGCTTGAAACCCTAAAGGCCTCCAATATTATGTTTTTTTAATAGAGAGAATTTAAGTTATTATCTCAGTTTTCTGAATAATTAATCCCAAAAGTTCCCTATTCAGGGAATAGGGACATCATTTTGTGTTCAGCTTTCAGCACCGTGAATACCTTGAACAATCCCAATATGGTTTGAGTGCTCATAATTTCTTGGCTTTCTGAAAAGATACAACATTCCTTTTGAAATTTTTGATGGTTATTTTTACATTTTAATTATAATTTGAATTGTTAAAAATTGACTGTTCAAGAACACAATCTGACTTTTTCAAAGCAAAATATTTGTTGCTCAGCATAGCAAGTGACTTTGCAACAGTCTGGAGATTTTTCTCTGTTGAAGTGCAATTGGTACTAAACCCTTCCACTGAGTACCTTCAGTGGACACTATTCCTTAAGACCAAAGTAATTTTTTTTAAAGAGGATTGGATAAAACTGTGACCTGGACTGCAATTGAAGTGCTGAATTGCATAGCAAATGCGGATTTCTAAATTGCTGATAGATTATGCTCTCAGTATGGTTGTAGCTTCAGTATAAAGGGTAATTAAAAACAATTAATGATGTTTTCCGTAAGTCTGCAAAGGACCAGGAGCTGAGTAGAAAATTCCTGTGGTTGTGTAATCCGCTGTAGTATGATAAAGAAAATACTGTGAAGAGCCATGGGAAGGTTTTTCAGAGGTGCTTCATGAATTTTTTGCAGTTTGTTTTTTGTTAAGAGTTTTCATTTTTAAATTAGTATTTCTAGAAACTATGAGACTCTTGTTTTGTGCAGGATTGCTCTCATTCCCTACTTAGTGTGAAAATACAGTCATACAGTAGCTCTGTTTGCAGAACAGAAAAGGCCATGTAAAGGAAGTTTCAAGTTCCCCTTTACTTACTCTGAAGCTACCACTTCTCTGTGCCAGTCATCGTAAAGAAGTGAAATAGATTGAAACCACTCTGAGCTGTCAGTACATCACAGCTCTGAATCAACTGGAAAAACAGCACGGTGTCAGCACATGGAGATGGATTTTTGTTTAATTAGGCTCTTTGTTCCGGTGAGAGGAAGCAAGTGGGTGTCGCAGTAGAGTGGCCTGTGTGTCTCCTGCATGTCACTGAAGACTTCCCAGTGTTCAGATGATTCTGTGGCTTAGGTGACTGGTTTTGAGAGAGTGGTGGAAGGCAGAGGGTAAACATCAGAGCTTGAAATCCTATCCTTCGTTTCTTATTTTAGTGAATTAATTCATTTTTAGGAGGTTCTGCATGACATAGACACCAAGGTTTTTTGAAAGATGTGTTTATGCTACCTATATTTACTGTAGTTGACATTTGCTGTTGATCTAGAACACGTTGTGTAGAGTGAAAACAATTCCAACAAACAAGTGGAAAAACACACCCATTATATCTCACATTTATTTATCCTTCTCCACAAGAAGATACCTCACCAACAGTCACCTAGTAGAAGTTCAGTAGAGAGGAGCAGCATCCTGAATTATTCATTAGTAATATGCTCTTGTCAGAAATAATTGGCACAGATGTTTCCCCATCTTTCACTCCCTCACCTGCCATAGAATCACCCTAACACCGTGTCCTCAGTGCAAGTGTTGCCTATACATTTGTTGGGCTTCTGTCATCCATTAGCTCACTGTATGTAATTAAAAAGTATTAGTCCAAAAGGGAAAGGAAAAGGTAGTTGAAAAAGTACCAAGTGGCATATGTGTTGTCATTTATGGACACACAGCTTCTTTCTGAAGAGCAAGAGCTGTAACTGTTGGAAGAGCAAATTATGATCTTCTGGCACATCAAAACAGACTGTACAGAAGAAGTTGCATTGAGAGTTTACAAGTCTTAACTGTGAGCCTGTGAGGGCATCATGATGCAAATAAAAATCATGCTGCTGCCCAAGAATAATAGTTAATGGCCCATGCAGAAAGCTATCTGCATCTCTAATAGCATATGAATACTCTCTCTTACTGAGAAAATTATTAGATGGAGATGCTGAAAGAAGACAGGCCAGAAATTAAATTTGGTAAGTAGAAAGCCTTGTCAGCAGTGTGAACATCTGAACATATCCTGTTTCAGAGTGAAGAGAAATAGGTACACCTTTACAACAAAACTTAGTTAAGTGTGATGCACTCCAGAAATGCCTTTTCTTTTCACTGACTATAAGAATCTATATTAGTCTAGATGCATATGCATGTATGCACCAAACATGGCACGGCTTCTGTCTCTGGGGTTTTACTAAAACCACTTTAAATGAAAATCATGGTGTGGCTTTATGCCTCACACTTTGTCTGTAATATGTGATATTACCCATACCTCTGCTTCTGCATTTGAAGCGCTAATAAGGAAGCAGTAAAGCAAGAAAAAAGTAGTTTTCTGAAACATGGTGTCAATGGTTACATAAACAGCAAGCGCTTGCCACATGGCAGCCAGTGTATCTTGTTGCATATATAGAGTGATTTATGTGCACAGTAGGAACTTGAAACATGGTAGGAAATGAGACAGCACAGCTTAGATTTTTTTTTGCAGAAAGCCTACATAAATTATACAGTTGTTCTTAACAGTTATTTATATTTATGAAGTGCCAAGGAATTTCCAATTAAAGTAAAATTATTCTTCTTTTTTGTTGTTTTAGATGTGTGTTTTTCAAAAACAAAATTTGTTCAGGAATTATTTCTGCTCCCTTACTCACCTTTTGATATCTCATGTAGTTTTTTACCACAAATGGATTGTGGGCTGGACACTGGCTTTATGGAGCATTCTGTCCTAACTCAATTTGGAAACTGAAAGGAAATGCTAGCATGAGTGGCTTTCCCAAGGTTGAGCCTGAAGTGTATATATACATTTAGTTTTTCTTGTCTTGTTGATGAGCTGTTATCCCTGCATGGATTATGACTATGGCAGAAACTGCTATCATAATATTCAAAACCTAAATAAAGATCTGCTGTCTAAAAAAGAAGGGGCTTTCTGCTTCTTCAGTGGGTGATGAAATAAACATGCAGGGATCAGTAAAGATGGCAATAATTACTATAAGCCCCCTCCATGTTTGTACGAAACAAGTTCTGTAACTGCTTTTGGTGGAAATGCAGATGTAAAACAGGGCATGTGTGCAAATGCTGAGGATCAGGAGAATAATAGCTTGTAAAAACGACACCCTGGAAATATTTTATTGGTGGAAAACATGCAAATGCACAAAATGATACTGGAGGCTGTTGTGGAAGCTACAGAAATAAACCGTGGTATTATTTATCATTCATATTGACCACTGAATTGTGACAGCAAATTAATGTTGTATTTTGGGATGTACCTATTGTGAAGCAATAAATGCTGGTAAGACAAGAACAATGTGCTGGCTCTGATTAAAATGAAACAACAATTAAAGAATAGATTGAAGGGGCCATGTTTGGTATCATTTATTGCTGTTGCTTTGAAAAAGCAAGTATTAAAAGGATTTTGTACAATTACATTAAAGGAGAAATAACCTAACATGAGCTTGTTTGTTCTCAAGGTAGGAATGAAACTACACTAGCAATTTTAGAAAAAGTAGAAAGCAGACAAAACTACTTTAAAATCTAGCAGTGTATTTATAGCTGACTAGTAATATTTAGCTTAAAAAATATCATCCACCTGATAGATTAGTAAGCCTAAGTACAAATATATGTTACATTTGTTTTCAAATATTTGCACATTTTGTGTATTTCAAAAGGTAGCAGAGTGGATTATGATAAATTAAGAGTTATTTCTGAAGGATGTGTAACAAAGTTTCCAACAGTTCTGCTCAACTGCCAAAACAATTTTGTAATTAAAGGTGGCATTTCATATTGTCATTATGTAGGCCATGGAAGTGTTGAGGTGTGATCCATAGAAGACAGTTTTCTCCCTAACATCCGTATGAAAGAAGCATAAAAGCATTTTTTCCTATAGGTTACTTTTGTACATCAAGTGAACAGCTCTGTTGATTTTAAGTATCTCAAAGAAGATGAAGACAAAAATGATGGATAGAAACTTTTACTGACTGACTGTGAAATGCTTTCCTGGTTTGGTATGTGATTACCCTGATGTAGCACAGTACTGGAAGACTGAGAGATGATAAAGAATTGATGTGTAGTTAGTGGGACACCTATATATAGCTCTTACCTAAAAGCACATAACAGCAGAGCAAAGAGAGTGTGTGCGCTCAGTGGTATGAATTATCTCTCATGGACTTCACACTCTGACTTTCTCCAGGAAATATAATTACCTTAACCTGATTTAGCCCCATTCTCTAGAAAAAAATGCATCATTTTCAGAAACATATAAGCGGTGTTGAGTCTTTTCAAAAGACATTGATGAGTTCTTTTGATGAGGAAAGATGTGCTGCATGAAAAAAAGCAATGTGCATGCACTTGCCCTGGGAAACTGCTCTTGGACCTGCCTGACACTGTGGCATCCCTATAATTCCCCAAAACTTCTAGAATTTATGATATTCATTCTTATCAACTAAATTCCTCAGTTTCAGGACTGAAAATAGTGTTTCTTGTGTAAAATTTTTGGGGAGAATGGAAAAGTTTCTCATTTTCATTCCTGAGTATCAGCAGTGTTTTCAAATACAGTCCACTAAAATAGAGAGAAGTGTTTTCTGGCCAGTAATTGTGCTGTGAAATACAAAGAGAAAGGCAAAAATACACACTAACGTGTCTCTTTATGCGAAGTTGTGTAAATTAAATTTAAATTTAATTTTTTTTTCTACAAACATCATTCTAACAGCAGCAATGTGTTTTTGATGCCCCTATCAAAAACTTATTTACAACTGTGACAGTGTTGAGTGCCTTCCTTCTGTGAGCCGTTTTCCACAGTGACTGTCCTTGACCAAACCGGAAAATTAATTTGATTTCTCTAATGCAAAAGGTAATTGGATTTCTCTTTATAGAATGCATCCCTTTAATGACTGTCTCTGCCTCAGCCAATTTAGCTGCAACCAATCTGACATTGGTCTGGTGATACGACTTTAAATAAATGCCAAAGCTGGGATATGCAAGACCTACTGTCTGGTATCACAAAGAACATTTTCTGCCTCATCTTGCCATTTTCCTCAAAAAATGTCTCCTTCTTGAATGTCAGCCTTATGAAACATGCTACTCTAGTAATTGGTCATAAAGCAGCTGATTGCATCCTTCTAACAAATATAATAAGTATTTCCTAGAAAGCATCCGGAGAATATTTGAAAGTTGAATAAAACCCCTTGAAATACTTGTCCTTCTTTGCCAGTATTCATTACTATGTAGACTCTTCCTAGGAGAAAAAGCTGTTCCTAAAGTAGTGAAATAAATCTTTACAGAGGTCTTGTTCAGTATCACATCTTTATCAAAATACTTATTTAGATAATGGGGATCTTATAAAAAAGTGTCATAGCATGCTGAACTGAGAAAAGGTTTACCTACATAAAACAGTTAGCAAAGATGGTATTTTGGATGCAATCTGTTCTTCCTTCAGGCAAGGATTAATAAAATCTGAGAATACGTATTTCTGTTTATTTAACATAGTCATTATCCTTTGGACCCAATCCTTCAGGCTAATATGCTGAGCACTTTTAACCCCAAATGGACTTGGAATGAAAATTTAGAAGTTGAAAGTAGTTTATACGTAGTTTTAATTTAATCATGGGTCATGTGTTCCTCTTGATAAACA
Organism: Lathamus discolor; assembly: GCF_037157495.1. Taxonomy (NCBI): domain Eukaryota; kingdom Metazoa; phylum Chordata; class Aves; order Psittaciformes; family Psittacidae; genus Lathamus; species Lathamus discolor. Next base: position 11,678,679 of record NC_088884.1, on the reverse strand, counting down.
CTGTTAATGTTGTTGATTGAAAGTGGTAGCGCACACTCCAGATGGTAAACTGGATTTTAAAATCTCTGTATATCAAAAAAAAAAAATGTAGTGGAAAATAAAACCAAGAAAATTTGACTTCAATTTGAAGTTATTTCCTTCTGAATCCTTATTAAGAGTTATTTTTATACAAATCAAAATAGTAATTTTCCACTGTCTACCGATACCAGTGTCAGTAAGAATTTATGTATCTGTATTTTGAAGCAGGTGCTCACCTCTGTTTCCATTATCTGCTCAGTTATCTCTTGATCTTTATGTATGGGTAGGTTTTCTGCTCTTCTGGAGCTTTTGCAAAATGGAATTGATAAGATTACTGTAATGTAACTTTCAGGGCTTTTTAGTACAGTTAACTTGAAGTAAATGGATATGAAAACACAGCTTCCCAAAGGTGCAAGTGCCTAAGGGGTATTCACCTCCGTCATTTAGCTAGAAGTCTTTTTAATACTTACATGTACCACACGGAAGTAGTGTATGCATATGAGTCTCTGGACAGAGAAACAGATGGTCTCTTTAGATAGGAATTATGAAAATGAGAATAAATATTTCATACCTTTTAAATTTTGTGAAAGTTTTAAGGGGTCTTTATATCTCTAGTCCCAAGTGTGCTTTTCTTACTGATACTGGGAAGCGAGAGGGGATTATAAATGACATATAGTGCTTAATCCACAGGCTGACACTCCTTGGCTGCAATTCTGATTTCAAGAGTGGAAATTCTGCTTATGCTGCTCTCAGGGAAGAGGCTGCCCTCTCCCAGGTTGGACCAGAAAGCTTCTTAGCCATAGGGGTACATAGCTTATGTACTGTAGGTTGCTGTGACTTGCAGACGAGCACCTCTTCTTTTCTCATCTTTGTAACTCCACAGGTTTTCTTGCTTCTTAAGGAGTTGCATGCACATCTGGGGCAGAATGTGTAGGCCAATAAAATTTATGATGATTGTGAGTGACATTAGAGATGCTATTTTTCTACTGTCAAACTTTTAAAATTACCAGAACCGTAACAGGTGTTTCATACATAAAATAAAGTGCTCTTAAAGTCCTTGTTAGGACTTTCTTTTGGGACACCAGTTTACCTGTGTATTATGTCTTCTTTCCCTGTAGGTCACAGATATGATGCTTCAGGATAAGCCCTATCCAGACTGGGGAAAGTCTGCCAGAGCTTTCTGGAAGAAGGGAAACATTAGGATCATTTTATTCTGGTAGGAAAATAGTAAAATCGAATTGTTATAAATGGGCCTTTGCTAAACCGTCAAAAAATGTATCTTCTAATTGTCTGTGGCAATATAAAGAAATAGAATATATGGTTGGAAAAAAAAATGAAACTTGGTCTAACCAAAATTTAAACATTACAAAAGCTGTACCTGAGTGAAAAATTCCTAATCAAAATAGTTGGTGTGAAAATAGCTTAAAATTTGATTTATACTGGGTTTTGTTTATATCTTTGACACTCTATAACTGAGTTGCAAAATTTTTGCTGTGTGTGTTATTGGGTATCTCATTGTCAGTCTTTGTAGCTAAGGTAAGTAGATATGTTAATGTCTTTTTGTGACTATGAAATTGATTATAGCAATTCTTTGAATTAACACATGAATAGGATTTCAAATGAAGTAAAAAAAAAAAAAAATCAATGCAAAATAATGCGAGGGATAAGCATTTATTTGACCTTAAATATAGCCTCTTCCAGGTAAATTCAGGCCAAGGGTAATTGTTGAAACAGAACACAAATTGTGGTAGGAAAAATGGAAGGTGGAAAATGTTTAGTCTAAGAGGCAGTCGGAAGACCTTAGAGCGGAAGATGAAAGAAACTGCAAAGATTTTTTCAACTACAACAGAAGCAGAAAAACTCATGAAAATACTAAAGGACCTGCTGGTTTTTAAAGAGCAGATTCACAACGAGTTGTTACAGAGGAGTTGAAAGATGTATTTACATGGATTCTGCTACACAAAATGCAATACTTTTAAGGCAGTAAAATTGCATATTTTATTAAATTGAGGCAATTAAATGAGTCAAATATAAAGATTTAAAAGAAAGCAGAATCAGATAGCCTGACTGATAGGCTACAAACAAGATTTGTAAGGAACTGAAGGGGCTGATCTGACACAAATTTTATTAGCACTTAAATGCCTATTGAAAAACTGAATATTAAAATTTGGCTATTGTTTTGCTTTTGTTGCTTTATTCCAACAAACTAGAATTATCATTCTGGTGTGTAAATTTGAGATCAGTATTAGCTAAGTGGATTGAATACATCATCAATAATGGAATTATGAACAAAATTCTAGATTAAATTCTGCTAAAAGAAGCCAGGGTCTGTATGATCTGTTAGAACTGTTTGAACATGTCATCAAAGTAATGGATGAGAGAGGAATGGTTGATCTAATTTATTTGGACTTTCAAAAGGCTTTTGACAAAGTTCTTCACTGAAGGCAATTAAGAAAACTAGTAAGCCCCATGGAGTGTACTGAACATTTAGGAATCATCTTAGTAATGTGCAGTGAAAGGTATAAATAATCATTTTCTGCTATGTTCATAAGACAGGGGAGTCCCATTAGTTAATGTTAAATTCCGTATTTGCATATGTCATAAATATTAGTGACATGAAAGAATTTAAAGAGAAAGTGAATAATCTGAAAGATACTAGCATAAAAGAGGGATCTTAGCTAGGTGAAAAAAATTACACGATCGAAAAGTTCAAGCTGTGGAGCGGGGAGGCTCAGACAGCTCCTTGTCATCATTGCAGGATGTGCAGAACAAGATTTGATCTCAGTGTCCCAGAGTGTGCAAAAAGGTAAAGCAGATGAATAAAAAAATACTCAGAGAGGTACCAAGTGGGCTAGCAGTCATTCCAGTGTCATATCGTTAAGTCAGCAAAAAGCTCAGTCTAGAACATCATTGATTTTTTTTACCCTTGTCTGAAGAATAGCATTATCTGAAAGAGTAGAAAGGAGATTAGTTAAGAGTCAAAAAAAACATTAATTACACAATATGACTGAAAGAATAGAGAAAGGGTTAAAAGCAAGGTGACAGGGAGATTACCAATTAATGTGCCAGACAGGAAGAACGATAAAACTATTAAAAACACTTCAATATTGTTGTGAGAGATTGAAAGATGTTTTCACTTCTGGTTGTGTGAAAAGTTAGAAATCGGTATCTTCTTTCAAATAATATTCACATTAACAAATCCTACCAGAGTTTTAAAATTGAGATAAAGTAAAAAATGATGGTTGTTCTCATGCATAGTTCTTGTAGTAAAGAGTATGCTTAATGGCGATTTTAAAACCCAAAGGGTGACATAAATGCTTTTGTTTTTAGTTTTAAGCAGTAAAATAAAGTAGCCCTGGGCAACATACTACATTCTGTAGAGACGTTATTTAGATAGCGCATGTTAGACATCGATAAAATTAGATTTTTTTCCCCCTAATGCATAGGAAAAATGGAAGGAAGAGTTAAATTGTTGATAATGTTATGCATGGTAATGTGCAGTATTTGGATTTCATTTATTAGCGCTTAAGCGGTGTGATGTGAGCAGCCTAATTTCTGAAATGTCCTAAGTGAAGCATCCTCAACAGTATGTCCTACACAGATATTGGTATGCCAAAATCCATGACATTTCCTGGTGGCACACCTGTTTAGCAGAGATAGTGTAATACAGTGCACTGTATTTTAATTATTCCAAATGTAGATATGTAATGCACAGTTTAAAGCAATTGATGAAACAAAAATATTAGCTACACACTGGACTTGTTTTAATATTCTCATCAGTTTTATTTCAGGGTTTACTTTGTAAAATTACAGAATGTGTCTAAACATACCAAAGACACATTGTCATGGCGATGAAGATACTATCCACTTGTTTATGACAGCTGACCATGTGACTGCTTTGTGTTTCCTATTTGGAAATGTTTTCAGCTCTCCCATGCAACTAATTGGCAAAGGATTCGGTTTAAATCATTCCCTAGAAATATTGCCAGCAACTAGTTGTTGGTTGCTCCTGAGGATTCTGGCTGCCTTTTGAATACTTTCACAATTTAGTTATTCCAAAGACAGCTCAGCTATCTCAGCAATGTCCACTTGGTATTTGCATTTGTTTAGCACATCGCTAAGGAGTTCATTGAAGTGCTGTCTACTTCATTTACATTAGACGGTTGCATTACTCTTTTATAAAAAGATCTCCATTTTGTCATTTCCAGATCTTCTCACGGCTAATTCCACCATCCAGAGGCACCTTTGTGTAATGCTGTTACAGTTTGTGATATATTGCTTAGTGAGACAATGCACATATGAACCCACTATCTTGCAGAATTTAAGAAAGCATATTTTCAAGATGGCTTTTAAAAATCAGAGAGTATCTGGAATCCTGGTGGAATAACTGGAATGGTGTAGATGTGTTTGTGGGTTGCAAAAGAAAGATGCCCAGAGGGAGTTAAATATCCACTCCACCTGGCAGCCAGATGAGGCTATGGTAGAGACAACTCTCTCCAGTGCTCTGTGGTTACTCTCATCATTGTAAAGTTACAAGCATGGATTGAAATAGGCTGATTTATGGTTTTTGGATATGCTTATAATTTGGCTGTTTTAGGAGAGGGAAATATATATCACATAAGAGGACTGACATTTGAATGAAGCAACAAAAAAAAAAGCCAACTTTAAATTAAGCCAAATAAAGACCTTGGACATACGGATGAGAAGCCAGTGGCAGTAAGTAGTGATAAGTTGAATGAATAGGACAATATAGAACAGTAATTATTTTTAATATTGTGTATTAGAGGAAGCAGAGAGAAAGAACTACCGTGTAAGAAGGCTGGTCATTTTGTAAATATTTTTTTCTCACCCTGGAACATGGGATAAGTCAAATCTACACTAAAGGTCTCTTTTTAGAAGAATGCTTTTTTAAAAGGAGCCACTTTTTAAGACAAAGACAAATACATTAAAAATTTACTGCAAATGGAAGAGAATAATCTTAAGAGAGTTCATGAAATATTACTTAAAACGCACTTAGTAAATAGTAATGGGGTGTCTGTTTTTATAGTATTTTTCCAAGTGAACAAACCTGTGCAATATGGAGCTTTCTAAACAGTATACCGAGGTTTGCTGAGAGCATTATGCTCTCACACATCTACACAGGAGTAAGCTCTCACTAGCAGTACATACAGGTGGTGTTAAAAGCAGCGCACACTAATGCCACTGGATGTGCTCAGATTACGTAGTCGTCACCGCTGTTAACACATAGGTCTCTGCCACCAAGGCCAGTGCTTAACATCTGCCTAGTTGGTGCCTGAAATCACTATCTCCTTGTTACCGTTTCTTCTATGGTGGCCTGCCATATCCTGTGAAGAATCAAGCATAGTAGTTGGATAAAATTACCAGGACATCTCTGGGCTGTTTGGTCAGTAGCTCTATATGCAGTTTGGTTAGTGGGGTCAAGACCTGAATACTCTCTCGGCAAACTGTTCCAACATTAATTGTCCTCAAAACTTTCCAACAGAGGAGGGGGGGAATTATAATGAGCAAGACATAAAGAGTTTTTCAGATGAACTTTTAGCTGTAGGGAAAAACAGAACATCAACTAAAAGAAATGGATTTACTGGAGGAGAGGAAAAGAGCTGCTGCAGTGTGTAACCTGGGAAGAGAAAATTGATATTCAAAGGTAGATTACCAAAATGGGTGAGTGTAGAGATAACAGTGGATTGTGAAGCTGAATACTGATTGCAGGCAGGGTGACAGAATAATATATATTAGCTGAACGCTGAATATGCAAGTAGCAGACTGGAATCCATTTCCATGGTGTCTCTGGCTAGACATTCATTGTATATACAATGGTTGGTCTTCATCTGTGCAATAATTTGTCTTTGACACAGAGCTTCTGTCTGAAATAATACAAAGCACAGACCAACATAGAGAAGTAAAGTAATATGAAGTGTAAATGTGTGATTCCCTATGTTTGCTGTCTTTGACTGCAAACTAGATAATCTATAGTATGTATTTCCATAAGCTCTCTCAGACTTTAATAAAATATAAAACTACACATGTTCAGAAATGTATGTTAGTAATCACAGTACTTTAATTCAGCAAGTTAGTAATATAGGTTTAAAAGGTTTTATTCAAATTAATTGTTCAGAATTGCTATAGAGTACTAATTCATGTACATATTTTATACAGGACTCTGTTATGCATGGGTTTGTGTAGGATTCTTAATTGTGCAACATTTTGTACCCTGAAAGTAGAAGAAACTTCCTTATAACATAGATAGTGACATCTCCCACACAGAAATAAAACATAACTTCTTTGGGAAGTTTTTCTGTTGTGCACCTATTTGAATATTTGCTTTGATAAGTTGTATTTCCATATTCTGGGCTTTCGTAGTCACGACAATAAATGCATACTGGACAATTATGTTCTTTTCACATGTATGAATGTAGTTCATAAATTTGTTTCAAAAGGCTAAAACATCTATAATTTTCATTATAGGCTGCACTGAGAAAAATTAAGTAGACTTTATAGCTTTTCAACTTAAATTACATACTAACCCAAACAAAAAAAACCCTTTCAATAAGTTTGAGTAAAGGTTTTTGTGATGCAGTCCCACAAATGCAATAAATAATTTTATCTATAATATAATGCATATAGATGCGCATAGATTATTCTGTTGCTATATTGAAGTTTCTAAATTTATCTGTTCATGCTTTCATATTTAAGTAATTTATCTTGTGATAAGATACTGACCACTGAATCATATAGAAGATGAGGCAGATTTCATTTTAAATAGTATAAAAGGACATAAAAATATTTGACAATATTATTGATCCCAGTAAATCTTTTATTCTTATGTAATATCCAAAGTGAATAACTTCCATTTTGATAAGAAAGACAATAAATAAATTCCTTCCTTTTAGTCTCAATACAAAATATTCATGAAGGTCCTCCAAAGAGGATTTGTATTGAGTAATCTGACTACTAATCTGGGCCGACACTGCTAAATATATTGTGAGAGGTTATATTTATATGCTGATGAATAGTGATTGTTACATTTAGTCTGGCAGTCAAGGAGTATGATTGCCATTTGTCAAGAAATAACTAATATGTTCTTGATAGAATTTATTTAATTTCTGTGCTGGATATTCTTGGTAAAATATACTGTAAGATTGCAACTGGTTAACATGAAAAAATGTTGGAAGTAAATCATCATTATTCAGACCACTGGCCTTACTTTATAAAAATAGTACTCGTTTAAGATTTCTACCTATTTTCAGTTTTCATTTAACCATCCTATGTTGTATTTGAAAATGCAGTATATACGTGAAAATACTGTATTATCTAAAATAGTCACACAAAAGTTCTTTGTTCAAACCTATGTTTGATCCTACATGAGCTCTCTGGTTCATGTCCTAAGGAATATCCATTTTGATAACAAATTGCTTTTAGAGTCCAGTGTGGAAAAATAACAGTGGTCAAAGCTTAACAGAATGGTTGAAGATTGATAGCCACATGAGGCCAACTCATTTTTTGGCACCTTTCTAGGAAAAGCCAAGGAGATAGGAGCATCTTGGGAAATGCAGTCAGGAGCATGTTATTCATGGACTAGTAATGCACTGCATGAGAGGCTGATGCTTTGCATGGCATTACTTATACATGAGCAGAGAGAATGTAGCCATATGTGAGAGAGTGCATGTGAAAGTATCCAATCTGTCTCAACTATCAAGGAAGAAATTTGTATCTTGCCTGCGCTAGTCTGTATTTGGAAAGGCTGTATCATGTGTTCTCCCTCGCTCTATTTGTGGTAGGAAGAATAGTGAGACAAATAATTCCTCATCTCACTTTTTTCTCAGAAGGAAAAGCATTGAGGGAGAGAAAAAAGTTTAGGGAGCTCTGAAATCTCAGATTAAAAAAAAAAATTGCTGCAATTGTGAATCACTTTAGAATGAAGATTAGGTTTGTTATTTGTCTTGTTCAAGTTACATAAAGTAGTCTCTTCCTATTTATTTTTTTCTGATGGAGACTCCTACAGATGAAACAAAAACATACACTGTTTCTTGTATTTGCATGAGTAAGAGCAGGGTTGGCAGAGTGGAGAGTGAGAGCAGCATTCAGTGTTCCTCTCATGAAGTAGGACACGTGTACGCACGTCTAAGCACAAAGCCACACACTTGAGACAGCAGCAGGAGAGAGGAAGGAAGCTCCTAACAGCCCTACACAAACACCATTCCTCTGCTGAGTTCTAGGGTGCAAGCATTTCGTGTCCTGTGATGTAAAAAAGATTCATAGAGCGATCTGTCTGAAGAGTAATTATAATGAAGAGAGAAAGGATCAGTTCATTAGCTACCATGGGACCTTGGATTGGGCCCACAGACTTGAGTTTCATCTTTGATTTGGCTGTAAAGACTTTTAACTGCTGTAATACATGTGTGTTTTATAGCGTATCGTTTTCCTCAGCCTGTTTAAGCTTTTTGATTTATATTTGGTATCTACTTGCAATTCAATAGCTAATAGCCTGTTATAAAAATAGCTTGGGTTTATTCCTCCATAATTGCTAGATACCCAAGTATAGCCCTTACAATTGCATGGATATGGCAACTCATCTTCACCTCTTTTAAAAAGTATGTTTTATTCTATCCCTGTTAGCGAACAAGAGGTATATCACAAGCAATTGCTAAGAATATGTTATCCCATGTGTAGCTTTAATAAAGCTTCTTGAAGTGCAGTGCCTGCAATGCTTCAGTAATAATGGTACTTCCAAACAAAAAGACTTTTAGAAAATCACATAATATGCCAAAACCGGCAAAGCTCTAATTCCTAAATGAAACATTTCCTTATCAGTTTCAAAAGTTCTTTTCTTTGAAACAGGCAGCTGCATTTCTCAGTTCAGGCACAGAGCAGCGTAGAAGGGATGTTGCAGCAAGTCCTCTTTTAGCACCTTCTCTCCCCTTTCCACAGTTTCTGCTGAGCAGGAGACACCTCTGCCTCTACTCATGCCCTGTAGAAGATTTTCCAGAAGAGCAGAATCACTGATGTGATTGCTTGTTCTCACAGTGCCTGCTTTCTGCTTAAGTGCTTTCCCTTGCCTCCTCTTTTGCAGTGTAAATCTATTTGTTGTTAGCAAAAACATCTTTTTCTATCTTAGGCATTTACAGGTATCCTAGGCTTGATTCTAGGTCCACTTTAAAAGCAGGATGTCAGATAATACGCATTATGTCATCATGAAGGCAGAAAAAATGCTAAAATATGATAACTATATAATCAGGTAATTGTGACAGACTCCCTAAGACAGAAGTTCTAAGTATTGCAATTAGGTTGGCATGCATACTGTTGACTGTTATTCATACAGCAGAAAGATTGATTTCAGATTATCAAGGTAGAAATTAACTGTCTTGCATCTTTGCTTCAGTGTGCAGAGGCCTGGTAAAACTATACCCAGAACATGGCTGGTTTGACTCAAACTCAAGATTTTGTGGAAAAACTTTATAGAATCCATCCCACAAATTCATGCTGCATAGAGTAGACACACGCTCAGCCAGTGGTTTTGTGCAAGACATGCACTATGAAAGCTCACAGAGTTCAATGGAGATCAGAAAAGGAGTGCTTCAACTGCTTGTGCTCACGGCCAGAGTTCATAGACTTTGTCATGGCTGGATTCCAAGAATCAATTCAGTTTTGTAAAATAAATGTGATGATTAAATTATTAAATTAAATTATTTCCCTTCCTGGAATGCTGGAGTGCTTTTTTAAAATTGTATTTCTCCATAATGGCATGTTTAAATTTGTGCCTTAGAGCTTTCTGATGTGATGTACTTAGCTGAAATCCTGACTCATCAACTTTCTCATAGAATCACAGAATGGTTTGTGTTAGAAGCGACCTTAAAGACCATGTAATTCCAACACCTCTGCTATGGGCAGGAACACCTTCCACTAGACTGTGTTGCTCAAAGCACCATCCAGCCTATCCTTGAGCACTGCCAGGGATAGGGCAGCCACAACTTCTCTGAGGATGTCATGTGGGACAGCGTCAAATGCTTTGCACAAGTCCAGGTAGATGACATCAGTTGCTCTTCTCTTCACCACCAGTGCTGTAACGCCCTTTTACACAGCCACCAGATTTGTCAGGCACGGTTTGCCCTTAGTGAAGCCGTATGAATATTCCCATAAATATTGAATATTTACACATTCTGGTCTGGAAAACCTATAGGAATACACAAAAGTACAAAACTTTTTAGCATGCAAGAAATACTGCAAGCAAAGTTTTCCATGGCTTTCAGATCAATATGAAGAGGCCATTCTGAAAAATGTCCAGAGGAAAACAGTTTGGAAACTACATGGTTTTAGGGCCTTTGGATTTCATGGGTAACTGGAAGCGCTAGCACAGTGAAACTGTTCTACTGATGTTAACAGGATTGTTTAGCAGTGGGGACTGAGAACACTTTCCCAAAATCTTGGAGCTCATTCTTCCGGACAGCATGCTAAGGCACATGAAAAACAGCAAGGTGATTGGTGACAGCCAGCATGGCTTCACTAAGGGGAAATTCTGCCTCACCAATTTGGTAGCCTTCTATGATGGGGCTACAGAATCGATGGATAAGGGTAAAGCAGTTGATGTCATCTACCTGGACTTGTGCAAAGCGTTTGACACTGTCCCACACAACATCCTTCTCTCTAAATTGGAGAGATATCAATTTGATGGATGGACCACTCGGTGGATAAAGAACTGGCTGGATGGCCGCACACAAAGAGTTGTGATCAATGGCTCGATGTCCGGCTGGAGACCAGTAACGAGTGGTGTCCCTCAGGGATTGGTGTTGGGACCGGTCTTGTTTAACATCTTCATCGCTGACATGGACAGTGGGATTGAGTGCGCCCTCAGCAAATTTGCCGATGACAGCAAGCTGTGTGGTCTGGTTGATACGCTGGAGGGAAGGGATGCCATCCAGAGGGACCTCGACATGCTTGTGAGGTGGGCTGATGCCAACCTTATGAAGTTCAACCACGACAAGTGCAAGGTCCTACACCTGGGTTAGAGCAATCCCAGGCACAGCTACAGGTTGGGCAAAGAACAGATTCAGACCAGCCCTGCAGAGAAGGACTTGGGGTGCTGGTCGATGAGAAAATGAACATGAGCCGGCTGCAATGTGTGCTCGCAGCCCAGAAAGCCAACCGTATCCTGGGCTGCATCAAAAGGAGCGTGACCAGCAGGTCGAAAGAGGTGATCCTGCCCCCTACTCTGCTCTTGTCAGACCTCACCTGGAGTATTGTGTGCAGTTCTGGTGTCCTCAACATAAAAAGGACATGGAACTGCTGGAACAAGTCCAGAGGAGGGCCACGAGGATGATCAGGGGACTGGAGCACCTCCCGTATGAAGACAGGCTGAGGAAGTTGGGGCTGTTCAGCCTGGAGAAGAGAAGGCTGCGTGGAGACCTCATAGCAGCCTTCCAGTATCTGAAGGGGGCCTATAGGGATGCTGGGGAGGGACTCTTTGTCAGGGACTGTAGTGACAGGACAAGGGGTAACGGGTTAAAACTTAAACAGGGGAAGTTTAGATTGGATATAAGGAGTAAATTCTTTCCTGTTAGGGTGGTGAGGCACTGGAATGGGTTGCCCAGGGAGGTTGTGAGTGCTCCATCCCCGGCAGTGTTCAAGGCCAGGTTGGATGAAGCCTTGTGTGGGATGGTTTAGTGTGAGGTGTCCCTGCCCATGGCAGGGGGGTTGGAACTAGATGATCCTGAGGTCCTTTCCAACCCTAACTATTCTATGATTCTATGATTCTATGACACTTTGCATGAGATTGTTACTCTTCCACTGGTTTTGTTGTAGCAGTTGTCATCCATTGAGTGTCTCATTAAAAAAAAGTTTTATTCCTCTTAATTTCCTGATAGTCCTTAATGGCACAACTTCTGCTGTGCCTCGGGCATCAACAGAATTTTACAAATAGAATTTAGCAGAGCTCTCCATCATATCAGCCCTTTCTACTGGTGCAAACAAAGAGCAATAATTATAGTTCCAGTTACATCACAGTTTGAGATCCAAAGTGCTGCACAGGACTAGAATTTGGCTGTACCGATGCTGAGTTACTTTGTAACTGGTTATGCTTTAAAAGAAGGGAGAAAAATGGCTTTTTAAGTCAAGATTCGGTTATTTAGGGCTAACAGAAAAATGACGAGACTCTGTGTTTTTCAAAGGCTGGACCTAAAGGTGGAGCAGGAAAGTAGTGGAATTCCAGACCATACCTTATCCCATTCTGTCCCCTTCAGATCTTTATACCCCATGGCCTCTATCAGAATAGAGCCGCTTCAACAAAAATGAAAACTTAATTAAAAATAATATTGCAGGATGTGCTTAACACAACCATATATATCAATGTACATATGATTAATTGGTCCTTGTATAAAACCTCCAATTAGATGAAAGGAGCATTTCTTTTCTCTCTTACTTGCTTTTCTACTTTAAAAAATGAGCATTTTAAAAAATGAGGAGATTTAAAATTGAAATAATTTCTTGACAGTTATCTTAATCAAAACTTTATCTATTTTAGGCTTCACAACATAATGAGAATATTGTTGCTATATTTTTATTTCAAATAAAAGCTCCTGAGCCTTTCTTCTTTTTGTACATTGGCAAACTGCATGGTGTGTAAAACATGAAGGATATTTGTTTTCTTTTTCTTTTTCTTTTCATTCTCATTCTGGATGGTTAATTTTCATTTAAACAGGTTGGTTTTAATTTGTGTTTGAATTTATACATAATCATTGGAACTTAGAGTAATGAAGTGCCCTCAGGTATCTCTACTATAAACTGAAACAAATAATTTCTGACTTTGAGTAAATTAATTTCTTATGAACAACCACCCATGGCCATTGTTTCAAAACAACTATTAAAAATGCTCTCACTTGGGCCCTCTGTTGTGCCAACATTGTGCAGCTCAAGAGCAAGTGAACTCTCTGCCCCAGGGAGGTTAGTGTCTGGAATTAGATTTTTAAGAAGAAAAATGGCACAGAGATGAGCAATATCCCTTGTCTACAAATGTAGATTTGCTGCTCACAAAAGTAGCGTGTCAGTAAAGAAAATGGCCCTTGACACATGCTCAGCTTCCAGATATTTGCATGCTTTGACCTGACCTCATTTATTCAAATATTCAAGGCCAATTGGCATAGTGCAGGAAGCATAGGTCTTGGGCAAGGAAGTAGAGTGAGGCAATATTTTCAATGACAGTAAACAAGCTGGAAATCTCTTATTTGACTTTTAAATGATATATTGAGCTGAAAGAGCTGGAATTTATGTGGGAAACATTTTTAAATTGAATATATTTCTTATGGAGAATCTGGAGGAGGAAATCACATGCAATGGCAATGTCATTTTTAATCCATTTGTTCTGAAGATGAATCTTCTCTCAAAGGCAGGCCCTGTTTTCTTGTCTAAGCTTGTCTGCACTATTCTGTAGCCCTGTAGAGAACGACTTGGGGGTGTTGGTCGGTGAGAAACTTAACATAATCCGGCTTCAGTGTGCACTCACAGCCCAGAAAGCCAACCGTATCCTGGGCTGCATCAAAAGGAGCGTGACCAGCAGGTCGAAGGAGGTGATCCTGCCCTTCTACTCTGCTCTTGTGAGACCCCACTTGCAGATAGGTGTCCTCAATATAAAAAGGTGTCCTCAACATAAAAAGGACATGGAACTGTTGGAACAAGTCCAGAGGAGGCCACGAGGATGATCAGGGGACTGGAGCACCTCCCGTATGAAGACAGGCTGAGAAAGTTGGCTCTGCTCAGCCTGGAGAAGAGAAGGCTGTGTGGAGACCTCATAGCAGCCTTCCAGTATCTGCAGGGGGCCTACAAGGATGCTGGAGAGGGACTCTTCATCAGGGACTGTAGCGATAAGACAAGGGGTAATAGGTTAAAACTTAAAGAACAGAAGTTCAGGTTAGATATAAGGAAGTTCTTTACTGTTAGGGTGGTGAGGCACTGGGAAGGGTTGCCCAGAGAAGTTCTGAATGCTCTGGCCGGCGGTTTCAAGGCTGGGCTGGACAAAGCCTTGGGCTACATGGTTTAGTGTGAGGTGTCCCTGCCCATGGCAGTGTGGTTGGAACTGGATGATCTTAAGGTCATTTCCAACACTAACTATTCTATGATTCTATGATTCTGTGATTCTGTGATTCTTTGATTCTATGACACTCATACTTCTAAACATTATAAATAAAGTATAATAAGAATAAAAGTGTTTCCTAGGGATTCTTCCTATGTGATACAAGCTTGACCAAGCTGTGTGAACATATGTCTGTTATAAGGAAGTGTGTTATGAATGTAGCTATTTTTCATTCAAACTGCGATAGAACTGATCTTAGTTTTAATGTCTTAAGTGCTAAGGGTTTAAGACTCTATGTCGTTTTCAGGTTAGCCCAGAAGGCAGGCAGTGCTTATGGAGATCTTCAAGATTGTTTCCTCAGGGTGCCTTACTCAATTTCTGAGCTGCTGCAATTTAATCATACTTGTCTTTAATAACTTGAACAGAGAAAGTTTTGGTTCATACCAGAATAATTTACACTTAACAGCATTTTCTTGGCTTGAATAAGACCTTAAGAACATTCAGCTTTTCCCCTGTGTGCAGCTGAGCTGATAAAATTATCTGAACTTCTTTATTTCTATTTTATGGAATGTAAAAAAATTATAGTTTCTCCCACAGCAAATTAACTTATAAGATGCAAACACAGACAAATGTTTCTGGTTTTTGATAAAAATATTTCAAGGCAAGATTGTATTATGTTTCAGAAAGGTGGGGCTTTGTACTTAGAATTAAACTTCAGTTTAAAATGTTGTTTTAGCAGAGTTTTTCAACCCGCTGTATAATTTCTGGGTCTTCCTACCTGAAACATTTCTGTGAAGTAGTATTTTGGTGTCTTCAGTTAGAAATACCACTTCTTGTGCCACAAGATGTTTCAGTGACTACAGTATATTTTGGCTGGTTTCAAGAAGCATACACTCTTTTAATCTATACACAACCTCAATTAGTGTTCAGGTCAGTAAGTGGGAAGACATTTATGGAATCAATCATTTTGGGTTAAGGAGTACACATACTGCAAGTGTACTAATGGAATGGAAATAATGCCTGGAACATCTCCAGAGCAGTCACAGTCTCAATGGACCAATTAAATATGTATGAAGAATGTTTCCAGTGAAGTTCAAACACATCAGCCTGAGGCTTATTTTCTGGTTTAATTTATTCACAGCCTGTCTATGTACTGTTGCTTGCTCGTCCAAAAACACTTCTCCACACTGCCTTCTGCATCATCTGTGTATTCACTGACTGATACAGTGACAGTTGCTATTTTTAATCGCCATCTCAGGAGCAAGGAATAGACTCTAGTAGAAAAGTAGTGTTAGTATTCAGGTTAGCAGGTTTTATTTGTTAATAGATCTGACATCACAGTATGGGAAATAGTCTTCAGAATTAATTTGGACAGTTTTGAGTATTTAGCAAAATTTCTTAGCCTGAATGTGCTGTCATTATTAGGTCTTCAAATCAGAGTATTGCATGATATGGCCTCTACTGCATATCTTCATATCGCTGCTTTTGTCCTTCATGAAAGAAATGCTTATACTACATCTAGAGGCTGCTTTGTTATATCATCATGGATGCTGGAGCTCTTAAAAAACTTAGTTTCCTGATAACTGTCATTCTTTGCAAAATGTATAAAAAAACCCCACATGCTATTTTATAATATAAAATAAGGTATAGGGTAAGTAATTCTTTGCTTCCTCTACTAGTTTCAGTAATAAATAAATCCAAACTATTAGAGGTTTTGTAAAGAGAGTTTGTTTCTTCTGATGGGTCTCAGTTCTGCAGTTTGTCACTGATCAGAGAGCACCAGCATATTAGCTGGTTCATCTGCTATCAGTTCATACACTGTAAGTGGGATTGTCATATAACCAAGCTTAGAGCTATTGGCAAAGCAACTGAGCAAAGGCAGCCTTTTAAAAGGATTACTGGTAATGTAATTACTTGTGAAAGAGGAATGGATAGCTCCCATATGAAAACACCAGCATCTTAATATGTTCTTTAAGCAATAACATTAGTGGAATGAGAACCGTTCCAGTAATGGTGTATGCTACTGGTGGATAATGGCGCAGTGAAGCAAAGACATTTATGTAAACACTGAGTTGAAGCCAGAAACATGCTTTTGTTTCTTTAACTACTCTTAAGGCTGTTACTGAAGCAAAACTCACTTTCTAGTGACACTGTAATTACTTTATTAAGTACAATGGAGTTGTGAAGCTTGAAAGCTCCCAATAGTCCTTCTAGTCTGAAGAAAAATCTCTGTTTATATCCATAGTTAATCCATAACTGCTGATAGTATTTGTAGTGCTTATGAAAAAAATATAGTGTTAATATGGTTCCTGCTACTGGAGATGCCAGCTCAAATCATATAATCCTAAATCGTATCATTTGAGTGCCTCCAAAATCAGATAATTTTCTAGAGAAGGAGAATTAATTTAGGACCTTCACTTCGGGCACAGGGTAAGCAGTCTTGGTGATGTTGTAAAATTAACCTCTGTGCATGAGAGCAGTTACGGTCTATAGCTTGATATCCACTTCAACCATCAAGATGACTGACTTTTCCTAGTGAAGAACTTCTACATAGGTATATTGAAATAAGCATCTGATCTTCAACTTTGTGAAATCAATGGCAAAAGCCCAGTAGTCTTCAATGAAACTTTAATACTCCTTTAGATAGTAACAGTTGTGGGTTTTTTTTTTCCCTCAGTTCATTGTAGGGGACATTTTTTTGCTGCACAATTTAATAAGCTCCCTGGCATCCATACAAATAATAGATTTCTGAAACATACAATGACAGGTGTGCTATTTGAGTAGTTTAGTCCTAAACACTTTCTTTCCTTACCTTTGATAATCTTTCCTTCCTGCATCTTCTATATATCTTTCTTCACACTGTTGGTTCTACTTTCTCATTACTTAGTAAGCAAAATTCTGGTGCTTGCTGTATGCTTCTCTCTAGTTTTTTTCTTCTTCTGCTTCATCAGGCTCCATTTGCCATTTATTTATTGAGTTTTGCTATTGGCTGTTGTTTTTCTTAAAGGTTTATTTTCTAAATTTGAGTAATAATATTTTTAGGACATATATCCTTACGGTTCTTGTATCAGAAACCTGATTGGGGGTTTTTTTATGATAAGTGGGCAAATAATCTGGTTTTATGAGTGTCAGAAGTTGCATGCTTACTTTGTATAGTGCAGCATTCTAAACTGTTATGTCTTGTGACAGTAGGTTATGCCTCACAATAACAAGACCAGATTAATAAAAGAAGCTGACACTAAGATCTAGGTATGTGTAATCAGAAAGTGATGCATAGGAAATGTGGTGCTTTACCCTTCCAGGAAAATGAGTCATAGTCAAAATATTCATACTTCAATCATCTGGATTTACTATCCTGTATTATTATCTTATAATAATAAATATAAATACATATAATGTATAATGTAAATATTCATTATATACAAATATATAAATGTATACAAATTACCCTTGAATTTGATCTGCATCAGATTCGTAGGGATTGCAGTACACCAGAAAATCAGACCACTGAAATATAATTCCCCAGCTGTTTAGGTTCCTAGCTTAAGACACGAAATAAAGTTGTATCATAAAGTCTTTCGCTGGACCATGTGAAAATTTCATGTTTGAACTTTCTATCCATCTTGTCAAGCTATCTTAGTACATTAATTTTTGTGTTTTCCAATCAGTTTGAAAAGAGAGCCAAGTTAAACAATTTTAAGAGACACAAACCACTGTTTTAAAACACCCTTATTCAATTTACCTCCTCAGTTTTATCAGTTTTAGTTTTTGAGATCATTCATGCTGTTTCATTATCTGCAGTGAGGTGAGTTGCTGTGACTGAAGTAATTCCCAGCACAAGGACAAAGCCAGAGCTCCCTGAACTCAGACAGGATTCAATTTTGGTGTCCGTCTCTGAAAAAACAGAAAGAGAAAGAAGATATTATTATCCATTTGCAAAGTCTGATTGTATGGATGTGGTATAAATGATGCCATCTAAGGTCCGCTGTTGTTGGGTGGTTTCAGGAACCTTTTGCCTTTATGACACAGCTGTGCTCATTAGGACATCCATTGCCTATTAGGGCTTGGGTTTGTCATTCCTTTTGCAACATGAGGAAACTGGATGAGCATTAATAAGGCTGTGCTTTGGCAGCAGGTGTGACTACATTACAGAACAATGCAAAAATTAAAGAAGCATTTCCATTTTCTACATTTTATTATTTTTTCAGTAATAAATGAATTAAAACTAAACAACCATTAGCAGGGCTTGGGTTAAAAAAAGAACAGGTTTAACAGACCATTGGTCTGTAATACAAAGTGTGATAACATAGGTAGAAAGCTCCTGGAGATGTTTTTAAACATTTCATTTTGAAACAGCATCTGAGGCAGAGCTATTTTGAATGACATTAATGGCAAGGTCCAAGGTGGGTGAAGCTGTCAACACGGCAGGCACACATTGCCAGCACAGTACGTTAAGCAGGAGCTGAGATTTGGAGCAGTTTTGACCTGTAATAAGGTAATAGTTCATTCCAAACTTTTGACATCGAGCTGTTCTGTTGAAATCTTTCTAAAAGAAATTTGTCCACATGGTAAGTCCAGCTAGAGAAGAGCATTGATACTTCAAAACAAATAATAATGTTTTTACTTTTTTTAACTTGATAAACAAGTGATCTATACACTGTCTGTGAATTATACCTTGTAAGCAAAAACCTTCATAAGCTCGGTTATTCCCATGTAAGTAAAGCAACAGAGCCTTTGCTATTGTCATTAATTATGGAGCCACACATCCTGTCTTCTAAGCCAATTTGATGCAAATATAATTCCAGAAATCTAAATATAATTAAACATGTTTTGTCCCAACATTTAGATTTATGCAAATTCAGGGAAACTATCATTTGATTGACAGAGTAATTGGTAACATCATTAGTCAGTGGAAGCATTGTTTAAATTTGTTCTGTGATGCAGTATTTTCTCAAGAACTTGCAGGCTACAGAAGATCCCCCGCCTGAAATGCAGCAATGGATATCTTGCTTCAGAGGCAGCTGGCTGCAGAGGAGATGTTATGGTGTTCTGCAGTTACTGTTCATAACTGGTGATTACCTCAGTACCATATAATCCATCTCTGAAGCCACCTTTAAATGTTGAATGGCATGCATATATAAGCAATCATTGGTTATAGGGTTTGTGAACAGTTTTCAAACTCAAAAACTGGTCTAGTATAGTATTTCACAATATTTGGGGAGTTTAAAATGTAAAGTCCATTCCTCACTAAACAGCACAAAATACCCCCATGGCAGAGTGAAGACTTGCTTCAAGTCAGCGAAGGTATCTGCTGCCTCAGATGAAATAGATTTCCTTCTTTAGTAGACTCTGATGGCATTGTCAAACCAGAAATCTCTGTAATAGCTTGCTAGTAACAGTTGGAAAGGCCCAGGAATGATTGTAAGTCACATTCCTCTTTCAAGGCCTCCTTGCTAGAATTGACAGTTATTTTCAAGGCTCCCAGGAAGAACATAACGCCAAAACAATTCAGTGAAGAACTGGCCGAATTAATTTAATATCATCTCTGTACAATGACTGAATGACCTAGGAGACAACTGAAGACAATACTAAGAAAGTTAATCAAAAGGACTGAGCAAAGCTTTCTGAGAGACCAGTCCCAAAAGCTGTCCTCCGTTTTACAGCCTTTGTGAAATGGATGTAGTTATTTGCTCTGCAGAAGTCTAAAAATTGGGATGAGTCTAGTCTCTCCAGTGGTTGTTGGCCAAAGAAGCCAAATGCATCCATCTTCTCCAAATTCTGATTTTTTTCAAAGTCTCAAAAGGTTCCCTGTTTTCAGAGAAAGTGAGGCACTGAAAAATATAACCCTTCATGTATTCCTTTAGGTGCTCTCTGTAGATGCTTGCTGGAGACTGCTTGAGCGATCATATAAGTGATGGGGAGATGGACTGTAGGTATTTATGCTTGTCAAACCATACGTTGAAGTATTTTATAGGAAGAAAGGGATCATGTAACTATAAAACTGGAGGCGAACCGATCGGTGTTGCATAAAGTGTTTAACAGAATATTAAACACAGAATGTATGTTTAAAAAAATAGGTCAGTATAATGTCTACTAAACTCAAGGTCTTTTTAGCACTACCAAAGCTATTTTGAGCTTAATATAATTACGGAGACAAAGCAAAAGTTGTAGTATGTGGGTTTCCTGAAGATAAACTGGGTGGATACTTAACCAGACCTAAAATTGGCCACTTGTGCTGACAGCTCACCTATTCCTGGGCAAGAGAAAAGAACTGTTCCCAGCCTGTAGCCTGGCTCTGGTGACAGCAAGCCACAAGAATACTAACTGCCGAGTGAGAACATCAGCTTAAAGTAAATATTTTTTTGTATGTACAATTACATGGGACTGAGCTGGCAAATTCCGAGCTTCTTCACGTCTGAGTCTGACTTATTAGGACATCAGAAGGTGAAAAGACCAAGGCTGGAAAGTAAAGGATGACAAATTATTTCACAGAATAATAGAATAGAATCATAGAATACTTAGGGTTGGAAAGGACCTTAAGATCATCAAGTTCCAAACCCCTTGTCACAGGCAGGGACACCTCACACTAAACCATGTCACCCAAGACTCCATCCACCCTGGGCTTGAACACTGGCAAGGATGGAACATTCACAGCCTCTCTGGGCAGCCCATTCCAGTGCCTCACCACCCTTACAGTAAAGAATTTCTTCCTTATATCCAGTCTAAACTTCTGTTTAAGTTTTAACCCGTTACCATGCTCAGCTTGCTGTCTACTAATGCCCTTTGCTTACTATGGCAAGATCAATGTTCTTCGGAAGATTTTTGACGTAAAAATGCTTTGCACAGGAGGCAAGATTAAAGCTTTTTGGATTTTGTATGTCTGCGTGTTGGAGTTGTTTTGAAAATACCTTTAATCAAAATGTAATCGACTTTCTGATGAAAGAGCTTGCATTTATTCAAATTTCTTTGGAAAAAAAAAAACCCAACCCACATTAAAGAGCAGTTCAAAACAATTGTAATTATATTTTACTTTGATGGGGCTTGCACAAATGTAATTGTAAAAGGGACATCTTGATGAATGAGAAGTTATATCTCGTAGATACTATGGTGTATGAAACCTAAAATGAGAATTTTCTTACTCCATCAAACTACTATATAGCTAAAATACACAGCTAATCTAGTTCAGAACACAGAAAGCTATTAAACTGTTAAAATTACATTATTCTAAATTTGAACTATGTTTTTTAATTTTGGTTGCGGATATAATATGTTGTCTGAAAAGCCATGAGAATATAACCGTATACTATACAGCCCTCCCATCTTGTCAAAGGCTTTGTTTAGGAGCAGCAACATGACAACATCTGGTTGAGGATAACGTGTTCCATATGTTCTATCTAGATAAAATCAGACACTATATTTATTTAACACCTACAATCATAGAACTGTTTAGGTTGGAAAAGACCTTTAAGATCATAGAGTCCAGCCATTACCTAGCACTGCCAAGTCCACCACTAAATGATGTCCTTAAGCACCACATCCACAGATTTTCTTAATTCCTCCAGGGATGGTGACTCCACCACTTCCCTGGGCAGCCTGTTCCAGTGCTTGACACCCCTTTTGGTGAGTAATCTTTTCCTTGACGCTGTTTCCTCTTGTCCCATCATTTGTTAGTTGGGAGAAGAGATTGACACCCACCTTGGTACAACCTCTTGTCAGGTAGTTGTAGAGCCTCCTTTTCTCCAGGCTGAACAACCCCAGTTCCTTCAGCCACTCCTCATAAGACCAGAACTGAGCAGGATTCGAGGTGCAGCCTCACCAGTGCCCCAGTACAGGGGGATGATCACTGCCCTGGCCCTGCTGGACACACTATCTCTGATACAGGCCAGGATGCTGTTGGCCTTCTTGGCTGCCTAGGCACAAGCTGGTTCATGTTCAGGGGCCATCAATCATCATCCCCTGGTCTCTTTCTGCCTAGCAGCTTTCCAGCTACTCTTCTTCAAGCCTGTAGCACTCCATGGGATTGTTGTGGCCCAAGTGCAGGACCTGGCACTTTGCCTTCTTAAACCTCATACACTTGTCCACATCCTATTAATCGAGCCTGTCCTAGTCACTAGTGCTCCCTAAGGGCTTCTTTTATACCTGTGCGGGCTTGGCCGCTGTTTCTTCTGTCCTGACCCAGGTGTCCTCAGCCGCTGTCATGCAAGCTGCAGGCTCCTGGCGGCTCTATCTGCTCCCTCTGAGGTTCCCCTGGTTCATGCCAGCACCAGAGCTGCACACCTGAGTGACTGAGTGGCAGCTTGATGATCACAAAGACAGTGGGAAATTTTATGGGTTTTGTTCTTGTTTTTTTCCAAAAACTTGCAAGAATAATTTTAAGACTGCAACATCAAAATGTTTTGCAGAGATATTTCAGTTTTCTGAAATGTGTTTTAAAAACCAAATAAACCCCAGCTTTTCAGTGGCATTTTTCATTTGACAGTTTCTAAATAGAACTTTTCCATTACTTTATGCAAAGATGAGTTTTGACAGCTCCCAAATAAAATTTATTTTGTTTTTCTAATTCAAGCAGGCTTTTCATTATTTTCTTGAGAGAAAACATAGAAAACTGACTTTTGAGATTCAAACTGTTTTAAGACTTAGGTCGGGATTCAGGTGCCTGGTATTGACATCTTGATTAAGCCTATTGACATACCAGCTCTTACTACAGCTGACCTCTGTAGCTCTGACCAATGCAGATGATGGCTGTTCAGCTCGCCTCAAGTATAAACTCGTGTTTAGTCACCTAATTTTCCAGACTTCACTCACTGAATAAAGGTGAGATTCAGGTGCCTAAACATAAGTATCGACTGCAGTTTGAAATGCTTTAGGGTGTTGAAAAAGTGAAAAATGCGCAGGCCTGGTAGACATGATACAGGACACAGGAGATCTGTTGCAGGGTCTGGAGGCCAACCAAGGTACTCCACAGTGCCCCAGATCACGCTAAGTATGTTTAGGCAACCAAATATCACATTACATCTCTGTTGGCTGTAATGAGAGATTAGGTATGTTGGTTCACATGTAGATTTCTGGCTCAGTCTGAATTCCTTATAAAATGTTTAAATTGTATTAAACTAAACCATAAATAAAAATATTATTTCAACAGAAGTTGAAAAAATAATGATCAGTTTTTCACTTTGCTCTAGCCAAAATGTAGCAGACTTCATATCTGACTTGGGGAAAAAATAAAAATCAAATAAAGGAAAGAAATATGAGAATATAATGTCCTGACAAAACATTCAGAATATTATCTATGTAGTAAAACTTTGATCAGGGTTGAAGTTTCATTAATTATAAGACAAATTCTGAATAAAACCAATGCTAGTAATTTCAGTAATTGGGAAATAATGAATAAAGTTGTTTATTAATGAAAGCGTTGGTTTATTAATTCATTGATTTTACCACCTTTCTGACTTGCATGTTAATTGGGTCTTCTGAAAATCGAACAGTTTGTCAACTGTCTAGAAATTCAAATAACTCAGATCATAGACAGGCTTGAAAATGTGGTGTTAAATCCGCACTTATGCTCTTGCTTGTTTTTAAAACTAGAATTTAATAACGTGTTTCAGCTCAAGAAAATCAAGGAGGTGTTGGTATATACCTCTAGCTCCCACTATAGATCTGAAAAGCCTGATTTTAGGCTCGTAGAGTAGCATTTCAGTTGATACCTAAATGCATTTGAATTTGGGATTTGCCTTCTAAATGTAAAGACAATTCTTTTTCCATTTCAAAAGCTTTTTCTTGTTCCACATTGCAATGCATTTAAGACTTTACTAAGTACCTCATGATAACTGAGAAAAAGTGGCCAAGAACATTTTCTTCTCATAACCAGTTTCTGTGACAGTTACTAGGGCTGCTGAAATCTGTGCACAGAAAGTCGTACTAATCATAGAATCATAGAATAGTTAGGGTTGGAAAGGACCTCAAGATCATCTAGTTCCAAACCCTCTGCCATGGGCAGGGACACCTCACACTAAACCATGTCACCCAAGGCTTCCTCTAGCCTGGCCTTGAACACTGCCAAGGATGGAGCACTCACAGCCTCCCTGGGCAACCCATTCCAGTGCCTCACCACCCTAACAGGAAAGAATTTCCTCCTTATATCCAATCTAAACCTCCCCTGTTTAACTTTTAACCCATTACCCCTTGTCCTGTCACTACAGTCCCTGACAAAGAGTCCCTGCCCAGCATCCCTATAGGCCCCCTTCAGGTACTCGAAGGCTGCTATGAGGTCCCCACGCAGCCTTCTCTTCTCCAGGCTGAAAAGCCCCAACTTCCTCAGTCTGTCTTCATACGGGAGGTGCTCCAGTCCCCTGATCATCCTCGTGGCCTCCTCTGGACTTGTTCCAGCAGTTCCATGTCCTTTTGATGTTGAGGACACCAGAACTGCACACAATACTCCAGGTGAGGTCTCACAAGAGCAGAGTAGAGGGGCAGGATCACCTCCTTTGACCTGTTGGTCATGCTCCTTTTGATGCAGCCCAGGATACAGTTGGCTTTCTGGGCTGCAAGCACACCCTGCCGGTTCATGTTAATTTTCTCATCGACCAGCACCCCCAAGTTCTTCTCCGCAGGGCTGCTCTGAATCTCTTCTTTGCCCAATCTGTAGCTGTGCCTGGGATTGCTCTGACCCAGGTGTAGGACCTTGCACTTGTCGTGGTTGAACTTCATGAGGTTGGCATCAGCCCACCTCACAAGCGTGTTGAGGTCCCTCTGGATGGCATCCCTTCCCTCCAGCGTATTAACCGGACCACACAGCTTGATGTCATCGGCAAACTTGCTGAGGGCGCACTCAATCCCACTGTCCATGTCAGCGATGAAGATGTTAAACAAGACCGGTCCCAACACCGATCTCTGAAGGACACCACTCATTACTGGTCTCCAGCCGGACACTGAGCCATTGATCACAACTCTTTGTGTGCGGCTGTCCAGCCAGTTCTTTATCCACTGAGTGGTCCATCCATCAAATTGATATCTCTCCAATTTAGAGAGAAGGATGTTGTGTGGGACAGTGTCAAACGCTTTGCACAAGTCCAGGTAGATGACATCAACTGCTCTACCCTTGTCCATCAGTTCTGTAGCCCCATCATAGAAGGCCACCAAATTGGTGTTGACTTGCTTATATGAAGGGTCTGAATAAATAGTGCTGTGTAGTATATCATAGAATCATAGAATCATAGAATAGTCAGGGTTGGAAGGAACCTTGAAGATCATCTAGTTCCAGCCCAATTGTCATGAGCAGGGACACCTCACACTAGACCATGTTGCCCAAGGCTCTGTCCAGCCTAGCCTTGAACACTGCCAGGGATAGAGCATTTACCACTTTGGGCAATTTGTTCCAGTGCCTCACCACCTTCACTGTAAAGAAGTCTGGTTATTATAGCATTCGTCTGGTCTCTCTAAGACTGATATTCAAATACCTGGTGTGAATCACATAAAACAGGTATTGACCCCTGGTCTGTTTGCCTGATTTTGTGCAGCTGAGGTGCTTCCCCACTTCCTCGCTCTTTGACCACAGTGAGGTACAGGAATCATACAGTTCTGACACAGCTTCCTTCATGTTACCCTTTCACAGGTTAATTCCATGTCTTGATGAACTGCCCTTCTCTGAATGTAAACCATTCTTACTGAAAAATTGCCAGTTAAGTCTGTTTTGATGCTCTGAAAACATTACTGAAGATCCTGGGTTTGTTGCTTCTTGAGGCAGCAGTCTTCCACCCCCCATTTTCTGTTGATACAGTAAGTGATGTATCCATCTGAAAGTAAAGAAGAAAATTGACTTCCCTTTATCTTATATAGAATTGTAAGGGTTTTTTTTTTCACAATACTTTCTACTGGAGTTAGGCAATTAACTTCTAACTTTGGAAGTTAAACATGTTGTTCCTTGGATATAACTCATGAGTCATATACTACCTTGCATATGATAGGTGTTGATTGAAAATTATTTTTCCAAGCAAGACCACAAACTTTCTCAAACTGTTTTTCCTTTTCTGTGTCACAGATAGGAAATGGCATTTGAAACTTAAAACTTATGGCTGATGAGTTTAATTTAAATGAGCTGCTGTTTGAAACTGATAACACTTTCATTTTAGTAAATTAATGGTGTGGCAAAAGGAAACTCAAAGATGCTTCTTCCTATAATAAAAAAAAGATGCTCTCTAGAATTCTAATATTTCACCATGTGACTACATTACCTAATCTTATTCATTTTATTACATGAAACATAGTAAAATATTTCCTCTGTGCATTAACATAAATGTAATTTCAGACTTTATACAAATCTTTGTTCAAAAATCCCATATACGTCTGGAGTCATATTGATTCACTCTAGTAAAATTGCAACTGTCACAGTCAAAAGATAGAAATAAAGCAAGCTTTGTGGAAGGGGTAATATCCTTTCTTTGACAAACTGATATAACTGGAAAAAATAAACCAGTGCTGTTTACATTCACAAAATGTTTTTAATTTTTCTAAGCAAAATGAATGTATAAAAATGCAGAATAAACAACTCCAGTTTTTCCAGATTTAGAGCATCCTTTTTTACTCTTCAGTGTCCTGTTTCTTCAGCTCACCAGGCAGAATCGTGACAAGTATAGACTATAAGACTTAACTGGGAATGCAAGTTTCTCAAAATGTGTGGTATCAAGGGGGTTGGATCTTGATGATCTTTCCAGATTCTATGATTTACAAGACAGTGCCACATAAAAGTCCCTTTGTTATTCCCTATTTGAAACAGAGTATTTCAGAACTTGCAATTTCAGAACAGATATTTCACGGCAGTTAGTTACTGGCAAATACAGAATTACCTACCCATTACTTCGTACTGTAGGATCAAAATCACAAATACACTATTGTGATGGCAAGTTCTTCAAAGAGATAATGCAAGTCAAAGTTTGAATTATAAACCATTTTCTTCTATTGGTATTTAACTTCAGATAGTTAAGTCTTTTTGATGGTAATCTACATTAATACACTTTCTGCGACTTATTTATGCCTGCAGAGAATGCTATGGGGGTGTGGCACTCTAAAATCTGTCAGTAGTATTCCATAGCTCTACCCCATATTTGTCCCCATCAGGGGAACAAGCAGCTTATTTTAACAAAACAGATCCAGTGTAATTAATTCTCCAAATATTCCTAGGGGTTCTCTTTTGCACGTGACTTCTTCTGGTGTGTGCCTGTATTAGCAGTTGCGGTGGGTTGACCTTGTCTGAAGGTTAGATGTCCATCAACCTGCTCTTTCACTGCCCACACCCTCCCCTCCCGCCCCCAGCAGACAGGGAGGGAGAAAATAAGATGGAAAAAAACCTCTGTCCCACAAGGGCAGAAGAGCAGTGGACACCTGGAGGCGTTCATATGTGCTGCTCTGGAGAACCCAGATGCTTTTCTCCAGCAGAGCTTCTTTCCCTTACACTTGCTTCGTTGCAGAGATAGTGCTTACACCAAGCAACAGGGAGACTAAATATTTTATTTTAAATGGGTTTAGAGTTGCTATTTTTGACAGATTTAACAACAGAACCTTTCTTAATTAAAACAAGTGAAATAAAGTGTTGACATTTGCATATGAACATCTGCAGTAACATTGTTCTTTATAGTTACTGTACACTGTGAGATGGTATGTTTGGCCAGTGCTGATTCTGAGATTAAAAATTATGGAGAGTATTTAACTTGATGGATGATCTTTCTTTCCTGAGGGGTGGAAAATGTTTTTAAATATCAAGAGCCGTAAAATTTGTTCCTGTCTTTCCGCATCTGTTTTCACATGGCATTCCTAACTATATTGGCACATTCATGAAAAATTTGCTTTATAAACCACTGCAACCTCCAGAGCAGGCATGTTCACAGAGGAGCAGGGGATTGCGATATACAGGAGGTGTTTCCTGAGCCAAGGAAAGCCCAGTGGAGCACCAAGACCTGCCAGGGCACTTCACATGGCAAATCATGCAGGCGGGCATGTCTTCAAAGGAGGAACATTCCACTGGCCACTGTGGAATGTCCACATAATCCAGAAACCAGGCACCATTCTGTGACCATCTGCACAGGTCAAGGTCATTCATCCTACCTGACCCTCAAGGCAGAATGGTGGGCGTTTATCTAAGAGCGAATGCTGCCCCATCTACCCCAGCAGTGGCCAATGCCTGCACCCAAATGGATCTGATGAAGGGAGAGGCTGCAGTGCAGGCTTCAGACTGAAGGAAGTGATTTTTCTCCTGGGGCAGGGGCAGGCAGCAGAGCTGTCTGCAAAAGGTGTGCTCAGGTGGAGGACCTCCTGTAGCAGGTAGCTGAGCTGCAAAAGGCGGTGAGAAGGCTGCATAACACCAGGGAGGCTGAGAAGGAGTTAGGTAGCCAGTTCCAAGCCTAGTCTGCGGTGGACTTACAGCCCATGCAGCAAGTTCACTACCCTGGACTTCAGGAGAGTCAACTTTGGCCTCTTGATGGATCGGTTTGGTGGAGTACCATGGGATAAAGCCCTAGAGGGAAGAGGGACCTAACAAAGTTGGTTAGTATTCAAGGTTCAGCTCCTCCAATCTCAGGCAGGATGGATGCATCCTGACAAAGAGGAAGTCAGGCAAAATCTCCAGGAGGCCTGCATGGATGAACAAGGAGACCCTGGACAAACTAAACATAAAAAGAAAGCCTACAGAAGGTGGAAGCAAGGACAGGTAACCTGAGAGGAATACCGAGAAATCATCTGAGCAGCCAGGGATCAAGTTAGGGCAAAAGCCCTGATAGAATTAAGTCTGGCCACAGATGTCAAAAGCAACAAGTAAAGCTTCTATATGTATGTTGATGATAAAAGGGGAAATGTGGGCCCTCTCTGACAGGAAACAGGAGACCTGGTTATCCAGGATATGGAGAAGCTTGAGGTACTCAATGACATTTTTGCTTCATCTTCACTGGCAAGTGCTCCGGCCACACTGCCCAAGTCACAGAAGGCAAAGGTAGGAACTGGGAGAATGAAGAATCACACACTGCAGGAGAACACCAGGTTGAAGACCATATAAGGAACCTGAAGGTACACAAGTCCATGGGACCTGATAAGATGCATTCGTGGCTCCTGATCCTTAAGGTCCCTTCCAATGCAAACCATTTTATGATTCTATGATTCTTTGAAAATACAAATAGTCATTTATGAA
This sequence comes from Lathamus discolor, assembly GCF_037157495.1. Lineage (NCBI taxonomy): Eukaryota > Metazoa > Chordata > Aves > Psittaciformes > Psittacidae > Lathamus > Lathamus discolor. The sequence goes on along the minus strand of NC_088884.1, from coordinate 11,649,409 downwards.
ACATTGATTGGAATTCCATTTCTTTTTCCTACAATGCCCCCTGAAGCCGAACGTTTTGATGAATACTGATTAACTGCCAGGTAGCTTTACTTTGTTTAAATACACCTAGACTATATGATAGTTAATTTTCTTTATTTGGTAAATTCATATGTATATTATACTCTTTTATTAAGTATATGTGCTCATTTCCTTAATGAACAGTAACAGGAGTGCAGAATTTATGATCTCGTTTCTTTGTTAATATGTCCTCTGTCCCAACTGTACATAGTAGCAATACCTGGGGTGATTATTAGCAATGTTTAAGTTTCTAAATAACCTGGCTTAGTGGTAATTATATGTGAAAGTGTGATTAAAAGTTCTCTAAATGCTACTCTTGACTAAGCACAGGTATGGTTTTTTTTTCCTGGAAAAGGTGTTGTCAAAGGGCAAAATACTGATTTTTGCCTCTTGGGAGAGACAAAATGAAGATGAGGAAAATAGCCAAAGTTTTTCTTTCATCTCTTCAGTCAGTCTTAGCAGAACTCTTACTATCTGAACATCAAAGCTGTAGTTTCATAGAAGATTTGGCAGAGGGTCACGCAAGACAAGAAAATTCTAAGTATTTCTAACAATGAGCATCTCAAAGTTGCTGGTAAATTAAAGGTAGTACTATCTTCCCCTTATGTATGGTTGTGCAAAGAATTGTATTTGATATTTGAGCAGTGAAAAACTTCACTTTCACTATGTGACAGTTTGAGAAATGAGGTCCCATCACAGACCAGATTTTGTTTTCAGTAAACTTTGCCCTCCTGATTTAGACATGAAAAGAATGAAAACAACTCTTGCTTCTAGCATTAAATGTTTTGTGAACTTGTGTACATTTCTTAGCTTGTCTTTATATTTCCAGGGACAAATTCTGTTGGGGATTTTTAAGTTTTCAACTCAATACAAACAAATAACACGTCCAGAAGATGTGGCTGCATGGAGTCAAAGGTACTTCTGGCATAGGTCTGGGGGATGTGCTATGAATGTTTTTGTGGTACCACATAGGGGCTGCCAGAGGATGAGTCAGGGATAGTTTACACTGCCTAGGAATTTCCTGATGTGGGAGGTAGGACACGCAAAACAGCAGAAGAGGGTGTTCCAAGCAGCCAGGACCTAAGATCACTGCAGTAAATTGTGTCTTCTCTCAGCCAAAACTTCATGCTTGGCATTCTGATTTAAAGAAGTGGGACAGCAAGCCAGTATTCCCATTTCCATGCCTTTGTCATGGCCCATAATGTCACTGAGTGATTAGCCTATATGCACTTGCATGGGCAGTTTACATATATTGCCAGGAAAACTTTGACCAGGAGGGCTGGTGGCTGTCTTGTTGGAATTAAAAAGAACCCCTAAACCTGAAGGACATGGCCTTCCCTTCCCCTGAAATGAAGACAGAAAGCCTTCAGTTTGCACCCGCATTTGACATCTGTTGTAATAGATTGCAAAGCATAGGTATTCCCTTCCTCTTCCTTCCTGGCTTAGTCTCTCAAAGCTCTTTCTCCAGAGCCCAACACTTTGTTTCAGAGAAGCATATCTTCTGCTCCGGCACACAGCATTCTCTCAAGGTCCTACACCTGGGTCGGAGCAATCCCAGGCACAGCTACAGGTTGGGCAGAGAAGAGATTCAGAGCGGCCCTGCAGAGAAGGACTTGGGGGTGTTGGTCGGTGAGAAACTTAACATAATCCGGCTTCAGTGTGCACTCACAGCCCAGAAAGCCAACCGTATCCTGGGCTGCATCAAAAGGAGCGTGACCAGAAGGTCAAAGGAGATGATCCTGCCCCTCTACTCTGCTCTTGTCAGACCTCACCTGGAGTATTGTGTGCAGTTCTGGTGTCCTCAACATAAAAAGGACATGGAACTGTTGGAACAAGTCCAGAGGAGGGCCACGAGGATGATCAGGGGACTGGAGCACCTCCCATATGAAGACAGGCTGAGAAAGTTGGGGCTGCTCAGCCTGGAGAAGAGAAGGCTGCGTGGAGACCTCATAGCAGCCTTCCAGTACCTGAAGGGGCCTATAGGGATGGTGGGGAGGGACTCTTCGTCAGGGACTGTAGTGACAGGACAAGGGGTAACGGGTTAAAAGTTAAACAGGGGAGGTTTAGATTGGACATAAGGAGGAAATTCTTTCCTGTTAGGGTGGTGAGGCACTGGAATGGGTTGCCCAGGGAAGTTGTGAATGCTCCATCCCTGGCAGTGTTCAAGTCCAGGTTGGACAAAGTCTTGGGTGACATGGTTTAGTGTGAGGCATCCCTGCCCATGGCAGAGCAGTTGGAACTAGATGATCTTGAGGTCCTTTCCAACCCTAACTATTCTATGATTCTATTCTCTGAAGTTAAGGGACTTGCACAGGCATGGGATGGCACTAGTGGCATTTCAGATGCTAATGGTGGGATTTCCTTTTTGGTAGACAGACTGCAAACCCCAGTATGGCAGGCAATCTGCGCACTAAGTTGCAGTGATGTTCCCTGCCACACTCTTTAAAAAGGAGTTTCTAAATTGATGGCTTCTCATGGGAGATCTTTTTTCTTGCTAGTTCTGGATCTAGGGAATTATTGATGTATGTAATTGCAGTTGCACATTCAGAGAACAACTACATTGCAGATCCTAGGAATAAGTGGGGTTTTCTTTCTCCACAGACAAATTTGGGCTCATCCCACTCATAAAGAGCTTGCAGTTCATAAGCTCAAGTTTGTGCAGGTGCAAGACAAAGGCAGAAGATTTATGAATCAGTCAGGCAGGGCAAGGAGAGTGTCTGCAGTAAGAAAGATGAGGGTATTGACAGAACAGCCCTGTAAGGGAGTCTGCAGAATCTTGAGCATCTTCCACGCCAGACTGAGCTTACAAAACTCTTTTGGGAATTAACTTATTAACACAGTTGTGTCCGGCAAGCAGCGTGGCAGCTCCTGCTTCTCATATCCCAGGAAGCTGAGTACCACTGGTTGTCCCTGCATTTGGAAATGGAAACAATCTATCAATGGTCTTGGTTGGAGGCAATGGAGAAAGTCATCTTTACTTTTGCCATCGTTGAGTGTCATCACCCACAGAGTAGCCCAGAGTATAGGAATGGAAACATCTGCTGGGGAAGGATTCTGGCAAAGAATCCTACCAAAAAGCCTAGTTCCTCACAGCACCAGATGGATTACTCACTCCACTGGGTTTTGTTGTTTTTGCTTTCTTTCACTGAACATTTCGGATTAATCTTAAACTTCTGGAAGAGCTTTTTAGGAAATCACACCTTATTATCAATATTTTGGAGTGGAGGAAAGCAGGTAGACCTAACACTTTAACTTCAGAGTATTATCTGATAAAGAAGGGCACAGCTTTGCTCACCCAAATACACACTATTCTAATTTTATTTTCTAGGGAATGTGTTGGCCTTACTTAGCCCTATTTTGCTTCTGTTACTTTTCCTTGTTGCAATGTTGCATTGGCTTTGTGTCCTTGGTGTTTGTGTCCAGGTTATTCTTTTCATTGCACTTTGTAAGCATGTCTTGTTTATTTGATGTACCTGTGTTTTCTTGGTTCTTTTTCACCCTTTGGCCACAGTGTGGCATGGAGGGCATCTGGGCACTGGGACATCAGCAGAGAAATTTCTCAGAAAGCCCCATGAGGAGAACTTCTCTCAGAGGGTGAGAGAAGAGGAATAGCAAGGGAGGGGTGATGAAGAGCTACTTTTCTTTACAACAGGATTTTTATTTGAAGAATTAGTAGGAAAATCCATCCTGATCTCTGGTCTTGATGTGCCAAGTGACAGCTCAGGCATTGTACACAAGGAGCAGAGAGACAGAAAGTCTGGGGAGATGGGGGTTTTTTGTGTGTGTTTTTTGAAAGAGCAAGAGGTGTTTAAGGGTGTGGTGTTTTCAGCCCAACAGGCAGAAATAGGGCTAAGATAATATGCATGATGGTCATTGCATATGTAGGCAATGTAGGTGTGTATGGACTCTGATAGAGAAATGAAGACCACTGTTTCCATTGATGGCCCTGTTAGCAGAGTTTGTTCTTCATCAGAAGCTATGCAAAGCACTGCATGCTGGCTTAATGGGAATAGGGTTTAGGAGGCTTGTATTTAGGTGAAAAAATTAAGTCTATATTCTCATAGCAAGCATCCCAGTGAAAGCTCCATCAGCATGCAGTGAAATTTATGGGCATATAAAAAAAAAAATCATGGACTGATATTCCCTATCTGTCCAATTATGGACTGGTGTTCTGATTTTCCATCAGAAATATTCCAGAAACAGCAGGGAATATGCAGCACTGAATACAATGCAGATCAGTACCTGTATACTGGACTGCCCCAAAACAAAGATGACCTGTTTGCTAAACATTTCATGCAAACCTGTTATCCACCAGGGTCTGCATTGTGCTGCAGTGACAGTCCTTTTCTATTCACATAACTATGACCTCCACTGAGCAAACAGAAGATTCACATGTAACCAGGATCTCAGACTTCTGCAAAGTTCAAGTGAGCAAAGTTGTGAATGACATCTGTCATGGGAGCACGTGACAGGTGATGTAGTACACCAAACAACTTGTCTAGGGATGGGTTGTCCAGACTTCAGAGGATAATGGCTGTGCTCTTGAACACTAAGACTGCAGTGTGGAGACATTGAAGGTAAATTAATGCCAGGTACTTGACATAGTTTGTTGAGGATGGCCCATTGCATATGGATGTTCTGTACTTACTACTGATTACAATAGTGTAAAGGAAAATGAGATGTCACAGCCTTTCTCCTCCAGAAGTGTCATTTCTGTGTGTTATAGGCTGCAAGGCTGAGGTTATGACCCTGTCTGCTATAAGGTATTGCCTGCAGTCACTGTCAGTGACAAAATCCTTCTCAAACTTCTGGCCTATGTTGTGCATAACCTCTTGTAGTGTATAAGATGCTGGGTGATAGATGCTAAGTGGTTGGTCAGCTTGGTCAAAGATCATGGTCCAAGAAAGTGCTGTTGTGGGAAGGTGCAGAAGCCAAAGACATCTGTTTTGACTCTTGCTACATGTGTGAGGACAAAATTAATGTTCTGATGTCAAGTGAAGGTCAGCTGCTGTGGATTCAGTTTGGCGTGAGTGACTTGTCTTGACAAATTCAAGACCAAACTCAGCCCTGGCTATCAAAGATTATAGAGATGCAGTCCATATAGAGATTCTTCTTGAGAGGTTCCTGGAAGTAAAAATCCCTCTCTTCAATCTTTCCCACATTTCAGTGTAGATCCAAGGATTTTAGATCATCACTGGCAATGATAAGCACAGTACTGACTTTTCTGGACCTACCTAGTAACTTTAACTTCTCAGTAAGCAATTAGCATGGACACTGGGGGCTTTGCAGACTTTTTTCAATTATTATTACTTCTATTTTTCAAAAGACAACCTTGTGTCTTGAAAAGTATGAGGTAGGTTGTAAAATGTGTGTTATTGTAGCTGAATAGGGCATATAATCATTGAATACACTAAGCTAGAATTAGAAGTGAAATATAAAAGTGAATTTCCTCTGAAGCAGAGAAGGAAGTTGTGTTTCTTAATGTCTGGTACAGAGAAGAGTCAATCCTCGCTTGCTTTACCCCTCATAGGCCTTCTGTAAGCAGATGGACAGGTCCTGCCAGCAATGCTGGGAACAGTTTGATAGCATTGCTTTTTCTCAGTCATCTGCATTTGCAGAATAAAGGGCAAAGTACACTGGACTAAATATTGCAGGGTAGTTCACACTGGTTCATCTGATACAATTATGCCAAGTTAAATGAAATACTCAGCTTCTCTTAATCCCCAAGACACTGGGGCGATGCTGCACTTTCACAAGAAGTGAACTGAACTCTCACCCAAACTCAGTTTATAACTCCAAAAGAATGTATTGAATTTCTTGCTGTGTTCCAGTGTTATAGGTCAAAAATACAACTGAGTGCTAATTACGCTGCTTAATGCAACCATTTCAAAAGTCTATTTCTAACTTATTTTATTGGTTTCACATTTTCTTATTCCATTAGCAGCCAATTTTCTTCTCTTTTCCCTCCCTATTTGACATTTCAGAATGAATAACAAAGCAGTTTTTTAAGTGCATATGAATTTCCTCAAGGAAATCAGGGCTTGAACACACACACTGGTCTTTGCATGCATGCCAATGAAACATGCATAAAAATATGTTTGCCTTTGCTTGCATACATGCCAAAGCCTGACATTCCGTGCTTTGTGCTCCTTCTCCAAAAGACGAATGCATAATTCAAGAGGACTGAAGAAGAATAGTGTTGAGCATAACTTCTGGGTACATAGTTCCCATGGCAAACTACATAGACTTGGATTATGGTTCTAAACTAACCATGCACTAGGAGATATGGGTTCCTCAGAAAGAGGATGAGGAAAACCAGTGTGCCCAGCAGCCAGGGCACTCTGCACTGGCTGGCAGACAAGCACTGAGGACTGTTCTTTCTGGAGAACCTCTTAGCTGAAGGGAGAACATTTACTTCCATGTGCATTTCAGATATGAAGGTGAAATAGGTGAAAAAAAGCCACCCATAAGGGTCTCAAGAGACTATATGCAAGAGAAAAACACTGTAATGAATTGCTTTTCTGAAGTGAACCATTCTGGGTACGTGCCAAAGTGGAGCTTGTAGAAAAGCCAGTCAGGTTTAAGTACTGACAGGTGAAATGGTAGCTAAGCAAATGTTTTGGGGATAAGCAGGCTTGAATATTGCTTAGGTCTAATTAAGTCTAATGTGCTCATTTGGGTTTTTTTCTTGCCCAGATGCTGGTAATACACTCAAGGGATACTGTTATGGTGCCAACCACGGTGTTGAGTATAACTGAATTTATTTATTAAGAATAAAAATAAATGTTCAAAGGTAAAAGTGGTAGCAGTCGTGTCATTTTGTGTCTCATTATATTGTGAAAAAGCACAGCCCATCATGCAACAGAAGAATAATGTTTTGGAGTCCAAATGTGTATACTACTGCTTATGTGCATATTTATTTTCCCTTCCTACACAGACACAGCCAAGGCTGATGTACAGAAAGAACTATGTATAGACTGGTATCCTGTGACTACTGGTGTACCAATTTTTCTTTTACTCTGTTGAGTATTTGTCCTGTTTGGAAGTGTCATGGGAAATAGACTTCATGTTGTTTTACAGCCTTCGGTAGCTGAAGAAAATGAGACTTTATTGCTGTAGAAAAAAACCTCTACCCTGCCACAATTATTTAGCTGCGTGTGTGCATTCAGATGTTGATATGCCCCTATTATAGCACAGACTTACTGACAGCTGTGGCTACTGGCAGAAGCCTTGCTCCCCCTCAAATTACCGGCTAAATTTGCCTGCTTCCTCAGTACCAGGAATTCAATCAGTCATTGCTGCCAACTCTGAAGGATATCACCAAAGTGCTGCTGGAAATGATGCAGAGCTATTTTGGGGGGATAACTTAGGAAGATATTTTCTTAAATGCCATATTGCAAAACTGTATGAATTAACCAAATGTGTCTTCTGGAATTCTCATAGCATTCATATGGAGGCTTTATTACTTTTGTAATTCACTCTTCGCAGACTTCTTATAAATGCCATAAGATATGTTTAAAACTTGTGCAAAGGACATCTTAGGAGACATGAAGCAAAATCTTTCTACAACCCCCAGAATTTACTAAAGATTAATTTAGTGCAATGAACATTTATTTCATACAGACATGTTTCTATATAAAAATTCGACTTCACGGTTGGTCTCCTATAGCTCCTACAGCTGAAAAAAGACCTTTCAAAGGTTCTAATGTCTTTGGTGCTTTAGAAAATGTTCTCTCAAATTGTTCATTTGAATCTGTCCTAGATCATACAGTCCTTGGTGCATTATTATAGTTTACTTCTTCCTTCTTTTACTTAATTAGTTTGCATCTTCCGTGAAAAATATGGAATAAAGAACAAGAATGATACATTCCAGCCTGATTTTGCAGAATGCTTAATACTAGCTCCTAAATTTCTTTTTACTAAGGATACAGATGACTGCTTTCCTATTTTGAATTAAATGATTTATTTGCACACTTAATTGTCTTCAATCTCTTTTCATCAGCAGAAAAGTGTTGCTAAAGCACTAGTTGACCGTTAGAAGACAGATAAAATAGAATGATGCATCTTCATTACTATCATATTCTCTCTGAACTATTTTTTTTTCCCTTACAGGACGGTTCTATTTACTCTGACCTCTGTAGTTGTGCTTGTCATCACTACTGACTGGATCAGCTGGGACAAGCTTAATCGTGGATTTTTGCCCAGTGATGAAGTCTCAAGAGCCTTCTTGGCTTCTTTCATCTTGGTGTTTGACCTTCTTATTGTCATGCAGGTACACTCTTCTAATCTTTCATTCAAGCTGCTGAGGCTGCCTAGTCACTCTATTTCCTCTAGAGCAAATGGTGTTTAGCTAATGCAACATAAAGGTAAATAAATGTTTGGTTTGCAATGGCTATTAGTATTAACCATTATAAACCATTTTCAGTGTCCCTACAAAAAAAGCCACTGTCCTTTTATTGCAAAAAAGAAAAAAATCCTGATTTGTCTTCTTAGATTAGCAGGTAAGCACTGCATGACTTTCCAAATTAGAATGTGTTTTCTGAAAAAATTACCTCAGAAAAAGAGATGGAAGCTAGTTGTTCTGTCAATTCAAAGTTTCTTGTAGGAAAATGAGAGAAATTTGGCCAAACAAGAAGGAAAGACTTCCATATTTCAAGCATTTATAATATTAGGCATATACACAGTACCACGTCTTAACAGATGTAAATAAGTATTTGCTACTAAGATTCTACCTTCCACTTTCAAATGAAGATTTCTTTACTTTGATGACAGGTCCATGTACTGTAATGTCTTCTGCCAGTGAGGTTAACAGGGGAGATGATTCCCTGTAGTCTGCCTGATGTCTTCTTTGAATCTAGCTGTTAGTAAAGAAATCTGGGTCACAAGTAGGTGGCCAAAAACTCTCTTCATGTGATGTTGCATTCTACCTTTTGCACTTTTCTGTGGTCTGAGCCTTGTGTGGACAACTCACCCAATACTCTGTGAAAAATTAAGTCATTTGGGCTGAGGCCATTGAAAGGAGCATCGAAGGCTGGAGTGACTTTTGCTATTCCTAGACATGTGCAGACTGTTGAATGGAAGTTTAGCAAAGAATTTGATGAGAACTTTAGCTCCAATGTATTACTAACTCCACTAGCAAAGATTGTTTCTGAGGCACTTAGTTCTCTTTAATGAGATATCTATTGCTTGGGTGATTATCATAGAGGTGACACTGGTGCACTCAGAATTCATCACTGCTGAACTAGGTCATTAAAGCTGCATAAGGCCTGATCTTCAGTTTTGTTTTCCAATGTCCACCACTGGTCAGTGCTCACGGAGGTTCACGGTTAGAACAAGGATAAGAAAGGGAATACTTTTTCCTAGTAAGATTTCTGAGGCTTTTTTTTTCCTCTCCCTTTGTACTTCATATTTTATTTACAGTTTTGAAGAGATTCAAGAGAATGTATAATAAATGATTGTACTTCAGAGGGCTGTAATGAAAGCATGAATGAAAATACATGATGTATTAAGCTATATTGAATTTGATATTGTATGCAGGGTAGAGAAACACAGTTGTCTTCATACCAAATAATAATTAAAACATCCTTTTGACCTTGAAAAATGAAGTTCCAGTACTTTGACCTTGGAGTTGCTGAATTTGAATATAGGGAAGAATTTAATGTGAAAAAGCCTGTCCCAAATACTGCTTCATATTTTTAAAACACAAAGCAAGACCCTCATTTTAATTGCATTTTTGACTGCGCTTTATGTGATGGAGTTACTTAAAGGTATTTATTTGGACTGTGCAATGAAGTTGGCAGTTTTTCTTTACAGTGTAGTTCTAGCATTATTGCATTGCTACTGCCATAAAGTCAGCTTGAGACAGCAAAGTATAAATCACAAGTGAAGACCATTGGAATCACGATCCATGCTATAGAATTACCCATCTGTAGAAATTCTTTCCAAGAGTGTTATCTGTTTCACAGATTTTTTTTCTAACTTAAGCTTTAGCAACAAAATAGTAAAAATTAGCAAAAAGAACTCAAAATAAACCCAGACCACTTAGTATTAAGCCATTTCTGTTTGAGGCTGATGTTGACTAAACACAGTTGAAATCTCATTTGATTTTTGAGTACAAGCATTTTCTGTCCCTCTGAATGGTTGACTTAATACTGTAAATGTTACTGTGTTTAGCAACAAGTGAAAACCAATTGAGTTTGGATATCCATTCCCAGTGCTGTGAAAAATAATCACGTAATCGTAAAGGTCATCTTTGCCTTTTTACTCTTCTTATAATTTAGCTCTATGTAGGGCATAAGAAAGAAGTAAAGGTCCAAGCAGTCTCTGCCCTGAAGAGCTACCTTTTTTCAACTAAGCATAACCCAAGCAGACATGGAGAACACTGACAGCTAAACCTTATACAGGCAGTTAGACATGAGTGATACTTAAGGGTATGTGAAGTTTTTACCTTTGGTTCCATCCTGCAACAAACTCTGTCTGCTTCTAGTTGCAAAGGCTTTCCAGTCCGAGCAATTCACTGAGTATTCAGGGGATGGGTCAGGGAGCCATACACAGATAAGACAGAGTAGAAGACAGAGACATGTGGCTAAAATGTAGATGTGAAAGTTATGACCACAAAAAATATTAAGACAACCCAAAACAAACAGATCATGGAAAAGACTGTAGGACTACAACAGGACATCATGGATAGTGTGACTGGCTTCTGATTCAGGCTGTGTTCTTACTTAGACCAACCTCGCTGTGATGCATTGCTTCATATCTGACATCCACAGAGCAAAGGGATCCTGAGTGCCTGTTTTAGATGGCTACTGTGTATACATCTCCACCTGATTTTAATAGCTGTATCTCTATAGTCAGTAGAGAGATCAGTGTGTAGTTGGGGTGCTTTTAAACATCTACAGGAGAATGAGAAACAACAGGCCCTGGAGTTGCTACACTGAGAGTGTACTTATTCTCTACACTGAGAATAAGCAGACCTAACAGGATGGGCTGAGGGGAGCCACCCCTTAAGCTAGATGCAGAAAAAGGGTTATGAGGGTGGTTTCTCTTGAGTCAAGAGCTGCAGCTCTGCAAGAATCCCTCTCAGCTATTTCCACAGCTGGTAAAAAGTCCCAAAGTAGCACTTCTCTGCCAGTGTTTTATCATAGAGACTCTTCAGAGCATGTTTGACTTCTGCAGGCAGGATGATGTCTCCTCTGCTGCTTGGCCATAGTTTGAAAGGAATTTAAGTTCCAGCAGGTCTAGGACAGCATATCAAGGATAACACCCATTTTAAGCCTTTTGAGAGGCAGCAGAGAGGTCTCTATTCCAGTCCTGGTTGTCAGAACATTTTATCCAATGTTAAACAGAAACACTGGGGATTTTTAAGTATAGAGATTGCATATTTTTCTCTCTGTAAAACTGAAACTGCAGTCCAATGTATCAGTCCAATGCATCTGGTGAGCACCAGTTCATTTTAAAGGACAGGTGCTTGCTTAAGGTAAGAAAGTAAAATCCCTACAAGTTTGTTGTTTTTCCACAGTATGGAAGTGATTTAGTAATTTTTACAATGTGTTTAATTATGCCCTGATAATTGAGGTGGCAAGATGCCAGCACATGTATATTTCTGGCACCCAGAGCAATCACATGCGCATCATTATATTATTAGCCTTCATTTCAGACTGAGTGCAAGACCACACATATTAATGCTGGATATGTAGTAATGATGTTATCATGTAATAGACCTTTTTACTGTTTTAGTGAAAAATTCACATATTTAGCTCTCTCAAAGATGTAATGAAAAAGTTGACGGCCTGTTAATTAAAGGAGTAAATATGACAAATGAAGTTATAATCCCACATTCTGGATGTCTCTGTTTGAACAAGTAGACAGAAACTCATGCATTAGCCTATATACTGCTTTTTCTTCTTTTTTTTTTCTGGTGTCATGTTCTTAGTGGCTTTGCTAATGGGTAGGGGCCTGCTGTGGCTGGATTATTAAACCTCATGTGTCCAGGGCAGATTAATTATTTTATGTCTGCAGTGTCTTTTGTGAGCATTTATAGGTTTCTGCAGGCTTCTAAAAGACTGTGGACTATTTCAGCATGACGGTGGAGTTACACGCTGTAGCTACATGGCTGAGCACTTCGCAAGTCCCGTGGCATCACCTCTTGCAAATCTTATGACTTGCTGCAACTTTTTATCTGACAGAACAATCAGACACAGTATCTGAGTGATTTAAAAGCTACCTGAAAATACCGTTTTATTCCAAAAGGAGAATTTATTCTTGAATAAACTGAAGAAACTTTGTAGCGGCTGAGTGGAATAAACAGAAGCCAGACAGCACTTAGGTCTAAGATTCTTTGAGAAACCTCTTGTATGTGAATCTTTATCCAAGCTATCAAAATAATGCCATTAATATCATTAACATAATATATTGTAAATAAGGAGAACAGAATTTTGCCCATCTGGGTAAGTTGAAAGAAATGAAGGTCAAAGAGAGTTAGATAATTAAGAACATTCCATATGACTAGTGCTGGATCTCTGCTAATGTAAGAATTAGGATATCAGCAGATTATTTTTATTAATAATAATTTTTCAAATATTTTTTCATGATATTTTTGTGTTTAAATTAACATGTAACTGTACATGAATGTTTGCTGCTGCAGTTAAAAGTCTGAATATTTAGTGAATGGCCTATCACTTCCTTCTAAGAGAATCAGAAGGTTAGCAAATTGAAGAAAGCCTATATTTAGGCTCTTCTGTATTTTTGCTTCTATTTCTTTCCATTTCCCTGAAAAAAATTAAGATATTAAGCTAATTTGTAATGTTAATTGTGTTTGATGCATGTCGTTGTTAAGCAGTAACACACTACTGTCATCAGCAAAATGGAACAGACTCTGGTCTTATGTTAACAAATACATAAAGCGGGGACAGTTCTATTTGTCTTTAGTTTTACACCAATGGAGAAGCTGTTTTGATTAAAATCTAGTATGATGTCTGAGCCCATTAAAAAACAACATCCATAACATCAAGTTCATAGTAGAAGGTATAATTTGTTTGAATAGTTAAACAATAAGAGTCAAAATACAGTCTTGTCCACACAAAGTAGGCAAAGACTTGATGTTTAGAAGGTTGGGGGTTTTTTAGATCTGTTTAACTTCACAAACATAATGTATTGTAAGTTTTAACTGGATTTACACTCTCTAATTTGATAGAATGAATTTAAATTTATACAAATTAGAGGAAAATCTTGGTATATACTTTAACCAGAAAATATAGGTATAGTAGTTTTCCTTTGAAACAGATAAGCAAGAAATTGGTTGTGTTCATAGGCAAAGCAGGATATACAAAATAATTTGTTACTCCTGTCAGAGTACATCCTCTCAGCTGTGCATTTGATTCAAGAGTGGGGTTTTCTATTTGTTTGTTTCCTAACAAAACAACAAAAAGTACCAATGTATAGTTTGTTCCCAAGGAAGTTACAAACTTTGCATGAAAATGTCCATCTAAAAACCTCCCATTCAGCACAATAATTTCTGAAGAAACAAGTACCTGAATGTCAGGGTACTTTCATTCATACCTTTGCTGGGTTTTATAACATTTGAAAACACAATCATAAAATACAAGCCAAAACCAGAGAAACATCTGTGTTAGTGATGTTAGCAAACAACTTTTGCATCATCTCTGACATTCAGGATTTGTGCATGTGAGGAGTTACTATGTTTTTTTATTCATGTATTGTTTGCCCTTCCAAGTTGGGAACCTAGCCATAGGGTTAGGTGACCAGTGGCAGGTTTGTCAGAGGAGTCAGGATAGATGGGAATTCACGATTAGTTAAAACTGACAGCAGATTCAGCTCCATTACTGGTACCCCCAGCCATTACCGTATGGCAAGCTTTTACAGGGAGGAGCTATACACCCTGGACTACTTTTTTCATGTATTATGAGGAGTGTTTCATTCCGCTCAGAGTGCATTGCTCTTCACTAGCAGATTTTAGACATGCCTGTCAAACAGCATTACAAAAATGGATAAGCATTTTGAGCACACGCTTGTACTCAACTAATTGTGCAATGTTTGCCGGAGAACCCTACTGTGAGGGCTGGCTCTGCGGTATTGTACTTCCCAAGGCCTGCAGGTCTGTGAAGGAGAAGGGACAAGTTCAAGTGAGGTAACCTTGGGAGAAACCTTTCTGTGGCAAGTAACAGATTTTCCATCCTGCAAGCACAATTACTTCCCATGTAAGAAAGACTTTCTCCTCTTCCTCTGTCCTTTCTACATGCTTATCCTTCTATGGACCATGAAAACGCTGTTGATTAGCACTGATGTAAAACTTTCAAAAATAATCCTGAAAAATAAAAGTGAATTAGAAGGACCAGAAGGGAACAATTACTGATATACGGCTTCACTTTATTCATACTTCTAGCAAATTCAAGTGACTGACCTGAGTACGTTCCTAAACACCATTTAACCAACAAAATTATATTGTTTCTTATGCCATTATTTGCACCATGGCATTTCTTTCTAGTGGGTCAGACGCAGGTCTTTCTTGCCTGTCCTAGAATTGTTCCCTTTCTTGGATCTGCCTCCATAGCTGCTACTTGTAGATTTCTATCTACATTGAACTTCTCAATCCCCAAATGCTTTGTTTTATTTCGGTGAGAGGAACTGGTTTCAGGGGCATTAAGTCTTTCTCCTTTCTATTTTGAACACAGAACAGGAGCTCTCCTGAGCTCTGCTTTCTTCCATACCATCAGACATCTGTTTTTTGTTAGCTTTCCTGTATGTTCTCTCTGTGACTGGTATCAAGGGAGTAGGTTATTTCTTGGCTATTGTGTACTTAGAGGCACAAGTTAGTGTGGTCCCAGAGCATTTTACAGCTCAGGAACAAGCAGCTAGAAATAAAGTCAGTGTCCCATAGAGTGAAATGTCCCTGTCTGTCTGCTGGCATGGAAATAAGGCTCCAAGGAACCCAACACATGGGCCTTCCACACCTCCTTCACATTATGGACCAGGCAAAGAATGGAAATGTGCTATACATATAGGTCAGAGAATAAAATTATATATTTGAAATCCTCTGGTTTTGTTTTGAAGGGAAACACCTTTTAAGTTTGATGGAAGCATATGTAGTGTTTATGTAGAAGGGTATTGTTGGGGGTAAAAGTGCAGCATTATTATGTGTATTTAAAACCTAGATGTTTCTGTTGGAGTATTTTCAAGATCCAACAGGATGTATGATTTTTCTTTAAATCCCTGAAACATTCCTTCACCCCCTTGCTAGAACCCACTATAAAGTACAGGTTTTTTTTTTTTCAAGTCATTCAGTTACTTTGGCCTGAGAAAATGATAAGCAAAATCATTTCCCCTTGAGAAAAGGGGAATGTATTTTGTCCCTCATTGCACATTACACAGCCTACCTTTTTAATGAGCTTTCTGGTCTATATTGCAGTGTTTTCATTCTGTGCTTGTCTAGTTTGATAACTGGCACCATTATATTAGGCTGCAGATTTTGTCAAACAAGACGTGTGAAGTACAGTATTTCTAAGTGCATTTCACCATTTACACTGGTTGCGGGTGGTTCAGTCTTACTTGGGTGCATTAATTTTCTCTCAGGCATTATAGATTCAACTCCAGAGTTTGCTTCAGCTGCTGTAACTTGATGTATTTGTGCTGACCTGACTCCTATTGTGCCAATTTATACTGGCTGAGAGCTTGGCCCTTTTTTTTTAGCTCTGTGACTCAGTTCCTCATTTGCTGAAAACGAACAGCTGTAGTTCTTTTCTTTTGCTAAGTTCTGTGATTGTCTGCTTAGCCCCTAAGGTGCTCAGGGAAGGATGCTGTCTGACTTGGTACAACTTCTAGCATAATCAGGCACCAGTCCCAGCTGGAGCCTCTCAGCTCTGAGATGACTACACACAAAATGATTTAGCTGAAGAAGTTTCTCGTTTGTCACAGTCATTCCCTTTTATCCTGACAATGGGTACGTGCCATACTGTAGCACTGAGGCCGTCCTTATGCAGTGCAGATATTTGCCTGACATAAGGAAGCAGTTCTCCAAAAGCAGACCTAGGATTTTTACATTACTGCTCCTTGAAACCACCACATCCAGTTAAAATTCACAGAAGCCATGGAATTGTAGGAGCAAGAAAAGCTAGAAATGGTTTGCAAGTCTTTCACAGAACTATTTTCATCTTTAGTTGCAAGGAGAGTCTTTTCACAAATTCTGCTATAATCAGTGTGTGACAGGCTTTTTTGTTGATGTGTGGTTAATGAGTGTTGCATTACGATTATAATGCAGTGATATATGTTGATAGTAACGGTGACATTCAGATAATTTCAGCTCTCCACAGCAGCGCTCTGGAATAGATTATTTGATTGTAGAAATCTGCTTTGTAATGAGCGTTGTCACACAGATTTTCATCTAAAAAATGAAAAATCTGAAATGAGACTGAACTGGTTCAGCTGTATTCTAAGTGATAGAATTGCATGCAATTTGTAAATGCAGCCATGTGAGGTAAAAAAAGAAATGTAAACCTCAGTTTGCCATCACTAGACAGAGTGTTTCCTTAAGTGTTTTATGCCTATCCATATCTGACTTTTAGCTACATACCATAGTGAATTTACAGGACATAGTGACAGGTTGTACCTGGGCATACAGATCCACCGGGCAACAATACCAGTTGAAGTAAGGAGAAGGAGCAAAAACAACTTGGTTGCTCTTAATTAAGAGGGGAACAGAAACAAGAATATGCTGATATTGGTGCTCCAGCTATTATTTCTGCAAAGCTGATTGAACGGCAGTTGTTTATACTTCCTTAGAAAGTTTGAAGACTGTTATATGAGACATTAACAAAAAGACATGATTATTTTTATTGCCTTTGAGTTCTTCTTACATGCTATCACAGAATCACAGAATTACAGAATCCCAAGGGTTGGAAGGGACCTAAAAAGATCATCTAGTCCAACCCCCCTGCAAGAGCAGGGTAACCTACAGTACATCACACAGGAACTTGTCCAGGCGGGCCTTGAATATCTCCAGTGTAGGAGACTCCACAACCCCCCTGGGCAACCTGTTCCAGTGCTCTGTCACTCTTACAGTAAAGAAGTTCTTCCTGATGTTAACGTGGAACTTCCTATGTTCCAGTTTACACCCATTGCCCCTTGTCCTATCACTGGATATCACTGAAAAAAGCCTAGCTCCATCATCCTGACACCTACCCTTTACATATTTGTAAACATTGATGAGGTCACCCCTCAGTCTCCTCTTTTGCAAGCTAAAGAGACCCAGCTCCCTCAGCCTCTCCTCATAAGGGAGATGTTCCACCCCCTTAATCATCTTTGTGGCTCTGCGCTGGACTCCTTCAAGCAATTCCCTGTCCTTCTTGAACAGAGGGGCCCAGAACTGGACGCAATATTCCAAATGCGGCCTCACCAAGGCTGAGTAGAGGGGGAGGAGAACCTCTCTTGACCTACTAACCACTCCCTTTCTAATGCACCCTAAGATGCCATTTGCCTTCTTGGCCACAAGAGCACATTGCTGGCTCATGGTCATCCTCCTATCCACCAGGACCCCCAGGTCCCTTTCCCGTTCACTACTTTCCAGCAGGTCAACCCCCAACCTGTACTGGTACATGGGGTTGTTCTTCCCCAGATGCAAGACTCTACACTTGCCCTTGTTAAATTTCATCAAGTTTCTCCCCGCCCAACTCTCCAGCCTGTCCAGGTCTCGCTGAATGGCAGCACAGTCCTCTGGTGTGTCAGCCACTCCTCCCAGCTTTGTGTCATCAGCAAACTTGCTGAGGGTGCACTCAGTTCCCTCATCCAGGTCATTGATGAAAATATTAAACAGCACCGGTCCCAGCACCGACCCCTGAGGAACTCCACTAGTCACAGACCTCCAGCTAGAAAGCTGCTGCTTTTCTTTGTATAACAAAAAGGACATATGTAGTTAGTCTTGAGCTACTGAGTAGATGAGATATTTTTGCATCTGTTGGAATCGGACTTTACTGAACCCACCAATAAGTAATTCATTCTCATATGTATAGAGGAGGGAAAGTATTCCCTACTGCTTTTAGTAATTTGAAATTATTGTTGCAATGGTTTCTGATTTTGAACTAACATTTAATTACTCAGCTGTGGTTGTAAGTGTTGTGTAAATGTGGCCTTAAGTCAACCAGGCTTCTAGTCTCCTACAGGACAGAACCTAAAATCTGGAATCTGACAATGTTTGCCTGCCTGTCCTGTAATGCTCATTAGGGAGAAAAAACTCCCCAGCATAACACTAACCAGATCTGACAGACAGATTGGAGACCGGCACTGCATGACACAGTGTGAATCTGTTTCCCACTGAAGCAGTGAAGCAACTAAATCAACATGCGTATAGAGTCTCCCAAATAGTCTCAGTAGTGCGCTGCAGCTGACTTTGGACTGGTCCCCAAATAATTAACCTCTTCTCTATCTCTTCTTGGTACCTAGGTAGTATTTGCAATATAATTTTTCAGTAAGATTCCTCAGAGCCCTGCATGAGCCAACGGGTACTGTAGGTGCATGAACGCATTGTTGAAATGGTATGAACAGAGATGAAAAATGATGTTAATCAAACTGGGATCGAGCTGTATTTTTCACCTCCCTCCCCCAACACTTGTTCAATTGCTACAGCAGCCAGCAATGCTGAGCTTGTTTTAATACCTCTGGTGCCAGAACGACACAGCCTCAGGTAGTATATGATGAGTACAGCTGGCTCTTTATGCCTTCATCTCCAGCTTCGTTAGCAGGGAGGGCAGCTGGAAGCACAGAGGGTACTATCCATTATCAGCCAATATGAGGAGGAGCTGTCAGGGCCTCTGAACTTAGTTACACCTGGCACTGAATCTGTTTCTCTCTGGGTGAAGATAGGTGAGTTAAAGAGCCACATTCAGGACCAACTCTGAGTAAGTCAGTCTGTGTTCTAAGGCAGCAAGTTGCTGGGGGTGGTTTGAAGCACTCATGAGGGCTATACAGGAGAGAAGGATCCGGACCCACAACTGCAGCTCAAATCAGCCCTTTGCAAGCAGTTCACTGTCTCTGAAGAAAGACCATGATGGTAGCCAGCTGGTCCTGCCATGCAGGATAGCATGGCAACAGGGAGAAGGACTTAAAAGTGGCATTATCACTGGCAACCCTCTCCACCTATCCAGCAACACTGTATGTCAGTGTGCATCAGTGGCACAAGAGGTAGGCACAGAGCAAAGGCAGATGCTGGTGCTGGAGCCCCATTCCCGGGATTAACTACTCGTATGGCTTCAGTGACCCAAGCCTGGCAGAGCTGGTTTTCTTCTGCAGCCAGCCAAATTTGGCTCACGCCTTCAGGAAGCCTTTATTCTGTCCTGGCCAACTGTTTTCATCTTGTCTTCAACAATCACAGAAGCCTGTGGAGCACTGTGTTTCTCAGTGCATTTATGGCTTGCACCCCTTCCAGCATTTACGTTATACAGTAATTCAGAAGACAGCATTGCAGCCTTTCTGGCTGGTACAGGTCATTTTGGGCTGTGAATTTACTTCATCTTTCAGGGGAGACATTCTAGCTCTTCCTTTCGTAGACAACCAACTTTGATTCCATTCTCCATCAGTGTTCAGTGAGCTCTGCTATGATGTTGTTTCCCACATCAGGTACCACACAAAGAATTAAATGATGGAAATTTGTGGCTAATCCATTTTATCACCTGGAGGTGAAAATGACAAAACAGTGTACATCTCCTTCTAATGTATCTTGCTATGGATTTAAGTATATAATCCTATAATCCCTCTTGGATGGCATTTTGCTTTTAGCTTTTCTCAGGTGGTGTTTGGGCTTTAATATGTACAATGTACAGCACACATTAGGTTTATAATGAAATTTCATGCACTTCAGAACTGTGTGCCCGAAGTGGAGAAGCAAACAACCCTCAACAGCAGCAGTGATCCCATGTACAGCACACAATCTGCTTGGGAGTAGGTGGCAGAAAAGGAGCAATTAAGTGATCTGCTTTGTCAGGCAGCCAGACTTAGAGGAAACCAAAGGGTCTCTAGTCCCATCTCCAGCCTGCAAGTGTACTTTTTGATGGCACTCATTCAGCCTGGTTTCTGTAGACTGTGTGTCAGAGAAGGCTGCTCACGCTGTCCAGACTGTGCCCCACAGCACTTCTGAAGGCATCCTGCTTGGTGCTGCACCAGCAACTGTGGCTGCCACCTCCTTGGCTGCAAGTTGGTACTTTTGTCCTGACCTGAAGTTGCGAAGCAATAGCTACATCTTCTGAATGAATGCTAAATATCCCTAGAGATGTTTTGGGCATCTGGGCCAAACAATTACTGCACTACTCTAAATTATACAAACTCCTACTATTCCTCAAGGTCAGGCTGCAAAGATTTGCATATCTGGACAGAGTGTTCCAAATACAGAGGGTGAGAGGAAGAAAAGCATCACACAATATCAGAATCTAATCACATCTAATATCAGAAATGAGCTGATGATGATTTAAGCAACACAAATACAGTTAGACATAAGAAATGGTATTAAAAATAAGACAACACTACTGAGGCTGCAGAGTCATGTTTTCAGAAGTTTGGAGATGCCAGAATTAAGGTCAGCAGAATAATCTTTTCACCCCTATTGTGTGTATGCATTATGATACAGTCTTTAATTCTCTATTCACATCCCATTTTTCCACAGGACCTGTCTCATTTGCTGCAGTGGATGAATGGTGTTCAATTAATGAGAAGCTATTCAATATTTTGGTTTACCCTTTCTGTGCAGTGTGTGGCCCCAGGTCTTTCTTACTGCACATTACTGAAACCTTGATATGAAGATGAAATCACTCATTTCCTCATGAGCTTTTTGTGTGACACTCATCGCTGTGCTTCCTAAGGGCTTTTCAAGCATTAATGTATTTATCTGCACAATAGCCTTCATAATAGGAATATTATTGTCCCTTATTGTCCACATTATACTGAGGCACAAAGAAATTAAAGTCAAAGGGTCCCTAATTTGAGATGTCTGAGAATATTATTATGAAAATTTATATTATTACCCATCTTTGCTGAGCGGTTACCTAATTGGGGGAGGAGGGTCTAGCATATTATTTCATTAGGAGCAGACAGAGCTACATATTTACTTGATGTAATCTTACATGTTATTAATCTTACATATTATTACACCGACAGCCTTATTTCCCTTGTAGAATTCAAGAGGCTGTAAAATCAGTTTCTTTGCTTGTTTTGAGTGATGGATATAACTCTATCATATATTTAGCTCCATAAAAAATACTGGTTACTTTTTACTGTGATCTTAAAGGAGCACAGGAGAGTCCTGTCTAGGTAGTTCTATGCACTACAGGGGTCTTGTTTTCCCTGCGGATATTTTGCCAGCTCTTCCTCTTCTGCCCAGTGGAGATATATTCAGGTCCATCTCTCATTAATTAACAATTAATCAAACAATTTGTAACTGCTTGGGGTTAGTTTAGGTTTAGCACCTCACAGATATGTAGCAGAGTTGGCCAAATGATCATACCATGCATACTCACATGGTAAAGATAACTGTAGCGTGACATCTCCCAGTTCATGACTCTTACCCTTGAAATGTCTAAAGAGTTCCCTTAATGAAGCACTTTCTGTGTGCATATATCCTTTAGTTTTTACAAAAAGATAGCAATTTCAAAATCAAAGGTCTGCCGTATGAATCTAACGTGCTTTATCAGAGTACTGAAAAAGTTAACTCCCCTGCATGGATGTTTGGCATGTGTGCTACCTGCTAATAGCAATGTGGTTTTTTCCTCCTGGTAAGCCACTTTAGAAGGAAGAGGGGACAAGTACTTTGCCTCTGGGCTTTGCATCTGCTTCTTAACAGTAGAGAGTGGTGATAATTGGAGTCATGGTGACCAGTCCAAACTCCAGAGCCAAACAGGCACTGACAATTTCATAAAATCATAGAATAGAAAGGACCTTAAGATCACCAAGTTACAAACCCCTTGTCACAGGGAGGGACACCTCACACTAGACCATGTAGCCCAAGACTCCATCCACCCCAGGCTTGAGCACCACCAAGGATGGAACATTCACAGCTTTCTTGGGCACGTTCCAGTGCCTCACCACCCTTACAGTAAAGAATTTCTTCCTTAGATCTAACCTGAACTTCCCCTGTTTTAGTTTGAACCCATTACCCCTTGTCTTATCGCTACAGTCCCTGATGAAGAGTCCCTCTCCAGCATCCTTGTAGGGCCCCTTCAGGTACTGGAAGGCTGCGATGAGGTCTTCACGCAGCCTTCTCTTCTCCAGGCTGAACAGCCCCAACTTCCTCAGCCTGTCTTCATACGGGAGATGCTCCAGCCCCTGATCATCCTCGTGGCCCTCCTCTGAACCTGCTCCAACAGCTCAATGTCCTTCTTCTGTTGAGGACATTGGAACTGTTGTTAGCAACATCCCTGTATTCTTCCCAGGCCACCTGTCCTTGCTTCCACCTTCCATAAGCTTCCTTTTTTCTTCAAAGTTTTCTCAGCTGCTCCTTATCAATCCATGGAGGTCTCCTTCTATTTGGGACACATCACTCCTGAGCTTGCAGTAGGTGATCCTTGAATATCAACCAACAGTCTTGGGCCCCCCTGCCCTCCAGGGCTATATCCCATGGAACCTTACTAAGCAGGCTCCTGAAGAGGCCAAAGTCTGCTCTCTTGAAGTCCAGGGCAGTGAGCTTGCTGCATGCTCTTCTCACTGTCCTGGGGATCTCAAATTCGACCATCTCGTGATTGCTGCATCCAAGGCTGCCCTGGAGCGTCACATTTCCAACCAGCCCTTCCCTGTTGGTGAGCACAAGGTCAAGCGTTGCACCTCTCCTTGTCGGCTCCTCTATTACTGGCAGAAGGAAGTTGTCTTCCACACAATCGAGGAACCTCCTGGATTGCTTGTGCTGGGTTGTACCATCGCTCCAACAGATGTCAGGGTGGTTGAAGTCCCCCATGAGGACAAGCGCCTCCATTCTGGGTTCTCCTCATCCCTGGTTCTGTGACATACCCCATTACTTTCATCCACTTTCAATTTTTATTCTTTGAGTCTCTCATTTTAGTTTCCACATCCAGTGAATCCTAATAGTCCACTCTGAGACCGCTGCCCAAATCAAAATCTCTCCTTTTCTCCCTTCCTTTTCTCCCCAGGTCAGTCCCTTCTCCTTATCCAGACAGTGCCAACCTCCTGTTCCCTTCCCCACCATCCTTTCTAACATTCGACCCTCTTGCCCTGATTCAAGTCTCTCCCCTCCCACTCCTTTTGTGTAGCCTATTATGATTTTCTTATCAGTCCTTTCTCTCTCTGCTCTGATTCCCCTTCACAGCATGGCCCAGGTGGACACAGACTTCTTTTAACTATGTGGCTGCACATGGCTATGCCAAGCCTTCTGCTCAGCCTCTTAGAGAGGGGTTTTGGGGAGGGAGGAAGACAGGGTTTTGGCCCCTGCACCCCTCCTAGACTCAGACCCAAAGCCAGGAGCTCTCCTGCCCCATCTCCCTCAGCACAAAGTGCCTGGCTTCATCTACATGCAGAATACTTAGGATCAGTAATTACAGGAAAACTGGCTCTCCATCCCTTGGCTGCTGTGTGGGGACAGCTCAGTCCCTGTTTGAGAGCAGCTCAGAGCCAGCAGCAGCAGTGGGGATGGGAGGCAAAAGCAGAATGCAGTGTGCTCTGCCTCTCTGCTGAGAGTGGCAGTTTCATAGTGTGATAAGCTCTAGGAGCAGGCTGAGTGATGCACAGTTTGTGAAGACCCTGATTTCTGAACCTTTAGCTAAATTCTTGCAAGTATGAAAATTATTGACTTTTCAAAGGTACCTTAAACTCCTTCAGTTTGGGGGAGATATTCACAGGGAACCAAAAGGCATATCTCCTACACAAAGTTATTCCCTTGCCAAACCGTACGTTTCTACTTCAAAGCATGAGACATGTCTCAAAGCAAACCAGCTTATTTTCTCTTTGGTCTCACTCTCAGAAGTGTTCGAATGGTGCTAGTTGAAAATGTCAAAACCTTAAAACAGAAACATGGAGCCAAACAGAAAAAAAACAACAGCCTGAGGCAGACACATGGCAAGGGCTGTGTTCAACCCAGGCAGATAAATTTGGAAAAGTTATAAGCAGATGAAATCAGTATAATCAGTACACCAGCACACTTGAATAGTAAGCAGTAGTGTTGATTTCTGTCTGTTCTATACAGCACCTGCCATGGTGGTAACTGGGTGCCTTTGTGGTATGGGTTGCATGAATTCCTCTAGTGCCTCTTCAACAGCAAAACTTCCCAGAAAACTCTGTTCTCATAGTGCAAAGAGTTTGTTGTATTTTTGTTTTGCACTTATAAAAACTACACCTGAGGACTGAGAAGGGCCAAAATCACCAGGGTTTTTCCCCCAGAGTTTTCTCGCTCTGTTGCTCTGTGTTTTGGAGGGGTCTGGATAGGAAAACAGCCTCTGCCCCCCTCTCCTGCTGAATTTCAGATGAACGGAGGTGAGGCTCTTCCCAGCTCTACAAGACTGTTCTCAGGCATACTGGCTCCGTGTTTAGCCTTCACCCACACAGTGGCTCCAACTTGATACGATGGTATTAATTTGCAGGCAAAATGCCTAGTTCATCCTGATGATGTTCAGTGTCTCAGCAGAGACGTTAGCTACTTCCATGTAATCATTTCTCAGCCTTTTTTTCATATTCATTTTTATAGCAATACTGCTCTTGTTTTTCCTTTACATAGCTTGCAAGTTGTAAGTATAAGCAACTTCGAACACTGAAAAGATCTGAAAAATAAAGTTTCTATTCCCCATATAGAGCTCATTAATAAATTTCTACAGTGTGTCCCAGTGCAAATATACACAATGATGATGTTTCTTCTACAGAGAATGTGTCAGTGAGTATTGCTGAAGGGACTACCTGTCAGGACAATATTATCCATCAAATGCAATTATTTACTTTATCAGTTCCCAGTGTTCTTAGTTTATAAGACACAGATTGCTATTGAAAATACAGAAAAGTAGCAAGTGTCTTAAAAGTCAATAGTTAACCTACAGATTCCCTTTGGGATGGCATAAACATTTATGTATAGGACTTTCAGGTTGTATAAGAAAATTAAATAAAATTATCAACATATTTTATGGTGAAATTGTAGATTTTATAACATTAAAGTCAGAATGAGAAACTCAGTTCCTTCTCATTAGTTTTCTCAGTTTTCCTTAGTATCTAGTTCTAAAAGGTAACACATTCTGGTAGAAATCCTTGTGCAGAACCATACTTATAAAAAGAGAAATCAAGAGATCAGGTACGTGGTAATTGACTTCATGTCACAGAAATCAGTGAAAACTTTTGTTGTCGTTTTCAAGCCTTGAATAACTGTTTTCTGTCAAAGAAACTGTGTCATGAGGCTTTGCTTTTTAAAAAAAAAAATATTTTTTTAATTAAAATTAGGATTTCCATTATCTATCAAGAATTCGTATAAAACAAGTCATTGGAATAAAGTATGTACTGGAACTGTATGTTTATCAAGAAGGAAGTAGTGCTGCTGCTTCTTAAATTGTTGCTACAAAATATACAGAAGTGAAAAGAGTGATACTATCCTTTTATTTTGACTCAGCATTTAGAGCAAGATGTTTGACAGCTGACTGTAGGAAAGCTGAGAGAAGTTAGGAAATGCAGACAAAATGAGAGGGGGAAAAGTCAAGAACATTTTAGGAAGGAGCAGTTAATTCCTACCTATTTAATGATCTTGTTATTTTTTCTTTCTTATGAAAGGTTTGGTCATTTAATTGTTAAGGATTAGTCAATATTTTGATCAACCTTGATACTGATCAAGATTACGAGAAGATAGGGGAACGTTACAATGAGCCTTGTGTTCTCAAGCCTCAGGGGTCCCCCGTGCTGTGTCACTGTAGGAGCTTCTAATCCTCCACAATGCTCACCTGAGCCATAAATAAAAAAAGAAGTCTATTCTGGTCAGTGGTTTTTAGTAGCCCAGATCAGAGGAATCTGTCTTTTGTGACTATCTGTGATTTGCAGTGAAAAGACTATGAGATTGAGCTCTCAGATCCTTTCAGCATCTGCAAGGCCTAGCAGGGTCGCTGCCAAAGTACATTAACAAATGTTATTTTAGTAATAACTCAGCTTTTGAATTTTAGCTTCTAGAAGCCATTTAAATTGTTTTTAAGCCAGACTAGAGCATTTGGCCAACCTCTGCTGTCAGGCATGCTGATGCAGACCAATATCCCAGTAGTCTTTAATTCCTAAATAGCACATTGCCGTAATAATAACCTGCGGTGTGGTTCTAAATTGCTTTTCTGAATTATACCTCTTCACCTTTGATTATAGATTCTTTGAAATTGCAGTAATACTTGTTATAATCTGGTTTGCTCATATTTCTTTCATACTTGGATGCTTTACAGCCATGCTTTGTATATGCAAGCTGGATAAGCCCTGGTAAGAATGTATTGAGTCTGAGGAGGCATGAAAGCAGTAAGTCTCTGTTTTCTTTTAAAAACATGGTAGCAAGCATATTGCTTTCTGGGCTCTAAGTGGATTTACATATTTAACAGCAGAAGTGCCTGTCCAATAGTCATCACATGGAAGGCTGCACTGCTACAGACCAGCACACCCCTAAATGTATTTTGTAGTGCATTCTCACATACCTAAACTGCTGCATTTAAGTGTGCAGGTTTTATCTATTCATTATTTTGGTAAATGTAGAGTGCTCAGGACCCTCCAATGTATAATTATATGTTTGACTGAGCACAGCAACTTCACTAGCAGACATTTGTTCAGTAGACATGCTAGGAAAATTATAACTGATGCCTTTTTTATCACTGAATGAAAAAAGATAAAAGTGCTGCTATAGACTGGAAGTTGAAATAAATTATGTAAAATACATAATTCGCATAATGACTGTCCCTTTATAAATGTTCGTATTAAGTAACCATATCATTTGGGATAATTCCTCCTTGAGGAATGCTGTGAAAGAACAGCTCATTCATTATCTTGACTTGGTGAATTGCTCTAAACCAGCTTCTCTGATGAGAAAATTGATTTAGCATTTATTTAAACAATTGAAAATAATGCTTGAATTCTATATTTTCCTGTCCAGAGCATTTCAGTAACTCTGCATGATATAGCTTTGACTAATTAAACTGAAACTCCCCCCAAAACCCATGCATCTAACTCTCCTTTACATGCGTATGCACATTCAGAAACATGCTTTAAAACTCTGCCTGATCTATTAATCAGACCAAAAGAGTAATCATTCAGATGCTGTACTGTAGCTCCCTTGATTCATTGATGTCAATAATTAAAAGTTTTGGAGTTATACTTGTAAGATTCAAAGCCACGCATCTATCTACAGGCAGGATAGAGCTTCTGCTGACTGCCCTCATAAGAGCATCTCTGATAGTGGGCAACACGTCATTTCACAGAATCACAGAATCACAGAATCCCAAGGGTTGGAAGGGACCTAAAAAGATCATCTAGTCCAACCCCCCTGCAAGAGCAGGGTAACCTACAGTACATCACACAGGAACTTGTCCAGGCGGGCCTTGAATATCTCCAGTGTAGGAGACTCCACAACCCCCCTGGGCAACCTGTTCCAGTGCTCTGTCACTCTTACAGTAAAGAAGTTCTTCCTGATGTTAACGTGGAACTTCCTATGCTCCAGTTTACACCCATTGCCCCTTGTCCTATCACTGGATATCACTGAAAAAAGCCTAGCTCCATCATCCTGACACCTACCCTTTACATATTTGTAAACATTGATGAGGTCACCCCTCAGTCTCCTCTTTTGCAAGCTAAAGAGACCCAGCTCCCTCAGCCTCTCCTCATAAGGGAGATGTTCCACTCCCTTAATCATCTTTGTGGCTCTGCGCTGGACTCCTTCAAGCAATTCCCTGTCCTTCTTGAATTGAGGGGCCCAGAACTGGACACAATATTCCAGATGCGGCCTCACCAAGGCTGAGTAGAGGGGGAGGAGAACCTCTCTTGACCTACTAACCACTCCCTTTCTAATGCACCCTAAGATGCCATTTGCCTTCTTGGCCACAAGAGCACATTGCTGGCTCATGGTCATCCTCCTATCCACCAGGACCCCCAGGTCCCTTTCCCCTTCACTACTTTCCAGCAGGTCAACCCCCAACCTGTACTGGTACATGGGGTTGTTCTTCCCCAGATGCAAGACTCTACACTTGCCCTTGTTAAATTTCATCCAGTTTCTCCCCGCCCAACTCTCCAGCCTGTCCAGGTCTCGCTGAATGGCAGCACAGTCCTCTGGTGTGTCAGCCACTCCTCCCAGTTTTGTGTCATCAGCAAACTTGCTGAGGGTGCACTCAGTTCCCTCATCCAGGTCATTGATGAAAATATTAAACAGCACCGGTCCCAGCACCGACCCCTGAGGAACTCCACTAGTCACAGACCTCCAGCTAGATTCTGCGCCATTGACCACAACTCTCTGCCTTCTTCCTTTCAACCAGTTCTCGATCCACCTCACTACTTGATCGTCAAGCCCACACTTCCTTAGGTTATCTATGAGGATGCTGTGGGAGACAGTATCAAATGCCTTACTGAAATCAAGAAAAACTACATCTACCGCTCTACCATCATCCCTCCACCTAGTCACTTCCTCATAGAAGGCTATAAGGTTGGTCATACATGACTTCCCCCTCATAAAACCATGTTGGCTGTTCTTAATGACCCCCTCATCCTTGATATGCCTAGTGATGGAGTCAAGAATAAGTTGTTCCATCACCTTTCCAGGGATGGAGGTAAGGCTGACCGGTCTATAATTACCCGGGTCCTCCTTCTTGCCCTTCTTATAGATTGGTGTGACCTTTGCCATCCGCCAATCCTCAGGCACCTCGCCCATTTCCCACGACTTACCAAAGATGATGGAAAGTGGCCTAGCAATGACCTCCGCCAGCTCCCTCAGCACCCGTGGGTGCATTCCATCCGGACCCATCGATTTACAGATGTCCAGTTTGCATAGCTGATCCCTAACCCAATCCTCATCTACCAAAGCAAACTCCTCCTTTGTCCTGACTCCTTCTGGGGCTATAGAAATCCGGGGCCCTCGGGGAGAGTCTGCAGGAGTAAAGACAGAGGCCCCAATTTGTCAAGAAAGTTCTTAAAAGCAAAAATATGAACTACTGAATTAAATCTACCACTTGTAGATGAGAGAAAGTTATGGAAGAAAATTACAGTAAGGGGAAAAGCACATATGTACTGTTGTTAGTGGCAAAGTTTACAGAAGTGTGAGGTTGTGTGGGTAGGTAAAAGAGAGCCAAATTTCTGAAACAGAAAACAGGAGAAGAGACCATCATCCCCTCCAGTAAAAGGAGCTTCTGGGGCACTTAAAATTGACCCCAAAGAAAATTCACTGTGGAAGGAAATTAGCAAGTTGTCTTCCAACAGTAGCATTGGTAGTGAGGGGGAAAAGGGATTTCTTGCAGATCAGAAGTAAAGACTGAATAGAAGAGTTGCAGGAGAACATTCTTCAGAAGGATCTGTTAGTCTGGATAAGCTTCTGCCAAGTGCTGTATATACAATTTCTTATCTACACTGAATTTCCAAACCTTTTGAGGTTGTCCACCCTGTCTCATCTGTCATTTCTTTTAAAACTGTAATTCAGCCTTTCCTTGTGATCAGCATAGTTACTATATTTAGATTCAAATCGCACTTGGAGAACACTTTAATTCATTGCACACCACCAGCCTCTGATTTTGTCTTTGAGATTCAGAAAGACACCTTGACAACATTTTCTCTGCTCCCAAGGATTTTGATGGGAACAGTTTTGAAATTCAAACCAAACTGTTGTGTTTGTCAAGACCAGGGTGAGTTTGTGCAATTAGAACTTGGTTCGCTGTGTTTTTGACAAGTTCTCCCAGGAGATTTCTAAACATTGAAAACCTTTTAGGATGAAGCTCATGTTTTCTGCATGTGCCTGGCAAAGGTAGATATATTGCTCTAGTATAAAAAGCTGAAATTGCATTTTTCCTCTCACAGTCAGGAAGTAAGCTTGTACTGGGGTCAGAGAGGAGGCTGTAGAGAAGAGTTATCTTCCCTAATTTTTATTCACGTTGGAGGCTATACTTCGGGGTTTATGATTTTGTTCATTCTTTAAGGCATGTGATTTACGTATGCATAACATAGGGAGAGTACTGGCAGCATTTTCTTTCCCCAAGGGATAAGAAAATGAATGGATTTTTAGAGAAGGGAGGGCAGACGGGAAGAGGAGATCTTAAGTAAATAATTTCTGCAACTATTAAGTGACATACACTCTCTGTAATAAGAGAATATTTCGTGTCACTGAACTACAGTGAATGGCTAATGTAATTCTGTGGTCTGTATGGAAAATACAGTACAATAATCCAAGCAGCACACTAGCTTTATGTTGCCTCTTGTTATTACTGAAAATAATAAAAGTAGTAGACCTGTATTTACACAGGAAGACTATTGTTTTCTTATTTTTCTCAAAGTCCCTGTAGTCAAATAATGTACAATACAAGAAAATAAATGTATCTTATGACAAAGATCATACAGGGATTCTTAGTAACTGAATTTTCCTATAATTTTGTATCTGTGTGTTGTTGATTATGGGTATGCTTGGTGTCTGATTCAATTGGTTTGTAATTAAAGAATGTCTTGTTTTAGAAACTGGGATTCTATTTAATAGAATAACCCAGTTAGAATTTAATACACTTAACTAAAACACACCACTGCATATCATCTTGAGGCCTTGATCCGGTGCTCTGGGCGGGGGGGAGGGGGGGTGGTGGCAGAAGAGGGAGCACCTTTGAGTTTATACTTTGAGTTTATATCTTTTTCCTTATTTAAATGGTCGGTGAAGACCTTGTTGCTGTTGAGCATCTTAGCCTCTGAGGGGACACTGTAAGTCAGAAAACCTTCTGGACAAACAGCTGAGGACTCTGAGCTGGCAGGTTTAGTTCTGTGGTCAGTGTCCTGGATCTGTTGTTAATGAATTTGGCAGTCTGTATCTCATGCACTGGACTGAGTCTGTATTTCACGCCAGCAGAGTTAAGGCTCTTTCCTTTAGTTTTCATGGATATATACTTTCCAGGAACTTTTCCAGTCCCTTTCAATCAGAAAAGTCAACAATTGCATTAAAATTTGTTGAAATGGGAAATGGTTAGGGCTGAATTTTAATTTCAGAGGGCAAAGGGAGATGCTTCCATTTGACGAGGATGCACGCTCAGTGGAGCGCTCTGCTGTTTAGCTTTCTGACCTGGTGAGGGAGTGAAGAGAAACTGTCTCATATGATTACTAAAATTATTATGATTCATGGAAATAACTAGGTAGATCATGACAAACACAGAAAAGGTATTCAGAGGTCATCAGACCAGCCATCATTGCCACTTAGGGCTTATGTATTCTGAAGAACTTTAGTGCAAGGAAGAACATCTGCTTTGTAGCACGTACTGGCAGGCTGTAACTCAGGCTTCTGGAGTGTGACCCAGCTGAAACACCCTACATGTGATTCACCTTGAAGGTCAGGATGCCTAAATGTAGGTGGCTGAAAGGGAGCTAGCTGTGTGCTCATTCCCATTCTGGTGGATGCAATCTAATCCACAAAATAGATGTTAGAGACTGATTTGGCGACATGTGTAATGCAACTAAGAATGGACAAAATAAATGCCCATATAACATATATACAGTTTCACCTGTATTCTAGATGGTTGATGGCAGTTTGGAAACATATTCCAGAGGTAGTACTGATGTGCAAGAGAAGCTGATTGTATTTTTACATGCATGCCTCCTAAACTTTATGTGTTTCCTTATATCTTCTTTTGCTACCAAGATGTGTTTACATAATGCTATACAAACATTACGTACGCATTTCCTACTGCCATCCCAACTGGTAGCAAACAACCTGCTGTTACTGCTGGGACGTATATGCCTAATGGCCACATTACAGCTCTTGAAGATAAAACTGAGGGTAGAGGGGGAGTGTGGAGGAGGAGTTTTGGAATGGGATGAAGGAAGATGAAGGCAACTCATTCACAAGTGCAGTGTGCTGCCACTGCTAATTCTATTAGCAGGCTAAAACTCAGGACACAGAAAATTATTTTAGCTTCAACTAAAAAACAAGAGATGGAGCTGGGAAGACTAAATATATTACATCATGTTGCTCTTGTCCCTGAAAAAAAGACTTAAGGTGCAGATAGCCATGTTTTGCTAAGTCAGTCTTTCTTCTTTCAGCATTTGCAAATGGCTCCCTTTTTCTTTCCTTATATATTAAAAGTGGCATATTAGTACAAGTTCTAAGGAGGAAAATAATTTTGGAAAAGTTATTACTGATTTCTTTAAAGGAATTTTCACTGACTTGTTTGTAAACCCCACGTTTGAATTTGAGACACATTTCTCCTTGTGTTCCATATGCATCCAGTGTTTTTACTTTGTGTTGTCCTCTTAAGCTTTCTTCATTTTTTCAGTATCAGTAACATGCAGCACATAATCCTGGGCTGGTTGTTTTTTTTAATAGAAAATTAGTATTACTGTTTTGATGCCTTAATCACATCAAGGTGAACAAGCACGTGTAGTTTCCAGTTACAGCTAAACCAACACAAATTGGAAGAAAGTCTTGGACTGAGACCAAACCTGCCACTTCAGATCACACTTAACTCCAAAAGGCAAATCTATAGTTTGGTTTGTAACCAGCCCCAAATTTTCTCAAGACAGGTGATGGTAAAACTTTTCAGAGCACGTATGATCTGAAGGAATTTTGACCAAAACAGAATGGCTCCTCAGTCCTCCATTTCTATTACTGAGGCAACTGATTTACTTTTCATCTACAGTGAGTAACATACAGTAATCCGCTTGCTCCAGGCACTCTTCATTTCTATAACACGCCTTTTATTACGTTGCAAAGTTCATATCAAGAAAAATATCTGCTCAGGTATTTTACTGCAAATCTCTGCTCAGGTATCTTATTGCAAAAATTGTGGGCTTGGGCAACACTGTAAAATACCATGAAGACTGGAGTATCAGACAACAAGGAAATTTGTACATATGAGTATTTAGAACAAACAAGGGAAAATATGATTTTAGATGCAGCTGAAATCAGCTGGAGACAGTTGCCTTAATGCAAAATGAACTCTGAATTCTAAGTAGAGCTTACTGTTCTCTAATAGATACAAATGTCATTAGCAGTCTTTACAAATCCTGATATGCTCCAGATTTCACATTACTGTTCAGCTGCAATGTGGGTATGTTTTCCACAATGCAATGGTATGTGTATTACCGTCTATGTACTCATATTGTTAAAGATGATTGCATAGCAATGTATTTAAAACTTATTTTTATTCTTCACCTTATAGTCATATATTTGGTCTTCTAGGGTACCAGAAAGACTGTCTGGTCTGTTGTGATTTCCCTTGATGGCAAGCTGTAGTCTTACTAAATCTGTAAACATATGCATTGCATATTATTAGTGAATATTAATTTCTCCGAGTCACCCCAGAAATGTCTTTCATAAAGTGTGCCGCTGAGGTAGTTAGAAAAACCATTACTACTGACTTGCTGGTGGTTTAGGGAAGTTTCATGCGGGGAACAAGACACAGTTGCTTTACAGGAGCTGATTTCTTTGTATCTTACAGGTACATGATATTGCAACATTACCACTTTATTTAGCAGCTTATCAGACTGAAGAATCAACTGGAAGAGCTAACACTGGTGTTTCTCATCCAGATGAATTACTTGATACCTATTTAGCTCAACCAAGGTTAGACATGAGTGAGACAGTAAATTAAGAGTAAAAGCTTACATAAATTGGAGAAACTCGGAGAAAAAAAGTAGATTTACATTTGGTCATCTTTAATCAGCCTTTTCAGCAGTTGTGAATAGCTAATCAACAGGTAAGAGTAAGTTACAAAGAAGAGGAACCTCACAGTGTCACCGAAGTCAGTGATGCCTCACATCTGCCTGACAGAAAACTGGTGGACTTGCTCGTAGGGTATCCTGGGTATGCTCCTAGGACATCCTTGGTATGCGCAGAGGCTGTGCTTAGAGATGTCTGCTGCAGCTCTTGCATGGATGAAGTTGTTTACCTTGCTCCTCTTTGCCTCTCATGAGTAGCTGAAACTTGAATGGTAGATGTAAGAAAAAACAGTCGCCCTCAGTGGGAAATGGTAATTACTGTTGTTCATGGTCACTACACATCTCAAGATGTGAAACCTGGTGTCCATCCTTCCTTGTGTACTGTCTTGTTTTCAAACACAATTAGTTCCTAACGTAACAGAAAGAATGGATAGCCATTAATTCTTAACTCTATTAGCAATATCTGTTCTATCAAGGAACCAGCAATGGTCACTAAGGGCCAGGGAAGTATTGAGCTAGATGATGCTCAAAGACAACCAAAATACAAGTTTGGACCTAGAGCATACTAAAGATTTATGTCAGGTTAGACAGGCAGGCATAACCAGTAGTGACTTCATGGGTCAGGATGACAGGTAATCCAGGATACCTAATCCATGACATCCTCATGTTTTCTTGTAGCAAAGAAGAATTATAAAGGACAATGAGAAAGCTCTGCAGCTGAAGGGAAACTGCACAGGGGAAAGTTTCTTTAAATAGAGAAGAGATTATAGCCCAAATTTATAGAGTGATTGAAGGAGTAGCTGTCATATAGACAGTCTGTACCTAGAGTAGTGAAAGATCTGAAGGGACCTGAATATGAAAGGAAGTGGCCTATATTTTATTTGATCAAAGAGAAAAGTGAGGTGGTCAAAGAAACAGACTAGAAGAATGGTCTTTGCGGCAGCATTTCTGTGTCACTGGAGAACAGCTGCACTTGTGAAGGCCAGAGGGAAAGATGCCGATGTAACTGAACAGATGAAGAGAGCCTTGATAAAAATTTTAGCTGTGGGGTTTGATAGGAATTGTCATATCTGTCACATGCTACGCAGAACGGATCTGCGGTATCAAGACACTACCAGGTTGTGAAGGGTGAATAGATGATACCCAATCTATAGTCAGAAGGGAGAGAGAGGGAGTGCTGTCTATCACACATCAGGTGTCTGCCTGTGAGTATAGGCATGGATATGGATCTTTCAATGAAATGCAAGCATTTCTTATTTTAGGCATCTGAAATCTAGAGATTACTTTGAGCTTGCTGTGGAAAAGCTGAATACCGTTTC
The DNA here is from genome assembly GCF_037157495.1 of Lathamus discolor. Lineage (NCBI taxonomy): Eukaryota > Metazoa > Chordata > Aves > Psittaciformes > Psittacidae > Lathamus > Lathamus discolor. The sequence continues at coordinate 11,614,214 of NC_088884.1, read as the reverse complement.
GGACATTTCAGTAACAAGGGTCACTGTTTTGAGGACATGTGCATAAACAGTTTTGTCTACACTCAAAATACATTAATGTATAAATTTAAAGTGCAGAGACCAGGATTTGTCTGGGACCTGGTGGTCTGGGAATTGTTGCCTTTAAATAAGCAGAAATGGATAATAGACTAAAAAGGTCTGTAATGTTTTTTTAATGGAAGGGGACATTCAAGGCCAAGCACACACTTAAAAAGCAGTCATATTAATACTTTAACTCTCAAAGAAGGAGTTATTACTGTTGCCTTATCATTTTCTCAAATAAGGGAGAAAATTAGCCAGACTTGCAGTGCTGGTTCTAGAGAAAGGCAAGGAGCTTGAAGAAGCTAAGCAAAGACTGGGGAGAAGACCACAAAGATTACAGAGAATGACAGTAAGGTTGGGGGTATGTCTGTGTCATACATTGCCATGTAGTTCAGGGATAGCCTTTCTACACCCATGTCTGGTGCTAGAAGCTGTCTTCAGTCTTCCGCCTCAGGAGCTTGGAGCTCAACTGAAGCAGTTACCCCACTGTTACAGTGGATTTTCCATATTTTAATTCTTTAAATCAAGACTAAGAGACAAAAAGTATCTGCAATTAGTGACTTTGTGCCACTGTTCCTGATGAGGGTTTGTGATTGTTGTTGCCAATAACAATCCAAGCAGGTGAAGCCAAAAGAGATGGGCAGATAAATGAAACTTTCAGGACTTGAAAACTATGAATAGATTAGCACTGATAATACCAACATGAAGCAGGAGGTCATTTGAAGAGTAATATGTCATCTTGCACTGTGGGAGCTAAGTAGCACGACTGAAGCCATACAAGTACAGGTGATAATGTTAAGACTAGATGTATATTTTTCACTTAGTGATGACTAAAAACCTCAATGTCTACCGAACTTCCTTCTTATTTAACTAAGGTATTGTCAAAGAACAGAAGGCCAGAAACTGAGCTGTGGATTTCATCTCACAGGAATGAAAGTGAGTTCTAGTCATGGCTGCTGGCTTTTCTTATGTGTGTCTGAATGAAATATTTAAATGATGTTTGTACTTTAGCAGCTCACAGCTGCAGACATCTCAGCTGAAGAGATCACTGCAAGCTGCAGCACTGCAGCGAAGTTAAAGGTAGCCACAGAGGAGTCGTGCCTCTGTCTCTGAATTCCAGCTGTTCATTTCTTACTTCAAACAACTGCAAAAATGTGTAGCCATTGCCTCTCATTAAATTTCCTCTGTCTGTCTTCCTGTCTGCCATGTTCTGAGAGTTGAAACAAAGCTATCTAAGAAATGCAAAGATACCTGAAAACGCACAATCTTCTATCTTGCGTGTTAAAAGGACTTTAATAATTTAAACAAAAACTGCTGTTGGCAGTTTCTGGAGCACATATGCACATTCATATATGCATTTTCTCAGTTTCTTCCCTCTATTTTTGTTTATTTATTATTCCAAGGGCTTTAAAGTACAAATGTTTTCCTAGCATTAAATATGGCATATATCATCACTACTTAAAGCAGAAATATTCAGTGCTTGTTTTTTCTCTTTCATGATTTTATCTGAACAGTGTGTTTTATTTTTAATGATATTTCGTATTTACTTTGTAACAAGCACCCTATGAGCTATTCAGGAGAGATGAAAGCACATTTGTTAACTATGGGGAGTTACCGGTTTTTAATACCAGTCCCACCTTCTCTGTGGTAGCTTTCCCTGGGTGGAAAGGCGGTGGCTGAGGGATGTAGGGTCATGTCTGCATGTAGCATGGGAAGACTAGCGTGGCATCGTGATCTTTTGCTGTGTCCTTCTGGCATTTGATCCAGGTCCTCTGGGGCTGGGAGACATTGCCCAGAGCCTGCAATAAAAGCCATCAAGCAGCAAGGAGCAATCCCACAGCCAGCCAGGGTGCTGTGTGATGCCAACATGCCCCTGGGCTGCCTCACAGGCAGCTAGCCAGGAGCCCTGGGGCTGCTGTTGTGTCCTGGCTGTGGTCAGGACAGGCCTTCCCCAGGCAATGGTGATGGCAGAGAAAGGCCAGATCATACCAGAAAGTGTGGCTTTGATGCTCAGTTACCATTACTAAATATTTTACTTAACAAAATATCAAATCAGTGCTGTCAACTCCACTGTAGGTTCTTAAATCAGTACCTGACATTGCAGCAGAGAGTGTATGCATTTATTTGGTGGGGGGAACTCGAAACAAAGGGAAGATAACCAAAACTATCATGACCTCTTTTGCAGCATCCGGTTTTGTCTGTGCTTCTGGGTTTAATGAGGTAGCTGATGAAAATCAGAGGTGTTCCCTTTGCCCATTGCAACACTAGGATGAACCCCTCAGCGATCTTAAATTCAACCTCTGGCTGCCCTTTTCTCATGACTAGAGTGAAACGAAGCAATAACCTCATTTGATTTGCACAACCCACAGAACTCGCCAGTGAGGTTAGACACCTCTGTGCAGCTAATTTAAGCCTGCTGGCTCTGGTTTGGTTTCTCTTTCAGAAGCTGCATAGAGCTGTGCTGCTGACCCGCCAGGTTAGAAACCACTGGAGTAGATGAATATTAGAAATATGATGCTGATGGATTTAGAGAAGAGACAATCTGTTCATGCAATATGAGAGCTACAAATGTGAACTAACAGTTTGGTTGTATGGCTTCATTTTTCAAACTCTGTCAATAGAGATGCATTCTAAAGATGGCATTTTGCGCCCAGTTCCTAATGAGATCCCAGCTATGTCAGAGCGCAGGCACCTCAGCAATAAGAACTAAAGCTGATCATGTGAACTTTACATAATTATGAGCTGAGAAGTTAAAGAACATCACTTATGTCACTCATTTCCCAGAAGTGAGCACGGACTGATACCACAGACTGATACCAGAGACCACGGAGAGAAAATACTATGTATGAAAGCGTGGTGCAGACCTGATCTGTGTTCCAGTTACCTGTTAAATGAGGCAGATTATTCCTTCAAGGCACCTTGAATTTCTTGGAAAATAGTTTTTAATAAGTTGTCTTTTGCTTGTCAGTAGGAAAAGACTGGTAACTAAGTCAAAAGATTTTGGACAACACTTTCTTAGAATCTAGATGGCAAAATGGCCATTTTGTTGGTTCTGGATTTGACAGCCTAATACTAGCATTAGCCCGAAAAGTTAATAGTCATCTGCTCTTCTCCTGCACTATAATACTACAGCTATGTGTCCACAGGTGATAATGTCACTACATGAACAGTAAATGCTCACATTTACCAAAGCTGTAAGCCAAATGAAGCCCTGAACGCTATTTAATCACCTAACTTAAAGTTTGATTTTCCTAAGTGCTGTGACTGTAATGACCTTCATGGAAGTCAGTAGATTTAACTCATTGTTTTAGTTCCCTTTTTTAAAATTGTTTTCAAATGCATTTTGTTGTGATTTATTTTATTTTGCTGGTTTTTTATTTCTGTCTTTTCAGTGGGACTGTTTTTAAATAACAGATTTTGTAATCATACCAATAAAGGTGTTATATTTGAAATGTTATTTATGGTGAAGAAGAAACGCCTAATAGATAAAGCCAAGAACTTAGTATTATTTATAACAGTGTAATCCAAGAATCATTAGTTGAGATCTGATTACTACAGAAAATAATACTTTGTCAAGAAAAAAGTTTCAGTAACAATAATAATGTCAATATTGTTCTACATACAGTTCTTAGCTTCTACCCCTTTTCCTGGTGTTTTATTCACTCTCCACCTGCTCCTGCAGGTCCTGAAATAGGCAGTTTCAGTCTGGTGGGGATCAATGGAGCATTATGGAGTGTCATTGGCATCTGGAGTCCTTTGCTGGGAAGGATATGATGTTCATTGTGATGGTTTCTTTTTCCTCACTCCCTAAGATTTACTTGGGAGCATTTTTATGTTTGCTAACACACTTTTAGACCTTGCTGGTTTTTTACTGATCTGAAGCTCCACTTACAACCAGGTTTACTATACACAGTGCCTTTCACATTTTACACAGTTCTTTGTTCTCCTCATTGCTTCTAAAAGCAGTTTTGTCCAGCCTCGATCTGCATTTCTTTAGCACTGGGGAGTTGTTTATAGCTGTGAGGTCTCCAGTGCCAGCCTGTGCCCATCTCTCTAGCAATGGCAATACCATATTACAGGGCTGCAGAGTAACAGAGGTCATGATACAATTCGGGCACACTTCATACAATACAGGGTATGTAGGTAGAAAATGTGAAATAATGTACACATGAAAGGTAGCCATAGTTTAAGTGCCAAGTGTGTTTGCTGAGACAAATACAGTAAATGGCATATCTGACAGAGCTGGCATTCCAGTTATTCATTATCGGGTAATATTCATACAGATCAGAAAAAATGCTGAAGTTTTTTATAAAACTCAGCTGCAAAGACACAGTCCATATAAAATTCTGTATGGTGGAATTTTATCTGTAAATCAGCAAAAGGCACAGTAGGAACACTGGGGGAAGGCAAGAGCAGGAGGCCAGATCTATAGTCCCATGTTTACTTATTTCTAATGCAGCTCTCTGTTTGATTATCTTCAGGAATATGTAATGTATTTCTTCCTGTTTATTCCTGGGTGATAGTATATATGACTTAACATGAGACACCAGTCCAGAGATAGATATTAGATACTGTGAACTGAGAACATACACTCACAAGATCTTTATATTTGGGCACTTTTTGAATGCCTACCACCTGCAAGGGGATGGTTGGAGATGCAATGTAAGGGATTGTGCAGCTGGGCAGTTATGCCTTGTGACCAGGAATGCATGGTTTGCATTAGTGATAAGGCAAAAAGAGAGCAGCCTTATTTCTGGTTTCTCCACCTGTAAATTGGCACTTGCTGTATCTCTGTGAACATTGAGAAACAGGTACCGAGAGTCAGGTTTTCTCATTGCTTGTACTCCTGTTAATCTATTTAACTCAGGATCACAAAGAGTTAGCACAAATCAGTTGCTGTTAGTGTTTGGGCCATGCTATTCCTTGCTGATAAAACTGTTCCATTTCCCTTCCACTGCAGAAAATGCTGAAGCGCTTAAGAGTTCTTGGAAGTTAAGTTACATACAGTGATTTATCTCTCAGAGAAGATTCTTAGTTTTGAATAACAGTTTTCATTGCCCTGGTAGGAAAATTTCAGCCTTACAGAACCAGGGGAAAAAAAAAGGAAAAAAAAAAAAAAGGAATTGGCAGTGGAATTGGGAGATGGCTGCGCTGGAATGGTTTTCATGTGAAGGAAGCACAAGTCACTCAGAGAGTTCCTTCCATTTCAGATTCTTTTACTTTCAGTAATTCAGGTGCTTGTTGCACTATCATCTTGTGAGATATTGTGAGATACAAGGTAGGTGAGGTATGCATGGGAACATGGCCAGTATGTTTGTAACAGTAGATCACCAACAATCTGCAGTGCGCAGAGTAAGCACTCAGGGACTAATCCCACTGACTAGCGCTACTGCTAGGCTTTCAGTTTTGGCTCTAATGAGCCATGCTCTTATACCCATTTTCAAGTGACTGATGGTGGGTGCAGATAACCAAGCGAAAAATTCCTTTAAATGCAGATCCTCCTCAGCTGGCTTACCACATGCTCCCAAAGTATGCAGAATGATAGGTAAGAGCTTCCACATTTCCAGCATTACCCTGTCAGGTGAAATACAGCAACAGAGAAAACCACTTGGATTGATTCAGGCAGATTGCACTGAAGGCCCTGCACTTGCATGGTGTTTGTTTAGATGTATTAAGGCCAAATACAGGAAACACCCTATAAATTGAATACAGATGCATTAAATGTTTAAAGGGGTCAGGCTTTCTTTGTCAATTTCTTACCTGTAAGCTGTTTGTCAAATTACTATCAGAAGTTGTAATTGTATTGCAGGCTTGCTATATAAGTATTCATATTCTTAGACAACTTGGTATTGGTATGCTTAGACTACTTTGTACTATCAGCTGTTACAGTGGGTTCACTATTGTAATTGTGAAGTGAACTTTTAAACACATAATTGCATGGAGCAGAAGTCAAAATCATGTTTTATATCTAATATAAATAAGGTATTCTATTTCAAGTGATTCAGTCAACCTTAAAGTAAGAAATTCCAATCACAGAAGGCTTAAAAATAGAACCCTTCCCTTTTATTAATTGAAACCATTTTAAACCATGTGAAAGCTTATATTTAACTCTTGACTTTTCTTTATTTCAACAGGACTGGGAGTTTCCACATTTTATGGGTGATGTTGAAGTGAATCTTCCAGGCTTACCATCTGCACACATGCAGTTCAAAGTACCTTATTTCCAAAAGATCCTCAAAGAGGAGTATCACATACATATAACAGGTATGTGATGCTTCAGATTGTGGCACAATCACACAGTTAACCGCTTCTGTGTAACTAATGTATGTTAACATGTTCTTAGCCACATATATTTGTGTGTGTGTCCCAGATTGCTATTTTTCTGTTTCTGTCCAAATCTATATCATCCATACATAAAGATCTCAGGAAAATGAAGAACCTATATCTCACAAATCAGAGAGAGCTGCTGTTTTTCATGGATTTCAGCAACTTCTTGTGACACTAAGTAATACCTAATGTAGCTTTATAGATCTTTTATCTAAAATTACTCTCCTGGGGAATTAGCAGCTTATTTCATCTTCAAATCTCTTATGCTTTCAGATGCTTTTGCTATGATTTATGCTAATATCTTTTCATAACTTCGGTCATTCTCATTTGGTAAAGGCCACTCATAACCATACTTCCATCAGTCATCTAACCAGAAGCAGACAGTTAAATAACCTCAAATAAAATAGAATTGCAGCTATTCAAATGGATGGTACATGTAGATAAAAAGTACCTGATCCTTGCATACTGTGAGACAGTATTTTAATAATAGTAGGGAATGAAAAAGAGAAAAAGGTTAAATAGGAATGAATATTTTGGTTTTACCTTCAAGCTATGCAGAAGGAGCATAGCTGCTCTGTCTTCATTGGCAAAAGTTGGATAATAAGGAATAGCAAAAGAATGCAGGTGTGAATTGCCAAGGGTCTTTAACTGCTAATATAAACAATCACAACACATGATTCTGTACAGCAATATGATAGATGAGGGCTTCCAATGAAACTCCTAGAGATCAGGGACAAAAGGAGCATTCAGAGATGACACAAAGATAAGGCCAAGAGCTAGCAGGTTAGTCACAAGCTCACCAGGCAGCAAAAGCCAAGGGAAGAAAATGTGTCAATGAGGAAAGACTGATGAACCAAGGGCTCAGTCAAGATAGGCTGAATGAGGCCTCAGAAAAGGCATTTTCAGTAGAGAAGGTAGAAATCTGAGTGATCAGATTAAAAACCAGAAGAGAAGAGAAAATGATTGCAAAAGTTATGTGTTGGCTATTGAATGAGGGAAGGCAATTGGCCGTAGGAAGGGATGGAGGGATAAAAAGATTTTCAAAATTTCATCTAGGTGCTATGCTGGAATACTGAGAAAAAAGAGACGGTTGTCAAGAGGAAAGAAGGGCTGGGGCAAGTCTGAGTGAGACTGTTTGAGCCACCAGTGGTTTTCATAGAATAGAATCATAGAAGAGTTAGGGTTGGAAAGGACCTCAAGATCATCCAGTTCCAACCACACTGCCATGGGCAGGGACACCTCACACTAAACCATCCCACACAAGGCTCTGTCCAACTTGGCCTTGAACATCGCCAAGGATGGAGCATTCACAACTTCTTTGGGCAACCCATTCCAGTGTCTCACCACCCTTACAGTAAAGAATTTCTTCCTCGTATCTAACCTGAACTTCCCCTGTTTAAGTTTTAACCCGTTACCCTTTGTCCCGTCACTACAGTCCCTAATGAGGAGTCCCTCCCCAGCATCCCTATAGGCCCCCTTCAGGTACTGGAAGGCTGCTATGAGGTCTCCATGCAGCTTTCTCTTCTCCAGGCTGAACAGCCCCAGCTTCCTCAGCCTGTCTTCATATGGGAGGTGCTCCAGTCCCCTGATCATCCTCATGGCCCTCCTCTGGTCTTGTTCCAGCAGTTCCGTGTCCTTTTTATGTTGAGGACACCAGAACTGCACACAATGCTCCAGGTGAGGTCTCAGGAGAGCAGAGTAGAGGGGCAGGATCACTTCCTTCGACCTGCTGGTCACACTCCTTTTGATGCAGCCCAGGATACGGTTGGCTTTCTGGGCTGTGAGCGCACACTGCAGCGGGCTCATGTTCATTTTCTTATCAACCAACACCCCCAAGTCCTTCTCTGCAGGGCCGCTCTGAATCTCTTCGCTGTTTTGGAACAGGATGAAGTAAATGATCTCATGGTCAGGAACTAGAGGTATAGGGTGAGAGGAAATCAGATGTGTACATAATGAACACATTTTTTGTCACCTAAGTGAGCAAAAAAGGAGAGGGGAAAAACAATAAATATAAACATCAAATACTTGATATGAATTATAGGCATGTTAGTCAAAAATACTTTTTTCCTACTTCTCAGGACTAGGGCATGAATTTGGATGGG